>NW_022630995.1:41121769-41640452 GCF_010015895.1 Lontra canadensis | reverse complement strand
ATATATATATATATATATATATATATATATATATATATATATATATTCCAGTTGCTTATTTGATATAACCTGTCTCGAGAGAGATTGCAAACTCAAGTTTGTTGGGATATACGAAGGACTCTTGACAAGGTATTGGAATTAGAGGATATGATGATAAACTGACCTTTTTCTCTTAGCCCCTATGAAGAGGTGTCTTTGCAGAATAAAATGCAATGATATCCTGAGGAAGCAGGATCTCTCCTAGGAATTCCACATTTGCATGAGCCACGTGCCTTGATGAAACTTAGCTTGTTTCCTGATGTACTGTGAATCTTCCCTTTCACCAATCTCCAGTTACAGATCCCTCAGCATTACACTCTGTGTAACTGGTGTTGTTTTAGACTGTCCTAAGAATTATTCACTTCTCCCCACTTAGGGACTTCCAGTTATCTCCCCAAAACAAAACACATAAACAAACAAACAAACAAAAATCCAGAAAAACCTTCATTAATTATGACATAAGAAAATGATGGGTGAAATTTAACATTATGACTCTGTCACCTTACACAGTTGTTGGTGTTCTGGTGTTCCACCGTGTTCTCTAAACATATATTGATGAGTTATTACATCTATTCATTAACATATCACCACAGTTGGTTTTTGTCACAGTTTTGAATTCCAACACAGTATGATTAACATACAAATGATACAGAGCATGACTAGACCATGCGTAAATTAATGGTAATACACGATGTGGAAAAAATCTTGTCCACTCCAATGTAACCTCCATTGAGGCAGAACAATGTGTCCATTGCTACAGCAGTCAGAAAAATGCTTGTCCCCCAGATGTTCACATTCTAACCACAGAAATGTGGAAATATCTTACCTTGCATGGATAGAGGAACTTTGCTGATGTAAATGGCATTGAGATGGGAGATTACCCAGGTTTACCCCTTCTAATCACATGTGTCCTGAAAAGTAGAAAACCATTTCAGGCTGTGGTCAGTGAGAGAGAGATGTGACTCGTGAAAAAAGGCCAGAAATATATGATGTTGCTGGCTTTAGAGATGTAGTAAAGGGACCAAGATATGAAGGTGGCTTTTAGAAGCTGAAAAAGACAAGAAAACATATTCTTTCCTGAAGCTTCTAGGGGTAAAATAAATAAATAAATAAGAATCAGGCCTACTGACACCTTGGTAGCTGATGAGACTATTTGGGCTTCTGACAATCAGGACTGTAAGATAATAAACTTGTTTTGTTTTAAATGACTAAGTTTGTGGTAGTTTATTTGTTGGACAAGTAACAGAAAAGACCAACTACTTACAAAAAATAGAAAATTGGTAACTGTGGAATGAATGAGTGAATGAAGCCATCATGTAGCTACGTAGAATTCCTCAGTATTATAAAGCACAATCTAATGTCTAGTGTACTAGAATGTTTTCATTGCAATTTTCTAACAGACTTTATGAAATTGTGTTTAACTCATTTGTGGTAGTTATCTAACATTTTAATTATAATTTTATGTAATTAAATTTTCTCTTATATTCTTGACTCAAAAATCTGTTATTTTTTAGTTTACTGAATGGATGAATAAGTGTTCTTTGCATCTGAATTATGCTCATCACAATTTCAGGAATTCCTATAGAGCTGAATACTCCTATTCTAATATCTTGTAATTTATAAATATACATATATAATATGATTGACCACTAGAAATTAGTTTTCTAAGCACAGAAGAAGTTTTGCCTGAATATTTGACAAGTATGTATATTCTTAGGTCTCCACTAGGACACAGTACTGGATACATCAAAGGGAATCACTAAATGCTTATTGAAAAATTGATTAAAGTTATATTTAAGTTCCATAGTCATGCACTTCAATCTCTCCTTTGCATGTAAAATCAACTCCTGGGCTCTCTCAAATTTTGCTATATTCATATGGCCAAACTCCAACTCTGTTTAAATCCAACTCTGTACCTAAACTTCCTCCCACAAACATTCTCACTGTGTATTCATGTTTATTTATTTCAAACAGGCTGTTAACATTGCTTGGTAAGCATATCCTGGGCTTTAATGCATTAACTCCTCCAATTTCTTAAGCAATTTCTCTCCTCTCCCCAACTATTCAACACCTCACTCTTTTTCTCTACTTTCACCTGGTGACTGTATTTCCTAGTTTAATGAAGAAATTAATATAACTGGAAAAGAACATCCACCTAATTACACTTGTGCCCATATCCCTACAAAAACAATCTGTTCCTATGAATGAAAATCAGCCAAGGCTAAACCTTCATTTTAAACTTAAAAAACACAACAAAAAAAATTATTTACTTTAGAGAGAGAAAGAGTGCACAAGGAGGGTCAGTGGTAGAGGGAGAAAGAGAATCTTAAGCAGACTCTGTGCTAAGCGTGGAGCTCAATGCCAGGTTCAATGTTTTGAGCCCTAAAACATGACCTCAGCTGCTACCAAGAGTTGGAGACTTAACCTACTGAGCTACCCAGGCACCCTTCACTACTAAACTTTCTATACATTTTATTTGAGTTGTCTGTCATCTACGCTCTCTATCCCCAATTATGATGAAATTAACTGGGGTGCAGGGATTTTTTTTTCTTTTATTCTCTTCTGTTGACCCTTAATACTGAGAGCTTTGATTCTCAGTAAATCTTGGATGAGGGGCACCTAGGTGGCTCAGTCAGTTAAGCGTCTGACTCGATTTCGGGTCAGATCATGATCTGGGGAAGTGAGATTGAGCCTCGTGTTGGGCTCTGAGCTCAGTGGGGAGTCTGCTTGAGATTCTCTCTCTTCCTCTTTCCCTCCTCCTGCTCTCTCTGCTTCTCTCCTTGTCTAAAATAAATTAATTAATTAAAAAAATAAGTCTTGGATGAAAGGATGAAAAATCCACCATAAAGAAAAAGCATATGTAAACTTGATTAATCACTTTCCAACATGTTGTTGACAAAAAGCACCAGAATAAAAAATATGGTTTCAACTCTTTTATGTCAGATATATAAATAGATATAGTACTTCAAAGAAGTTGAACTTCTCTTAGTCTTAATATCTTCATATTTAAAATGGAGAAAATTAACTTTCCAATATTCCCTTTATTTGAATACAATACAAGGGAAAATTTGTTATTACCATAGCATACAGAAATTAGTTAATCTTCTTGACAGTCCCATTACTTTGTTAGGTCAGCTATTTTAATTCAAAGCAAAAAAAAATAAAAATAAAAATAAAAATTCAAGACATAGAGAATAATTATTACCATCACCGCCTATGGAGTATTTATGGGAAAGGCACTGGGAAAGGCTCTTCATACCTAACATAAGATATGTATACATTTCCAGTCCAGATACTTCTCTACTCAGCCTGGCCACACCACTGGCAGAGGAGAGCTCAGAGACAAAGATGAAATACTGATTACCTGTGTAGGGTCTTTCTAGACTCCAGTTATCCTTGAATAAAATTATCTTCTCTGTCCAGTCATTGTGTTCAGGAATAATCTCACTACCAAATGACTAACATCACAAAGTCACTGTGATTGTAAAATCAGACTTCCGTCCTGCTTCCTTAAGCAAAGTTGATAAAGTAAACTCAGAAGGGCCTTTCACATGACATTTGTCCCTTGTTTCTGCTCCCTTCACATATGCTTCTATATCGATTTCCTTCGCAAATCTGTAAGGGTGTTCAGGACAGGCACTGTATCTTATTCATTCTTGTTTTTTGGTCCAGGAATCCCCTGTTTTTTGAAAGTTCCCATCAGGCCACTTTGCTTTTACCAAAGACCCAGATTAATAGATATTTTTCACTAACTGAAGGACATGCAAAGAGGATTTTCACGTTTATATTAAAATGAAAAGGCAAAAAGCAAAAATAACATACAGCGTTTGTTTTGCTGCAATCTGTTTTAGGGGCAGCACAGGCCCTGAGAAACTGGAGACACCCCACCCAGCTCCTTTCCTGGGAACTACCCTCAGCATCTCAGCATCAAGCCCCTGTGTCTGTGTGTTTTGAACTGTGTCTGTGAGCATCTGTGCTTTGTCTTGATAATTGTGTACATCCATTAGCAAGATGTGTCCTAAGGCATTAGGAAAGCCTAAGAGGGTTAGGGTTTTTTGTTTTTGTTTTTGTTTTGAGCCTGGGAATGCTCAAAAATGTTTCCATATAACTTGACGATAATTGCTTCTTCACTTTACTCCATTTATAGCTTACAAAAGATTTCATAGGAATGCTCTACTTTCAGAGAGTGGGGGAAACCTGTATTTGGAAAACAGCCTGGAACATAATCGGCATTGATTCATGTTTGTTGAATGAATAACTGTTTCCTGCATCTGAGTTATGTTCATCACAATTTCAGGAGGCCAAATAGAGCTGAATATATTCTACCCTATACTAATGTCCTATAATTTCGTATAGTTTTAAAATTTCACAAGATTTTCAAAGTTCCCATTTCTTTTCTTTCTACAAATTACATTCACTTCTATATTTAATGCAAAAAATCAGCATTTTTTTGTTTTAATAATGTAAACATCATAATGTTCTCTATAAATAAACTGTAATTATAATGAGTGGTGTTTAGAAAAGATATGCTGCTTTAACCAGGATATTCATTTTCCTATATAAGATGAATGTGTATTTAAATACGATTTTTGAATATGGCTGCAAATTCTACACTTATTTGTATATCCAAATTATAAGTAGTAACATTCTAGATGCAAAATGAACAAACCTTTTTTAAAAATTTTAAAGAGAAAGGAAAAGAGCTTTATTTGAGTCCAAGACAGCTGGCTGAGATACACAATCTTCACAAAGAGGAGAGTGCTCCGGGGAAGGAACATTTGGTGCATATATGTTTTTTTACATAAAGAATTATAATTCATCATGACAAAAGACATCCTAGAAAGTTACAGAATTTATCTTATGTTTTTAGTATGTATGAGCAAGGCCACTATGACTTTAATCTTATGGAAACCAGGAGGGTTTTTTGTTTATTTGTTTTTCTTAATGTTTGAAATGCTCCTTTTTGGTTGTTTTTTTTTTTTTTTTCCCTTTCTTTTTTGAACTAAACAGACATACAATGTATGCTCTGGGTGGAAATAGAGCCCATGCTTTGAGGTTTTGCTGATTCATTTTGACCTCGGTCAATATTAAACTACAACTTTCCTGGGACCCCAGGAACAGGGCTTAAAAACATTAAATTTTGAAAATTTCCTTTATCAACACAGGGATACAATTATACCTTTGATAGGATAAATGCTTAATTCCTTATGGAAGAAACTATATTTGTGAGAAAGAATAATAATTAAACAAGAACTTAAATGTCCATAAAGCATGTTGAGAGTCTTATTCTGAGATGTCTCCCATTTGCTGAATATTTTGGTTTGTAACAACTTTTTGATTCCATTTTAAAATGAGAAGCCCGTTTTTAATCCTTATAAAAACCAAAAGAGATATGTACAATTATCCCTATTATGCCCACAATGAAACAAACTCAATGAATTATATTTTCTCCTTAGGTTGTATCCCTCTCCAGTGTGATGAAGACAAGATTCAAATCCCCGTTTACTAAACCCAAATCAAATTCTAAATCATTATAACAAGCTGTCTGCTTAAAACTTAGTGAGTGCTTATTGCTGAGCAATCAATTTCAAGCTCACTCTTTCTTTCTTTAAGGTTTTATTTATTTCTTTGACACACAGAGAGAGAGAGAGAGCACAAGCATGGGGCGTGGTAGGCAGAGGAAGAAGAAGAAGCAGGCTCCCCACAGAGTAGGGGGAGCCCGATGTGGGACTACATCCCAGGAGTCCAGGATCATGACGTGAGCCGAAGGCTCAGACATAACACTAGACATATAATCTCATCAGGCAGATGATGAGATGAAGGATTAACTAACTAGGCTAAATAATTGTTTAGTATCATTTTGTTAGTCTTACTTACAAGGTGTTATAATTCAACTTTGTCTTATTAATAATCCTGTGTATTTAATCACAACATATTAAAATATCATATGAATCACTTTCATAAAAATTTTTTGAAAAGCATGCTTCTTATTACATTTCAAGACTCTGGGCATTCTGAGATTATTGTTTGCTTTTCAATCTTGTTTCAGTTGGATGTTACATTAAAGTTTCTGAATGCTGAATTCTAATTTCTTTTTTCAGGACCAGAAGATAAATTGTTTTTGAAGTAATGCAATTCTATCATTGCAAATTGTCGGGATAAAATATATTTATATACATTTACCATATTTAGTAATATATTTAGTATGTGTAGAAACCTTAGATCCCATGAAAATGCAAGCTGTCGTACTATCAGCTGGGTCCTCCAAGTGGATTAAAGGCAGTTTATAATGTTGGGAAGTATGTTGTAAGGGTCTTCATCAATTACATTTCAGAATAGGTGTTAGCAATGAATTAGTAAAGGGAATTCTAAACTTGGGAGTTATATTCTCAGATTCATGTTTCAGCTCTGTCATTTACTAGGTCTTTAAATTTTCAGAAGATAGTTTTCTTTTTCTGGGCCTAGATAATCTGTTTGTTTGCTTGCTTGTTTTTATTTATCTGTTTGTTTTTCATTTGTCAAAGGAGCTGTCTTGAGCTGGTGATCTAGAAGTTCCTTTTTACCAATAGTTCCTGACATCACAATGTTGTACGGAAAACATTCTGCTAGGTCAATATTAGTAAAGCCTAATGAATATAAATGTTCTGTTCATTCTCCATGCACACTCTGGAAATCATGAGTAATGAATACTAAACTCACATTTCTTATTTATGTATTTCTTGATCTCATTTTGTGGATATTCCCTTTGCAATAGCCTCTGGGCACATTTACAGGATTTAATAAGAAGAGAGACGATATCTGCAATCTTAATTGTATAGCAGAATGATAAACTCATAGACGGAAAGCTTGTCTTGTAAATTTAATTTCCTCTAAGCTTGTTAGGAAGACTATACCAGAGAATATAACAGCTCTCATCTCAAGTCATTGTATTACATGAACTTTTCAATCCCCATGTCAACTAGTATTAATACATTTAAAGGCACATTGCCTATTTTAGAAGAAGAGATATGATATGTATTTTAGCTTGATTTAAGATACTTCCGTGTGGCTTATATCTGTTATGGACCTATTTGAGCTCTGTCCATTAAATAGATTTTAATAAGTTGAGTTTAGATAATGTCTAATTGCCATTAGTATTTGCATTCCTGAGGCCATGACAGATAATTCAATTTTCCATTACTTAAAAGCAATTGCTTTGTCCCATAACTAGGTTTACTGCACGTGGAGAAAAACCTTAAGCATTCTAACTGCTTCTTAATATCAGTGTAAATAATTATATTTTCATTTTATTTTAAATGATGTTTGGTCATATTTTTCGTAGATTTCCATATTGCAATTATCAGTGGGCCAATGTCTGCTTACGATATAATAGTTGATTAACACAAGAAAAAAATGAAACTATTTCTATTAATAACATCAATATTTTCTATATTTGTAGAAGTCCAGAAAAAGCAAATAAAAACACTGAAGTAAGATAGTCTGTGTAAGGATAGAGTGAAGATAAAAGAAAGAAAACTCAGATGTGATAAACATTATCATGGGAAAAGTAGTAGCCTGTTTTTATAGATAACATTTTCATTTAACTTCTGCCAAAACTCAATGTGATGATAAATTATATACTTTTATGATTAAGAAACTAAAAACTGGCCCAGTTGTTAAGCTTCTGCTTATGGCTCAGGTCATGATCCTAGGGTTCTAGGATCAAACCCTGTATTGGGCTCCCCTACTCCCTCTGCCTGCTTCTCCCCCTACTTGTGCTCACTCTTTCTATCAAATAAAAAAATAAATAAAACTGTTTAAAAAAAAAAAGTAAAAGAAAAACTAAAATCTGGGAAATTATGTTGTATGAGTTGTATGTTCAATGTCAAAGGTAGTTAGCTGTTGAAAATGTTAACTGATAATCAGTTGTGACACTGGTACTTCCAATATACCACACATATTTTGCTATGTTTCCAGTTGTAATGTGAAGCCCATGTTCTTTCCCACAGAATCTGGGGTCTTTAACTTCTTGTCCATTGAATGTGACAGTCTTCCAGTTTCTGGTTCCAGATTTCAAGAGATTGACTTGAACTGTCAATCTCATCACTGTCACTTCCTGCTCGTAGAACACTTGTTCTTGGATATATGAGCCATTATTTTAAAATTCCAGTTATTCTGCTAGAGAGACCATAGAGAATTTCTGAGACCTAGGGAGAAGAAGTACTTAAATGATACCAGCTTTCGCCCAATCTCTACAAAGTAACGTACAGAGTAGCCCTGTCTTCAGCTGTGTGTGACACAATGACTCCATGAATGCCATGTAAATGGAACAATCATGCAACTGAGCTCTGCCTGAATTTCTAGCTCCCCCAAATCTGAACTGTAATAAAATGCCATTTATGCCACTAAATTTCTGATATTTTGTGAAGCAGGTATCGATAAATAGGACAGACACCAGAGCACATGCTCGTTCCAAGATAAAATTGTGCTACCTGTGGAAGAAAATAATATGATAGTAATTTTTCCAATTAAAAGGAAGTTTGAAAGGAATTATTGCCATTTATAAAATTAGAAAAATATGGGTAGAATGAATATAAATTCTACAAAATTCCAAATTATAAAATTGCAGAAAGCTATTTCATCCTAAAAAAAGTTAAGAACTTTAAAAAAAGGTCTTATTAAACATATGGTGAGGCAAACAAAAATAAGAATGCTATATATTATATATATTTTGTGAAGCTATGGAAGTTCAAGCACTAGATAATCAATTTAAAAGCAACATAAAGGGAAACTACCATATTATCCTAAGAGATTTTAGCACTGTTCTTAGATGCACATTACTGTCTAAATTTATCTCACAAAATGTAGTATATCAAGTAATCATTAACTATTTATTGAGGAAAGCTTGAAATTAAGACATATAACTGACAAGCCTTGAAGATCAGTTAGCTCATAGACTACCTCCAGGCTCTTACTACTCATATGTAGTATGCACTGCTTCTAAATAAATCTTCCAAAAGGTCAGTTCTGATCATGTCATCGTTCTGCTCAAAAACCTTCTATGATTCTCCTTTGGCTATAGAAGAAAAAATATTTGGTTGCCCATGGATTATTTTATATAACTTTTTCTCCTTTAACTGTTCTAGAATAAATTCTTATTTTTCCTTTCTCCTTACACACACACACACACACACACACACACACTACACAATATTAGAGAAGAGACATGATATCCATAATAATAACTTTCATTAATATAATAAAAAAGGGGAAAGTAATATGAGAAACACCCAGCAGCCTATGATCCTTAAGAATAATTGAATTATGCCAGACAGGTATTGTGATTAGCCTACAGGTTAGCAATGGAAGAAATTTCTTTACTAAACCCTGCATCTGCTGAAGGAGAAGAACTAGATTTTCTACTTTTTGGCTATCATGTATAAAACTGTTATGGCTTTCGTGTATGGTTTTTGTTTTGTTTGCCTTTTTTTTTTTTTTTTTTGCTTTGTTTTGTTTTTCTTTAAAGATTTTTTCTATTTGAGAGAGATAGAGAACACAAGCAAGCAGGGTAGGGGCACAGGGAAAGAAAAAAAAAAAAAAAAAAAAAACCTTAAGCAGACTCCCTGCTGAGCATGAAGCCCAAAACAGGACTTCACCCTAGGACCTTAAGGTCATGAACTGAGCCAAAATCAAGAGTTGGGGGCTTAACCAACTGAGCCACCCAGGCACCCCCCAGGTTTTTGTGTGAACATAAAATTTCATGAATCTGTTTTAAATGGCCAAAGTTGTAGTTCAAGGATGCATGGTACTTACATATTTTGTGTGTGTGTATGTATAATACATTGTTGTTTAAAAAACAAACAAACAAAAAAAAACTGCCCAAGTATTTTCCAGAATGTCTATCCATTTTAAATTCCACCAGTAATATATTTGTTTTTCCTACCCTAACATTTGATGATGTCACTATTTTTTTTTTTATTTTAGTCATTCTAAATGTGGTGATACTTCATTATGGTTTTAATTTTCATTTGTGTGTTATCTTCATTGAAGTATTTCTTCATATCTTTTGTTCACTTTCTAATAACACTGTTTATTTTTGGTTTTGTTGTTGTGGGTTTGTTTTTAGTTCTTCAGATAGTTTAGATACTTGCCTTTCGTCAGATATGTGGCTTACAAGTATTTTCTGCAACTAATTTTTTCAATCCTTTTAACAGAGCCTTTCACAGGGTAAGTCCAGTTTACCGGTTTCCTTTTATGTACTGTGCCTTTAAATCACTCAAAGAATTCCCTGCCTGGTTCTAGATCCCAAAGATTTTCTCCTGTTTGTTTGTTTGTTTTGTTTTGTTTTGTTCTGTTTTGTTTTCTAAATGTCTTATAGTTTTGAAAATCCCATTTAAGATTGTGATTCACTTTGACTTAAATTTCATATGATGTATGAAACTTAATCTAAATGACTCCCCCACCCCCTTCTGTGAATGTCAAATTGCTACAGTACCATTTCTTGAAAAATATATTGTTCTTCCACTGGGGATGGGGATTGATGTCAAAGTCCCTACTTGGTCTTGACTGATATTGGGTGGGGAAGGAAGTTAAGAGAGAAGGAGAGTTTATAGACTGACAAGAATGACAGGCCTTGCTCCTTATTTAGTCATCCCTGACACCACCCCAATGGAAAAATTAGGTTGCTTCCTTGTGATCCATAAATATTCTCTATTTGACCTTTGTGATTATGGGTAGAAGTAGAGCCAGATATTTTTCTATGCTACTTGCTTGTACCATACCAGTAGTTTTATAAAACTTTTCCAACTTGAAAGTTTCTGCCATTTCCTGATCCTTTGGCTGGAGTTCAAGCTGTTGGGATTTTTTTTCTTGTCTGAATCCATTAGTGCAGAAAAATCTAGAAAAATCTAAATATATATATAACAGTCCTGGATAAACAGGCACCAATATTTCAGAATAAAAAAAAAAAAAGCACAGGAATTTACACTATATAAAAATAAAAATAAACTGCATGAAACAATATATAAAACCAAAATCAATAACCATAACATATAAAGATTATCAGTTATGCAGATTATGGACAAAGGAATACTGAAAATATGATACCAAGAGTTCTTATAAAGTATTTGGAAAAAATGGTCAAATAGAATAACATGTTCAAAAAATATGAATAAATATATAGAAACTATAAAATCCAAAAGCTAAATAAACAAATGGAAAGATTTTCAAGTTCCAATTATGGTGAAAATATATTATTCAAATAATCAATCATAAATTTAAAACAGGTACAGCTCCTATTAATTTCCAGGATGGTAAAATCTATTAAAGTAAAATATAAATATAAATATATATCTCTTCAATCAGCAATCTCCCTAATGAATATGGTTCATGACATCAAGTTTTATATTATGAAAAGACAATAAACTCTATATAAATTCTATATTTACAAGTGTAACAGAGAATATATTTCTAACAGGGAATATGGGTACATATGTGATTCATATACAGTTGATTTTCATTATTTATGGATTCTTCCACTCACTAAAATTTATTATAACTCAAAATCAATACTTAACTTCCACAGTCATTTACAAACATAAGCAAAGCAGTGAAAAATTTGAGTCGCTCAACATACAAGTTCCCTACTGGTGGCAAACAAAGTGTTGTTTGGCCTCCTTGTTCAACTCAGCTTTCAGGTTTTGTTTTTTTTTTTTTTTTTTTTTCTCATGGCTTATTTAGTACCATATTTTTTTGCATTTTTTTGTGCTTTTTTAAAAAGACTTATTTATTTATTTATTTTGAGAGAGAGAGAGAAACTGCACAGGAGTTAGGGGA
Source organism: Lontra canadensis (assembly GCF_010015895.1). Taxonomy (NCBI): domain Eukaryota; kingdom Metazoa; phylum Chordata; class Mammalia; order Carnivora; family Mustelidae; genus Lontra; species Lontra canadensis. The sequence goes on along the minus strand of NW_022630995.1, from coordinate 41,628,599 downwards.
GGGACAGAGGACAAGCATTTTAAGCAGGCTTCTTGCTGAGCACGGAGCCCCTCACATTGCAGGTCTTGATCCTAGTACCCATGAGATTATAACCTGATCAGAAACCAAGAGTCAGATGCTTAACTGACTGAACCCCCAGGTGCTCCTGTGCTGTTTTTGTTTGTTTGTTTGTTTTATTGTGATTTTCACTCTTTATTTATTTTTTAAACATTTTTTTAAAGATTTTATTTATTTGTCAGAGAGAGAGAGCACAAGCAGGGAGAGTAGCAGACAGATGCAGAAGGGAAGCAGGCTCCCTGCTGAGCAAGGAACACAATGCAGGCTTCTATCCAAGGACCCCGGGATCATGACCTGAGCAGAGCACAGCTGCTTCACCGACGGAGCCACCAAGGCATCCTATGATTTCACTGTTTAAAATGGCACCCAAGTATAGTACCGAATGTGTAAGGTTTCCAAAGTGCAAGATGGGTGTGATGGGCGTTACAGAGTGTGTTAGGTAGGCTTTTTTCAGATACAAAGTATGGTGCTTTTGGTCATTAATTCAATGTTAATGAATTTAACAAAGTATATTAAATAAAATGTCTTCAAACATACAAAAAACAAGGTTATGGGTTGATTGGTTGACAAAAATGTGAACAGAGACTCCTAGGAACCTAATGCTGTATTTCACCTATGAGCAATGTTCATTATTCACTAACTTAAGTGATATCTCAAGGGTGATAGATAAAGAACAACAGACAAAAGTGACACAAAACTGCAAGGGGTAGAAAATGGTAAATATATCAAATTGCTCTTCAAATTAAACATTTTAAAGAACATATTTGCCATATAGCTGACTATATTGAAAATTGAAATATTGAAATATAAAGAAAACTGCTAGAGATGAAGATATGAATATGTATATGTATGTATATATAGATGTATATATGTATATATACTTATGTTTTTGTTTGGTCTGGGAAATATCATATATATTAAATATAACATATTTATATTATATGATTATATAATATAATTGTATGAATTATATAATAATTTATATACATATTTTTTATAAAAACCAAGCAAATGCATCCCATGTTAATTTCTCTGTTAACTAGCTAGATGACCAGGCTCAAACCATTTCATTTCTATCAGGCTCAGTTTCCTCAAATGCATAATTAGGGGATTTATCTAGTTAACATCACTTTTCCATGTCCTTGAAATTATAACAATTGTATAGAATGTCTTCTAAAAGATTATCAGCTAAACCAAAAGGGATTTTAACCATCTTTGCCATAGATTTTCCGCATTAATAAATTTCAGTTCTTACTTTTTTCAGACATTTTAGTTAAAGTGTGTATAAATATGCTTAACTCTTATTTTTGTTTCTCAAAAGAAGAACGGAACTGTGCCCATGTATCTCCACAGGAAAAAGTAAATTCTGGTATGTATTTAAAATCTAAATGGCAAAAGAATGTACACATACATAGGAAAAAACCAACCAAACAAAATTTGATACCCCCAGTAGAACAATTCCCTAGCTATTTACTAAGTTACTGTTCCTTTTTCTGCAGCAGATTTTTTCAGTAGATCACTTAACCAGGCATGAAATTCATGCAATGCCTGGAATTGAAACACAGGCAGAGTATCTTGGTGTTCTAATTTTCTGTGGGTTTTCTAGTCCAAACTTCTTTATCCTGAAGTTCCTAAAGTTGTTCTGATGCTTCCATTAGACTGAAATCCCATTTTCTTTCCATAAAAGTGCCTTTTGGGGGCTCCTGTGTGGCTCAGTGGGTTAAAGCCTTTGCCTTCAGCTCAGGTCATGATCCCGGAGTCCTGGGATTGAGTCCTGCATCAGGCTCTCTGCTCAACAGGGAGACTCCTTCCCCCTCTCTCTCTGCCTGCTTCTCTGACTACTTGTGATCTCTGTCTGTCAAATAAATAAATAAAATCTTTAAAAAAAAAAAGTGTCTTTTTTTACTAAAAATGGTTTTGGTGGGTTTTGATGACTTGCAACAAAGTGTTGTGACTAACACAAAAATTAATAAATATTCTGTACTTTGTTTTATAAATTTTATTTTTCTAGTTTCTGTGTCTGCTCTATTAGAAATTATTTATGTAATATAAATTCTTTGGTTTAAAATCTTCTGTTTCCAAAACCAGGATTAATGTGTTTTATTACTTGAAATCTTGTTTCTGATATCTTACATGGATTTATGTCATATAAAAGTGATAATCATCTGTGATAATTATTCAGCACCAGCAAAGAGAAGTACATATATAATTCATATTTGTAAAGTTATTTATAATTTATAGTGCAGCATACAACCTAATGCTTAATTTATCATATAACATATATTTTTCATAATTTATGATATAGCGTATAATGCATGCATACAATGTTTAGATGTTGTTCACTCAATTTTTAAAACCTCAAATGGTAATGTCTAATACACTTAGAATTGAATAAGACATCATTCAGAAATTCCCAATTAAAATAAGTCTTTCATTGTTTTATATCATGGCTATAATGAAGAATCTGGATTTTCTGTCTCTATGAGTGAGAATAATAATGGAATCTCAGTGCTGACATGTACAATGTCTTGCTGTTTCTTTGAGGGAAAACACTGTTTTCAACTAAATAAAATACAACTCTGTTTTGATGGCAAATGTAAAGAAAGTTAAATATTAAATTTATGATCAGGTTCTGAAAAATTATATTTCACATTCCTAGGATTTTCAAAATTGAATAATTTAATCATATCACTAACAGATGACTTGATTTCTCAGATACATTTTTGCTGACTCTTACATGTTTTAGTACGAATACCAGATTTCAGTATCTTATTAATTATTTTACTTTCTGCCATGTGATAATATGCTTGCTTTAAATGAACCAAATGATATTTTAATATTTGGCAAGATAGCAGACATCTGATTTGGACTCTTTGTGAAATTAGTTATACTTAATAAAACATGATACCTAAATCATTCAATGTATTAAATATTTATAATCAAGATTTGGAAAAACAAAAGAAAACCCATGGAAGTCAGTGGGTATAAAGGACAATTAGCCTTCATTTAGCCTCTAGCCATAATACTTCTATTGGCAGTTGACTATGAAGTCCTCATCTATATATTTATTAAAAAAAAAATCAGACGAGTTGTTATATGCTTTGCCAAGATACAATGGTGTAGACTTAAGTGCAGCACATACAAACATAAATAACATATGCACATATTATCCTAAAGAATTTCAAAGTAGTTTATCACTTACCTGATAAGATATAGGCATGTAAATTTACAAGTTCATTAAAACTGTAATTCAAGTGTAGCTGGGCTCCCATGCAACTGTTGTATTTTCTTTCTTTCTCTCTCTTTCTTTCTTTCTTTCTTTCTTTCTTTCTTTCTTTCTTTCTTTCTTTCTTTCTTTTTTTCTTTCTTTCTTTTTTCTTTCTTTCTTTCTTTCTTTCTTTTTCTTTTCAATCTATACTTGGGGAAGTAATTCTTATTAAGTAATCTATTCTTGTTAAGATTAGATGACTAGAAAACAACCTTAAAAGATCAGACTCAGAATTATAAATCTTATTGAAATGTCCAGGAATTCTGGAAAAATCATTTTCTTCGTACATCAGGTGGTAGCACAGTATTTATAATAGGTGTTTAAATAGATACATAAACAGATAAATAATTTCTGTTCTTTCTCAAATGCTGGTCTCTGGCCACTAGCTACATCACTGCATTACCTTCTACCTTACTCTTTCCCTGTCCGTAAATAGCATCTGAAGTTTCTCTTCCTTCCTAAATAATTCAGTACTGTCTTTCTGCTTGCATATGCGTTGGAGCAAAACAAAAGTTGTATAGTTACTGGCAAAACCCAGGATTCTAGGAAAGCTTTCAATTGATTATGCTCTGTATCCTAAGTATCTTAAAGCTGATATCACCTCCAATATATTCTTTTATTATGGGGATGGGGTGGAAGAGTAGTGAAAATTTCAATGCTAAGAAAAATAGGGTGTTTCACTTTATGTGTATTCAGTACATCATATTTGCTGGAAAAAAAAAACACTTTGAATTGGACACATTATAGAATTGTATATAGAGGGTACATTTAGCTGCATGTAGAGCTAAGGTTATTTCCCAGCAAAAAAAGTGACAATTGAATTATGAGCCAGTATTTACCCTTGCTACTTGACTGAAAACTCTTTAAGGCATTATCCATATTTCATTCACTTTTATATTATGTACTATCATAACACCTACAAAATAAAAATGGGTGTTACAATATTTGTGTGGATGAAAATAAAGAGAAATAACTGTACGCTCAGGGGCCTCTTTAAAATTATCTTGTTGGATTTAATGGTTCGTTATTTAACTGGGAATGTGACTTGCTTCGACATGATGTATTTTGGAGTATATTCAGGGAGTGCCTCAGTAAAAAGTTGGGAAAGAAGTCTTCATGGGACTCTGGTGTTTCTCCATCTCTTCTGACAAAAACATGGTGTTATTAATTTCTTGCTGTGGTAACAGTAAGATTTGCAGCTCAAAAAAAGCATACATTTATTACCACTAAATTCCTATGGATCAGAAATCCAGACACAATTTATCTTGAGTCTTCTGCTCAGGGTTTCACAAAACTGCTCTCAAGTTTGACCATGCACCACTCTCCTGGGAAATCAGCTAGGAATAATTCTCCTTCCTGGCTCATTCCAGCTGTTTCCAGGTTTCATTTATCTGTAGCCATATCTGAGGGCCCCAGCTTCTTGATGTAGTTTGGAGGTTCTCCTCATGACACCAATAGTTACTCACTCCATGGCCTTCTTCACAGATCATCCATAACATGCAAGGCTGATAGAAAAGATTTTCCTCTGACATATGCTGTCAAGATGGATATATATATATATATATATATATATACATCTATCTATCATCTATCTATCTATCTATCTATCTATCTTATGTGTCATGTTGTATATAGGATGTAACATACAATATAATGTATAATTCTATATTATATAACATGATATGTAATAGGTAGATATGAACATATAAAACCATCATTTAATAAATAACATACGATGTACAATATATCACACATACCCATTGTGTGTGTGTGTGTATGTGTGTGTGTGTTGTGTATGTTGTAATAAAATCAAAGGAGTGATATCCCATTACTTTTGCCACATTATATGGGTCAGCAGAAAGTCACAGACCCAGCTCAGCTCAGAAGAAGGGGATTATGATCACCTTAAGGTATGTTTGTCACAGGTTATAACAACTTCTTCCCAGACTATTCTTTATAAAAGACATCTGAATAGCAAACAGCCTTGAAAGTAGTGATTTCTTCAAGGACAGAGGTTAGATTTGTTTCCCGAACAAGATAATAAACACGATGCATTGCTTCAGGGCAATGGTTGGACAGAATTGCTTTGGCTCTTTTAAAATATTATGGTCTCTTAAACTCAGTGTCCCTCAACTGTGACAAACTCATAGTGTGCATGACATGACCGGGGCCAGTCTGTATTGTAGGCATGGGATTCGAGGTGTGTGTCAGGATCATCCTCAGCTTTGATGATTTGCTAGGACTCACAAGACTCAGAAGTTGTTATATTCATGGTTATAGTTTATTAAAGCTAATAGATACAGAGTAGAATCAACAAAGAGAAACAGCCCTGGGGCAAAATCTGGAGGAAAACAGTCCCAAACTTCTAAGCACAATGTCTGGAGGAAATCAGGCTGCCCCCTCCTGGTGGAGTCACAGAGAACACACTAGTTCTTCCAGGAGCAGTGTTACCAATCAGGGAGATTCTTATGACTTTGGATGTACGGAGTTTAAATTGAGTTTTGGTCATGGAGGGGTACAGTACCTGGGTGACCACCCTCAGTTACTCAAACTGAAGGCCCTTGGATAAAAAGCAGATGTTCACCATAAATCACATTGCTAAGCACAAATTATCTGGACAGACTGGTATAGCATGTCCCCAGGCCTCAAGCATACAGAAACACTTAAATGGAACATTCCAAGAGCTCAGTTCCCAGCAGGAAACCAAAGATCCTGAAAATAGTTTTTTTTTTTTTTTTCCTTAGGAATGTACAGAGTTTGAACAACCCAGGCCTTCTGAGTTAATCCTCCCTCCTCGGGGTTGGGGGGTTGGGGGGGAGGGAGGGAGGGCAGGCAAAAGGAACCAATGCTAACAGGAAGCTCACACTGTCTGTGCGTGACACCATGATTAACAGAATCCTTTGTCTCAGAGCAACTGCTATAATTGAACATGTTCTCTTACAAGCAAGAAAAAATTCCAGACCCTTCACAGCTCTTGATGGACAGTCACACAATCCTGAATGAATAGTGCATAAGGTAGACCCTGTGCTACCCATCTCATGTGTGAAGTAACCTCGTTTTACCCAAGTAGTTTTGCTTCATCAGTTGAACCACTATTCAAAATTATAAGTTAATTTAAAAAGTTTTCTTTTCCAAGTAAGGTTTTTTTTTTTTTTTAAGATTTTATTTATTTATTAGAGAGACAGGGAGAGAACATAAGCAGGCAGAACAGCAGGCAGAGGGAGAGAGAGGGAGAACTTGATCCCAGGACTCTGGGACGATCCCCAGGACCCCGGGACGATCCCCAGGACCCAGGGATCATGACCTGAGCTGAAGGCAGCCACTTAACTGACAGAGCCACCCAGGCACCCCTCAAATAAGGTATTTAATTGAGGTATAGTGAGTAAAGTAGCATGGATTAGTTTGCATTTATAATTGTAAGTGAAAGTACATTCTTGCATTTCAATATTTTATTTCCAGTTGTACAGTATGTAAATGGTAGATTCTATTATGTAATGCATACTGCATCTAGCTATTTAGTAGAATTTTATTTAGCTTGTTATTTCATTGAACTATAAAACAATAGATGCAAATTATACTATGTACAAGATAATATATTTTTATATTTAATTAAGAATAACCATTATGGAAAAAAATAATTGCCTTTGGACATTTTGTAAATTTTGTTAGTTCCTTTTATTTTCCTGAAGAGAAAGTTTCCTTCTGTTCTTTAAGATGAAATAATATATCATAAATCTTAAGAAATATGTATTTCGCTAAGCATAATACCCTCTAGTTCCATCCACGTCGTCGCAAATGGCAAGATTTCATTTCTTTTGATGGCTGCATAGTATTCCATTGCATATATATACCACATACTCTTTATCCATTCGTCTGTTGATGGACATCTAGGTTCTTTCCATAGTTTGGCTATTGCGAACACGAAATAAGTCAATCAGAGAAAGACAACTATCATATGATCTCCCTGATATGAGGAATTGGAGATGCAACTTGGGGGGTTTTGGGGGTAGGAAAAGAATAAATGAAACAAGATGGGATTAGGGAGGGAGACAAACCATAAGTGACTCTTAATCTCACAAAACAAACTGAGGGTTGCTGTGGGGAGGGGGGTCAGGAGAGGGAGTTGGGGTTTTGGACATTGGGGATGGTAGGTGCTATGGTGAGTGCTGTGAAGTGTGTAAACCTAGCGATTCACAGACCTGTACCCCGGGGATAAAAATACATTATATGTTTATAAAAAAATAAAGAAAATAATTTAAAAAAAGAAATATGTATTTAACTTATTTGGACCTTGATATCATAGGAGTTTTTCCCCTCCACTTCCCAGTAACTCTGTCAAAATGTCTAGTTGGGAGGGGGTCAGGTCATCTCTTATATTGATGGATACACTTACCCACAGATGTCTAACATATCTGCAAGTCTTTGGGGCATGGCTCTAACTACTCTTTCATATGGATTATCTTTTCATAGATGTTTGTATTGCAAATAGTCTTGAAAGATATAACAATTGCTTTTAGAACAAAGGGCAGGTATGCTTAATGACCATTACAAAACATTCTGGTCCCCTACACTTAGAATTCTTCTCTTTAACAAACCCGTGGCATATGCAAGTCTCTCCTGGCCCTCTTGTATAACCTTGTAGAAACTAGAAACTGAAGAACAAATACAAAAAATAAAAATAAAAAGTGCTGATATCCTCCTGGCTAACACTATTGCTGTCACGAGTAAACTCTTCTCAGTCTATATTCTGCAACACCCTTAAAACTGTAGGCTAACTTGTTAGATTGCAAGTAGGTAAAATCTTGCATTTCACAGTGTGTCAGTGGTCTTCACACTTTGTCTTATGACAGGTCATGTTACTCAACACATTGAGTCTCAGTAGCAATAATGACACTTGAAGTTAACAAAGCAGAGTAACCTCTTAGCCCTGTAATATTTGACTTCAGCTTGACTAAACACATTTACATAGGTAAAGGTAGAAAATAACAACACTAAGAGGTGGGGAAGGAGGGCTTATCAGAACCGAAGAATAGAAGAAAGCCACTTTGGAATATAAAGCAAGCTGCATCCAGAGGGATACTTTTGATGGGAGAGTTTAACCCAGGCAAACAAATCAACAGGTTGAATGAGGAAGAATGTCTGTCCTGAGGAGATTAGGCATAATAAGACATGTTTATACAGGCTATTGAATTCATGAATTGGTTGACTCAGTCTGCCTATTGGCTGTCTATGGCCCTCAAAATCCATCTCTCCCTTATCGCCTTCTAAGATGCAAAACATCTCACAGCCAAGACTTATACTGTGATACACTTAGGAACAATGAGATGCACACTGAATTACCTGTCAAAGGAGTCCCCTATTATAAAAGACATGTCTCAATAAAAGGTCTTTTTGTTATTAATATTTCCTTGATATTCATGCTTGGAAAAAGGAAATTAATTATAGTAGAAATATTTAAGATAAATTTACAAGTTTTGAATTAAAGAGCAAGAAAATTTTAAAAGACTTAAATCATTACTGTTAGCCTTGAGTATGTGTTACATGAGAAAACTAGATCCAAGTGAAATCCTGATACACAAGAACGAATTAAAAAATGGGGAAATTACCGAGATTTCCTCTTCTTATTTTGCCTATTGAAAGTATCAGGAGATCTACCATAGTTTGTTTTTGTGTACTTCCAAACCCAAGGCCACAAAAACATACACACAAAATAAAAAGCCAAAGCAATATTAAGGTGTCATACAGTAATTCAATTTGAGTACATTTAGTAAGAAAATATGTTCTAAGATCCTCAATATTTTTATTTCTCCAAAGATTATTCTGGTTTGCATAAATTATTGGACCTGGATTTGTGAATCTCAAACTGGGCTCTCCTGGTGTGAAAATCTTAATTATTGAACTATATAAATGTCTCTTTTCTGCTTATTAACTTATTGGCTGTGTTAGTTTATTTTATGAAGAAAAATGCTGGTCAGAAGATATGGGATTTGGTCTATTTCATGTTTATATACCTCATTCTGTAATAATTAATACATGCACAAATTCGCTAAGATTGCATGACAAAATACCACACACTGTATGGTTTAAAATACAAAAATTTATTTTCTCTCAGTTCTGAAGGCTAGAAGCCCAAGATCAAAGTGTCTTCTTTTCTTGGCAACCAGAAGACTGCCTTCTAATGGTGTCCTCACACAGACTTTCTCCATGCACGCACCCCCTGAAGTCTCCTCTTCTTTTTCTTCTTCTTTTTTTTCTAAATTAATTTATTTATTTTAGGGAGAGAGAGAATGTGAAGGAAGTGGAGCAGAAGGAGAGAGAGAGAATCTCAAGCAGACCCGGTGCTCAGCACCAAATCTAAGACAGGGATCAAACCCAGGATACGTGAAATCATGACCTGAGCTGAAAGTAAGAGTCCAAGGCTCAGCCAACCGAGCCACCCAGATGTCATGAAGTATCTTCTTTTTATAAGTAAACCAGTCCAGTTGGATTAGGAACCAACTCTAACAGACTCATTCTAATTTGTTCTCCTCTTTAAAGACTTTTTATCTCCAAGATAGTCATATTCTGAAGTTTGGGAGTTAGGGTCCTAGTGCATGAATTTTGAGCTGATAAATAAATTGTATATGTATAATCAAATTCTTCTAGAGATAGTTGTTCTTTCATTTTTCTTAGGTCTTATCAACTCTGAATAAATGCAAAGATAACCAACACAGTGCCTGAAAAATTGCAATTCAAACCCTGAACTGTGATGAATTCACCAGGGAAATATCCACATTGTGAATCCTTGATGTTTAGTTAGCAAGCCAGAATGCCCTTAAAAGCACCCAAATCTTTCTACCCCTTGTATTAAAATTCTAGTGTACAGATTAAAAAAAAAAAAAAATATATATATATATATATATATATATGTTTCAACTTATGGTGTGCCTTTGAGCAAGAAGTACTATTCCAATCCCCCTAAATAAACAAAGCAATTAGCTTTCTACAATTTTGTTTCTCCTAGTTTCAAATTAGGTTCATTTACATTTGTCTTCTGCTAATGTGCATTTATTTCAGTCCTTTGCATAGTTTGGCAGCAAAGGATAGAAGCAATACAACAATATATAAACTAGCTTATAAAATCATTTTTATTTTCACAAGACATCATGTGAACATTGAATGAGCAGTTGGTAGTAAGGTTTCATCAGACAATATTTATTTCTTTGGTATGCTTGAATATGCTCTTTTTTTTTCTCCCCTGAGGTAAATAATTTATACATAAAATCCAATCTATACATAAAATTCAATTGTTCTCCTGAAACCTGAGGAGAAAGAAAAATAAACATCCAATGAAAGTAAGCTGTGAATGTAGCCCAGTCCCAAAGGTTTATTATTATTATTATTATTATTATTTTATTTTTTAAAGATTTTACTTATTTATTTTGAGAGAGAAAGAGAGAGTAATTATGGGGAGGAGCAAATGCAGAGGGAGAGAGAGAATCTTAAGCAGACTCCATGCTGAGCATGGAGCCTGACATGGGGCTTGGTCTCACTATTCCCAGATCATAACCTGAGTCGAAATCAAGATTCTGGCACTTGGGGAGGGGCACCTGGGGCTTAGTCATTTAAACATCTGCCTTCAGCTCAGGAGTCCCACATGGAGATCCCTACTTGGTGGGGTGTCAGTATCTCCCTCTATTCCTCCCCCATGCTTGTGCTCTCTCTCTCTCAAATAAATAAAACCTTACTATGAAAATATTGAGAGTGAATCTATTGTTTAAAAGGGCCAAAAATAAACGGAATTAACCCTGAACAGCTCTTTTTTTTTTTTAAATTGAAGGTGTCTTGCTATGAATATTGGATTATTCTAAAATTACAACTAATGTAACATATCTCTGTCCTTTAGTGAGGAAACAGATCAGCCTTAAATACAAATGCACACACACACACACACACACCTTTGAATCAAGAATCAGAAAACACAATTCTAGTCCTGGTTCTGCCATTTGCCTGGTTTGAGAAATTTGTTAAATAAAAAAATCAATAAAATCTAAAAACTAAGAAGCAAACCAATTTGGGCCTTAATAATCTCATTTTTAAAATAATGAAATATATGCTCTACTCTCAAAAATCCTTTTCAAATTCAAAATCTATTACTGCCAAGAAGGAACTTCCAGAGCAAACAGGACATGAAAATAAATAGCTTTAACTTTTTTTCCTCCCAACCCTCCAATTTCCTACCAGATTCTTCTGTTGTGTGAAGCTTGCTGGGGAGGAAAAAATTTTATATGGCTTTTAAGTCCCTTCTAGCTGGACTAAGGGTTAAATGGATATGAGACAAATTAACAGGAAAAAATAAAATTTAATTATATAGCTAATTTCTTTCTCCCCCGTAAAGATATAAGAGGCTTCCCAACGGTCAGGCAATGGAGGCTTATATGCTATCCTGAGCTAAAGAGAAGGGAATGGGTTTCTGGGACATTAATAGGTGGAAGACAATTCATAGGAAGATGGGGAGAACAAATGTTTAGTAAAAAAATAAAAGAAAAATTTGTCATGCCATATTGAGACAATAGGACATAGAGAGGAATTTTAACAAACAGACTGGGGTAAATTCCTTCCTGTATACCACCCCTAGTTCATATTATAATTTAGTTATCTGTGATGGTAACTGTCTTCCTGGAGCAGGTCCTCTATCTAAATTCTTTTTTGGCTATAAGTGGGAAGGTGAAAATTCATCCTGAGTTCTTTGGTATTTAATTATTTTCAGCTCAAAGTAATCTCTATGCAAAAGTGGCATATTTCAAGGTGGCCTTCCCTTGGCCCCTACAGCCCCAATTTTCAGTCATCTGCAAAAGGTCCTGGTAATGCTACCTATAGGGGTCCACCTCCCTGGATGCAAAGTAAGTGCTTAAAATTTAAATGATAAATCTGGGGTGGGGGAGAAAGAGGCAGCCAGATGATGAAACACTTGTGTAATTGGCAAAACCATAGTCTTAGTAAATTCCACTCTCTACCTATTCCTCACCTGAATTTAGCTGGAGGAAAACCTTAAAAAACCACAATGAATAGAAGCATTTAAATTAATGAAGACTATATTCTGTAAACCCTTATTGTGGAAGGAAATCATACTGTACTCTTTCTAATCCATCAGTTTGCCAATATGCCTGATTCTTTTCCAGACTTCCTTTTTTTCCTTTTACATTTTCAGTATCTCCTCTCCCCTCTTCATTCTTATCTAATGACTTTCCTTCATACTTCCATGAAAGATTGTAGGGTTCAGAAAATAATTTCTATAGACTTCTACCACTTCATTCATCTTTTAGAATCTGCAGTCTTCTACTGCTCCTTTCACCTTAACTACCTTAATTTGGTGCGTCATCACATTGCTTATCAGTATCTATAGCCAATCTTTTTGCCTTTGGGTTAGATCTCATCTGATCATATATACTTAGAACCTTTACTCCAGAAATTCTCCCTTCCCCCTTATACATTGTCAAAATTTACTCCCCAGTGGATCATTATTATCAGCATATAAAAATGTTATTTTATTTCATAGTTATGTGAACTTTCAGCAGGATTTGATATAATCACTCATTCTATGTGTAGCAAAGAATTTGGCTTTGCCAAAGGAGTGGTCTGGTCTTTGTCCACTGCTTAGGGGAGATAATCTTAAACCCTTTGCACTTCCTGAATGATAAGAATGTCTTTATATTTCTTGATAGGCTCTGGGGCTACACCTATAATTTATGCTAACAAGGTGATTAGTGGGGGCCTATGATATCAGCTGAATCCCCAGGGAATAAGAGACTGGACACTGAGTTCAACCATGTGGAAAAACAATCAACTATTCCTACAATGATTCGCCAATAAAAAATCTTGGACACTGAAGCTCTGTGAGCTTCTCTGGTCAGAAATATTCGTTGTGTACTGTTATACATCAGTGTCAGGAAAGTAAGTTGTCCAGAGGACAATGGAAATTTCACATGTGGAAACCTCCCAGACTGTCCAATGTACATCTCTCCTTGACTGATTTTAATGTATACCTTCCCTCTAATAAACCATGACTGTATGTAATAGCTTTCAGTGAGTTCTATGAATACTTCTAGTGAATTATTGCAACTGAGTGTGGTTTAGGGACCACCCCCCTCCCCCGGCCAATTTACAATCAGTGTTAGAAGTGATGACAGTCTTTAGGAACTGTTCGCTTAGACCTTGCAGTTTGGCTAATTCTGGGCATGCTTCTTCTTCTTTTTTTTTTTTTTAATTTTATTTTTTATAAACATATAATATATTTTTTTCCCCAGGGGTACAGGTCTGTGAATCGCCAGGTTTACACACTTCACAGCACTCACCATAGCACATACCCTCCCCAATGTCCATAACCCCACCCCCCCTCTCCCAACCCCCCTCCCCCCTGCAACCCTCAGTTTGTTTTGTGAGATTAAGAGTCACTTATGGTTTATCTCCCTCCCAATCCCATCAGTACTTTCTTCACTTTACATCCAAGACACCAGGTTTTAATGGTTCTCCTCCTATTGTGTTCACTCCAGTCCAGTCTTCTTTTCAGGTTTTTTTCTCCTCTCCCTTACACTCTAATATTGTAGTCTTCTCAGGCTAGTTATTTTTCCCCTTCTCTTTTTTTCCATGTATAGTGTCTCTTTCATGATGTAATCCCATTTTAAGAGCTTAAATATCATCTGTTTGCCAATGTACTAATGATAGATCTACAGGTTGTCCTCTCCCCTTAAACCCAGACTGGTATATAGCGTGGCTTAATTAACACATCTGCTTAGAAATCTGACAGATTTTGAAATTTAACACATCCATATGAACATCAGATCTCTACTTCCCTAACTACACCTCAACCTTTAAATTGCTTATTTACGGTTTTCTTCAACTAAGTAGATGTTAAGACAACATTTGAGTTACTCTAGTAAAAAATATAAAGAATGAGATTACATTGAACTCTGCTTATTCTTTCATGTGAAAATTGTCAAAGGAGATTTTATCCTCAAAATGTATTCAGGATCTGATAGTTTTTTGTTTGTTTGTTTGTTTGTTTGTTTGTTTTTTACTACATGCATTGTTATCAACTCATCATCTCTTTTCTTGGTCACTGTGAAAATAAAGTATTTTTCAACAGGTAGTTTTCTTGACTAATGTACTTAACCTAATCTCAAGGATGGAGTCAGAGTAATTTTTGAAAGAAATATCAGGTCATGTCCTTCCTCTACTCAAAAACTACCAGTGGCCTGCTATTTCATTTAGAGAAAAAATCAGTCTGTACAAAGACCAACATCTGCTACATGATACGCCTCAATATTTACTCTCAGATCTTATGAGTGACTAATATTTCCATCACATTGTCTTCTTTGTTTTAATGCTCATTGACAGTGATAAGTCTACTTTCGCCTTAGCTGCTGTGCATTGCCAGAGACACTCTTCTCCCTCATGTTCAGAAGGCTAATCCCTTGTCTCCTTTCAGTTTTTTGTCAAATGTCTATTTTTCGTAACTAATCTTTTTAATCTACTTAAAAATGTATCTGTATCCCATAGCTATGGCTATGAATGTCCCTCATCATTGATTACATTTTATGCCTTCTTCTAAAGCACATATCATGTTGCAAAATATTATGTGACTTATTTATAGCTTCTTGTTTGTATCTCCCATTAGAATTCCAGCTCCAGGATACAAGGGTCCTTGTCTAGTTAGCTTTTGATAAATATAACCAATGTTAATGTTCTTCTCTTGTCATGGTCACAAGCACAAAAATTCAAGTTTATTACTTACTGGCCTCTATCTTAGAATATCTGCTTCCCCCAGCTCAATGCAATTTTGAGTGTGAAGACAGAGTCTCTTAAACAATCAATTTCTGACCTCAGGTTTTTTTTTTTTTTTCTTTAATTTCCTTTTTCTTTTCCTATTTTTTCCTCTTTTTTTCAATAAACACTTTAAAGTTCCAAATTATGGGTATAAATCTGCACTGTAAGATGCAAGAATACCTTCTATAGAAAATCTAAATTTGTTCCATCTATTTCTGCACATGGATACATCCCAGCCTAATTTTGTCTCTCTCTCTCTTTCAGGAATTTACTTTTAAAAAGCAAAAAAGAAAAACAGAAAATTCCAACATTCTGAATTTTCCTAACATTTGCCTCAGTGTTTTAGCTTTATTCACATTTGGTCTGTCCTCTAGGGCTAACAGATGTGGTAGAATTTACTAGCGTTTACCAATATATATGGTTTCTTCCCTTTCAATTTATCTTTAAAATTGCACATCCCACCCCCAGAAATTAAACAGTGCCATGTGATTTTTCTGTTTTTAATGAAAATTAAGCAAATTTTACTTAAGTCATGCCTATGGGTAGAAGAGCTATTGAATAATACCCATTTCTCCTTTCCTGCATTAAGATGGAATTACCCCCAAATCTATGTGGTGTGAAATGTGAAAAATAGCTGCTTAGAACCAAATATGAACTTTGCTCCCATAATAAACACTTACTGTATTGAAATACTAAGATTTTATTGTTTTTGTTTTGTAGCATGATCTAGCCAATCCCTATTGAAACAGTTGGAAACAATTTAACTAAGTATTTTGCCAAGACATTAAAGATTTCTAGGTTTCCAAACTATAACCTTCATATCTTCACTGACCTCCTTCTAGAGAAAGACAGTAAAAACATTTTAGATTCTTTCTTAAGTAGCACAAACTGTTTATTTCATTTGTTGTTTGGGTTAATTTAAAAAAAAAAATACCTCCTTTCATGTTCTAATATTCCAGACAGGAAAATACATTATATGATCACTCTACCAATAATAGAAGATAAAATTCCTGATGTCACTTCTGATTGTAACAGAAAGGAAGAAGAAAATCAGAAAATAACACGTCTTCATTCCCTAAAGGTATTTCCCATAAGATAAACAGAAAACCTTTTATGATGTCCTGTTGGCAAAATATTAATCATGTCACCCTACCAAGATGCAAGATGAGCTGAGAACCACACTTTTTATTCTAGTTGATCTTGTGCTAGGGTAAATTATTGTGTGTCCTATTGATAAGAATAGGAGAACAGGTATTGGCAGGAATATACACTTCTCAACTTTAAAAATCAATAGAACAAATTTGATGAAAATTATTTTTTCTGACTTGTAGCTGTATTTTTTTTAAAGATTTTACTTATTTATTTGACACAGAGAGAGAGAGATCACAAGTAGACAGAGAGGCAGGCAGAGAGAGATGGGGAAGCAAGCTCCTTGCCAAGCAGAGAGACCAACGTGGGGTTCGATCCCAGGACCCTAGGACCATGACCTGAGCTGAAGACAGAGGCTTTAACCCACTGAGCCACCCAGGCACCCCATAGCTGTATTATTTATATATGTTTCAAAGCACTGGATTAGGGGTGTTGTCTTTTAGACTAAAATTCAAAAGTTGTCTTTGATTAGACTAAATGTTCCTTGAGGTTACAAAATACATTCTTTCCTCTGGCAGGTTTGTATATGTCCTAGAACAAGTTCTTACAAATTTACTCATTAAGATAAAAAGTATGCTTGTAGTATTTTACCAAGCATTTGTTTGGAAAATTTAATTTAGTGCAGCAATTATTTTTGGGACTATAATAAATGTGTAAAATATCTTTACAGCAATTGTGGAAAATACAAAACAAAAAGCTTGTGCCTTGTTTATTGCTTCCTATTTTCTTATTTACAGTCAAGCCTCTAAATATCTGGAAATGTAAATGTCTGTGAAAAGAAAAGCTCTTTAGTGTGGGAAAATGCTGTTCTAATAAGTTAAAGTCAACAATTCCCCCTAATGTGTACATCATATTTTATAGGTTAGTTTTAAATTCTAATAAAAACATGTATAATAATCGCTTAACTCTCTATAAATGTCTATGATTATTTATATTTTTAGGGTTATCCTGACTTTTGTTTAACTGAAGTTCAGAAATCTATTAACAAAAGAAGTATATTTTATTTTGTTGTAAATGACCTGTCTAATTCAATAATCTTCTAGATGCATCCTTTATTTCCAGCCAATCCACTAAAAATACAATGATTTGTATAAGTAGGAGAAAAATAAGTTGTTAGAAATTTTTGCTTCAAACTATGTTTTAAAAAAAGCCTGTAATTGCACTACTGGGTATTTACCCCAAAGATACTGATGTAGTGAAAAGAAGGACCATCTGTACCCAATGTTCATAGCAGCAATGACCATGGTTGCCAAACTGTGGAAAGAACCAAGCTGCCCTTCAACGGATGAATGGATAAAGAAGATATGGTCTATATATACAATGGAATATTATGCCTCCATCAGAAAGGATGAATACCCAACTTTTGTATCAACATGGATGGGACTGGAAGAGATTATGCTGAGTGAAATAAGTCAAGCAGAGAGAGTCAAGTATCATATGGTTTCACTTACTTGTGGATCATAAGGAATAACATGGAGCACATGGGGAGATGCAGAGGAGAAGTGAGATAGGGGAAATTGGAGGGGAGACAAACCATCAGATACTGTGGACTCTGAGAAACAAACAGAGGGTTTTAGAAGGGAGGGGGTGGGGGGTTGGGTGAGCCTGGTGGTGGGTATTATGGAGGGCATGTATTGCATGAAGCACTGGGTGTGGTGCACAACCAATGAATTCTGGAACACTGAAAATAAATAAAATGGGAAAAAAAGCTTATGCACATTTTCAAATCTTTGGAATAAGGAAACAAGTATTGTAGTTTTGGAATAGAGGGCAGATATTATGATAAATGATTTGAAGTGCTCAAGGAATGAATTTTGGATTTATACAGGCTGTGTGGTGTCATTTCTAAGCTCTGTCCTTTGTGACTTTGTCCACAGAGTGACTATTCATTATCACGTATAAAACTTAGCTTTCCTTTTTGATTGAGAAAGGGTTATTGATTGAGTAGTAAAAATATAAAAGTGTGAAAGTGTATAAAAAGTCCAGCATGAAGTCTTTAATAGATACTTGCTATTACTATTATTATATCAATAACCTAGAAAAAGATCATTATAACTATGCAAATTCTATTAGGAAACATACAAAAACTCTTGAACATTATCTGCAAACTCACTGAAATAGCTTTGTCCTACTAAGCAGACATATGAGGGCACTCACTTATGCAAGCAATGGTAATTAACCGAGCATTCCAATTCTATTATAGAGTCTTACATCCTTCATCAGAAATACTGGAGGAGGATATGCTCTCTTGATTTCTGAAAAAAGACATTCATCCCATGCTTACTTCAGAAGATTGATTGGGTGTGGATGCTTCATTTCCTTTAGAAGAGATCAAATTAGCAATTAACTCATTCACAGGTAGAAACAGCCTGAGCTTAGTGAAGCTTTATAAGGTCTTACCTGGTGAAAAATTAGTAATTGCCACAATAATAGATGAGGCTAAATAAAGGATTTGCCCTGAAGCAGGGAAAAACATGATTATAAATATATACTTTTAACAAAAAATAGGATGGCATTGTTGTTTTATGTGTTTAAAAATTATGTTTGAAAGAACATTGGCTTCTAAGGTATAATTCTAACATATAATTAAACATGTATAGAAAGGAAGTTGTCATTTCAGCCTATTGGTGTTAAATGAAATGCAGCTTTTATTGTCATGTGATAAGAAAATTACATTGTAAATTTCATTATTAGTCAAAACAACTCTCAAATAAAAAATAAAAGAGAGAGAGAAAAGAGAAGAAAAAAAGGAAAAAAAAAAAAAAAGGAAAGCTTCTGAAGTTGACAAGAACTAAGTAGAGCGAATTGCCCTGTAATGAAAATTGGAGGCAGGTATGCATTTATAAAATGAAATAACTGTTTCAATTTAAGATATTCAAGCTGTCTTTTGTGATAATTTAATTAATTATTGTTTCTTATTGGCATCCTATGTTTATTGTACTCTGTTATAGACTCAATGTGTCTTTCCAAAATTCATTTAAGTTGAAATCCTATCCCCAGTGTGATATTAGGACATGTGGCCTTTGGAAATAATTGGGATTAAATGAGGTCAGCAAGATGGAGCCCTCACCAATGGGATTAGTGTCCTTTGTAAGAGCCACAAAAGAGTTTTCTTCCTGTCTCTGTTCTCCACCTTGGAAGGAAGCAAGAAGCTGATCATCTGCAGCTCAGAAGAGGGGCTTCAGCAGAAATCATCATGCTGGCACCCCAGTTTGAGATTCCAGCCTCCAGAACCACAAGAAATAAATTTCTGTTGTCTGTAAACCACCTATTCTATGGTAGATGGTTATAGCAGCCAAACTAAATAAAACTAAGATATCTCCTTTAGGCTCTTAGCTTCTTTTCCTCTAATTCCCACTGAGTGAAATCAGTCCAGTCAATTAAGTTCCTAACGACATTTCTTGGCCATGATTCCTTTACTGTCCCCTATACAAAATATTATTTTTGTGTTATAAATCCTCTGATTTCCTGTATCTCTTCTTAGTATTTCTATTGTGGGATTAATTATGTTATTCTAATGAAGCTTTCCTAATTTTTTAAACCTTCAAAGTCTGTTATGTGATACAAAGCTGTAAAATCAAATAACTTCCTGCTGGCCTCTGCTATCCATTTCTCTAGGTTGAATAATGCTCTCAGTGGGATAAAAAGGTAAGCATTCAAGTAGGTCAGGGATTTCCTTACAAATAGCATTGCCACTCTATTGCTCCACTATAGAAAATAACAAGAGCATGTTTTTATCTGATTGTGAAGCCTTTGGCATCTTCTGTACACTTTCAAGGCGGCAGGCCACTGTGGAATAGGTTGAATTAATCTCTTTAGGTTTAAGCTTATTTATCAGAAAGGAAGATGGCTGTATGCTAAAGTCTTAGGGCAAGCCCTCTGCTTGGACAACTCCTTCCACCTTCATACAACTGAAATGTGACTTAATAATGTCTTTACACACTGAATAATGCTTCGCAGCTGCATTATGATGGTAAAGCACAGTAAGACATTGTGTAAATGTTGAGAGATATAATACTATCAATCCAGGTATGAGTCCAGGAGTAAGAATGTAGAAAGATTGAACAGATTTTTGGGAATTCAATGAATAATGAAGTATAAATGTTGTTCAGTCTTTTAAAAAATATATATGCACACATATACGCTTATATCTGAAATATAAATTCAGATTTCAGGTAGAATCATAATCCAAAATTCTGAGAGTAGACATGAGATACAGTCTAACCAAAATATTTCTAGAAAAAAAAAAAAAAGAAATAGTGTTAAATGATATGTTGTCTTTGAAGGGCTTGACAGTTTCCACCTGTTCACCTGGGCAGTTGATTTCCTATTTTTTTTTTTTTTAAGATTTTATTTATTTGTTTGAGAGAGAGAGAGAGAACAGGAACGGGAGGGTAAGGAAAGGGAGAGAGAAAAGCAGACTCCTCACTGAGCAGGGAGCTTGAGGCAGGATTCCTTCCCAGGACCCTAATAACATGACCTGAACCAAAGGCAGATCTGTAACTGACTGAGCCACCCAGGTGCCCAGATGTCGTGTTTTCTAAGTGTAGGCAGTAGAAATGAATGACATATTTGTCAGAACCCTGGTTGTCAATGTTAATTAGGTGAGTGGGGTTTTACACAAATTCACCAAGTTTGCAAGATCAATCCTTGAACTATGACCTTTTAAGACTCTTCCAAGTCAGGACATCTCCCTCTTTGTCCCTAAAGCCAGCTCTAAATCACCTATTTCTCTATTCCTATCATTTACTTCCTTCTCTTCATCTGTGTCTTTCTGCAAATGTTTACTGAAAACACACTAGGGATAGTCATTACATGCAAAAATGTTAAGTATGTAACTCTTGTCCCCCAAAATAAAAAAAAAACAAAACCCTACCTAATAAGGTATATATTAATAGGGAAGATATATATCAACATGAAAAATGTCATCAATTTTTAAGTAGCAAATGCTTTTGGACAATAGAAAAATGAATAAAAAGACGAAAATGGAATGTGAGCATCAGAAATTATTCACAGAAAGAAGATCAACTATAAGGATCATTTGGAATTAACTATGAAGCTTATTAAAATGTGAATTTCTGGGGCAACTTCAGAGATTTTTGGAAGTGTAGATAAAACTCAATAATCTGCATGTTTAACATGTAATAGAGATCAATAATAATAATAATGATGATGGCTAACTCACAACTGAGTGCTTATTAATAATGAATGGCATTCTGATTCATCTATCAATTATGATCTCAGGCTCTGACTTAAGTTCTGTTGTATTGTTGGGGTGAGTATGTTAATTATTGTGGAAAGGAACTACCCAATAGAAACATTAAGGAAGAACATGTAGAAAAATATTACATCAACAGACTGTTTTCAAATGATGTTAAGTAACCACCACCCCTATTGTCAGTCAATAGCAATGAATTATTCTCCTCGATCTGTCTTGGTTTCATCTGGCCAGTTCTGCTTTGGGTTATAGTGACTGGGGCTCCACAGTCTTTACTTTAAAATGCAGTCTTGAGAGGTAGCAGCTACTTAAGGAAAGTTCTAAATTCTTATATAATTGTCTGAAACTTAAGAGATAAGCACAATTACATCTTTGTCAGGTGAGCCACCATCATACTGGCCAAGATAAGCCAAACTGTGGAGACCAATATTAGTTGGGTGCTGTATGTGTCAAGGTTACTTAGGAGTTGGAATCCACACTAGATATTCAACGATAATTTAACAAATTATCATTATTATTATAGTTAGTATTATCATTACTAGTATATTACTAGTTATTCAATGATAATTTAACTTGATGAGATTTGGAGGTGTTAACTAGATAATAGAAAGACTCAGGTCCAGGGGCGCCTGGGTGGCTCAGTGGGTTAAAGCCTCTGCCTTCGGCTCAGGTCACGATCTCAGGGTCCTGGGATCGAGCCCCATATCGGGCTCTCTGCTCAGCAGGGAGCCTGCTTCGTCCTCTCTCTCTGCCTGCCTCTCTGCCTACTTGTGATCTTTGTCTGTCAAATAAATAAAATCTTTAAAAAAAAAAGAAAAGAAAAGAAAAGAAAAAGACTCAGGTCCACACCTAGAGAACAAAAAGAGGAGTTTCAGATAGCTGAAATCTATAAACACAGATGAGTGTCCCTATTATGGATTGAACTATGTTCCCCAAAATTCACTAGTGGAAGCCTATGGAGATAGGGCCTTTAATGAGGGAGTTAAATGAGTTAAATGAGTTTGTAAGGGGTCCTAATTCAATATGACTGGTGTCATTATAAGTAGAGGAAGAGATACCAGGGATGTTCATGCACAGAAGAAAGGTCATGTGAGGACGCAGCAGGAAGGTGGCCATATGTAAAACAAGGAAAGAAGCCTCAGGAGAAATCCATCCTTTCAGCACCTTGATCTTGGATTTCTAGCCTCCAGAACTGTGAGCAGATATGTATCTGTTGTTTAAGCCATCCAGTCTATGATGTTTTGTTATGGCAGCCCCAGCAGACTAGCAAGGCCCTTAGAGCTGAAATTCAGAGTTCTGAGGAGGTCCCGTTCATCTGAATTCTGAGGAATATTTCCTTGAACATGTGATACGCTTCTGAGGATGAGTAAAATTTTGATAACATAAGAAACATTTCATATCTTGTGAAGTCATGTAACATCAAAATTATTCTGCAATTTTTTGAAACTGTACAAGTGTATTTTTTAATTTTATTTTTATTTTTTCAGTGTTCCAAGATTCATTATTTATGCACCACACCCAGTGCTCCATGCAATGCATGCCCTCCTTAATACCCACCACCAGACTTGCCCATCCCCCACCCTCACCCCTTCAAAACCCACATTTTGCTTCTCAGAGTCCACAGATTCTCACGGTTCCTTTCTCCTTCTGATTTCTGCCAACTAATTTCTCCTCTCCTTCTCCCAATGTCCTCCATGTTGGTTTCTTAGAATGCATGGATTTATATGAAAATTATATTCATAATTATTTAATTTTAGAGATAAATATTGTGATTTTATTTTGCCCAAAGAAACTAAGTTAATTGATATTAAAAAAATAAATAAAATAAAGTAGGGGAAAAATAAGAATATTAGATAATTCATTGTTTTATGTAAGAATACCTAACACTTCAAATGTTACTAATTACACAATAATAATTGGATATATCTTCCTTCTTAATAAGATAATATTATAATAAATTTGTAGAGATGCAAATTAAGTGGAATGAAAATGGAATGTTAAGTGTTTTTAAAATTCAGGCAAATAATTTTATTGATGATAAATACATTCAGCCTAAAGTAATAACAGAAGACAATGGGAAAATTTGAAGGAAGCCACTAGAGGACTTGTTGTTCTCTAATGGTGGAATCTGACTAATAAATTGAAAAACTACCAAAATTACAGTAGCTTACATCTGGGAAGCCCGCAAAAGAAGCCATACAAATGGTGTCCAAATATAATGTGAACAGATGTAAATTTTTGAATATTTGTAAAAATGTTTTAAAAATTTTATTACTATAGAAAGTTTATATTCACCATTACCTATGACACATTGCAGCACATGTCTTAGAGTTTCAGGAAAGCTTTATTCTGTATGTTAAAGGGTACCTAGCAAATGATTCCAAGAGCTATAAACCATGAGGTTAACTGGAATCAACTATAAAGAATTTAAATATTTTGCACAAAATCATTAAAAAATAAAGAGTAAATATTAGACAACTTTGCTTTTAAAACTCCTTTGCCAACCAAACATTTACTCTTAGGTTAATTCCTGTCTCCCACCCATTGACTCTTCACTTGTTAGTTTCCTGATTTCCTAACCCTTCTTTTTTGTTACTTTCTTCTCCTCTCACTTTCCCAGCAAGAAACACAAATTTACCTGTTTTTGTCCTACAAAGCTTTTGCAAGTTCTCTGCTGTTTTCCTGCTCACAATTAACTCTACATTAAGTAAGTTATCATAGTATATTTTACAACAAACCTGATTTCATTGCTTAAAGAAATGGTGCCAAACAGTGGTATGCTGGAATCATATCATACATATTACATGGACATCTTCCCAACTCTACAGTTGGTATGTTGCTCTGGCAGCTTTAAATCAGTGCACCTGTATGTGGGGCGTGGGGAGTAAATAATGGAAATGAGAAAGCGAGGACTATTTCTTCTGGAGTGTCAGTTGTTCAATATATACCAGCATTGCACTAGAGCTACTTGCTGTTATTAAATGATATTAACAATAATGATAGAATTACTAAACATTTACGGGTTTATTATGGAGCAAAAGTCTAAATATTGTATATATCTTATATCAATTAATACCCAGAATAATTATCTGGGATATGTACTAGAATTATCCTTATTAAAAGATGATGATGCTGAGGTCAGAGAGGTCAGAGATTGATCTCATTGAAGTTAATTCTTCTGGAGAAGCAATATGAAACTTTGCCTCACCCAAAGTCTGCACACAAAGTTAGGATATTGGAGAGAGAATGTCTGGGAATAATAAGAACTGAGTTTAATTTCCTCTATTTCATCCTTATCTTTTGACCTTGGGTAGTTTATTTTCAGTCTAAATTTCTCCAATTAAAAGACCTATCTTCTAGGATGGTTTGGGAAATAGTTTTGTAAAACTATAAAGTGACTTCATTAATCTAAATATGTAATATGATTGGGAATTTTAGCAAAAATTTAAGTAAACTAAAATTCCAATTTAAAAAATTTGCTAAAATTGGGACTCCTGAGTGGCACAGTCAGTCAAGCATCCACTCTTGGTTTTATCTCATCTTATGATCTCAGGGTTGTGAGATCAAGCCCTGCATTGGACTCTATGCTCAGGGCAGAGTCGACTTGAGATCCTTCTCTTCTCTCTCTGCCCTTCCCATTCATGCTCTCTCTCTTTTTAAAATAAAAAAATAAATCCTTTAAAAAATATTGTGTTAAAATTTAAGGGAATTCATACATAAATGGATATACACACATATGTGGATACACACACACACACACACACATGCATATACATACTTTTGGTTCTTTTTTTTTTTTTTCTTTTTTTGAGAGTTTTATGTATTTATTTGACAGACAGAGATCACAAGTAGACAGAGAGGCAGGCAGAGAGAGAGGGGGAAACAGGCTCCCTGACAAACAGAGAGCCCGATGTGGGGCTCCATCCCAGGACCCTAGGATCATGACCTGAGCCGAAGGCAGAGGCTTTAACCCTCTGAGCCACCCAGGCACAGCTTTGGTTCTGTTTTAATGGAAAACTGTAATACATTGCCTAAACAATGGGCTACTTACAACTTATGAGCTACTTACAACCAGGCACAATTATCAAAAGAAGGAAATTCCATGCATCCCCATATTCCTTCACTCTGTGGCCCTTCACCACCACCTCATGACAGACAGTCTCTTCTTTGCTGTCCTGACTGCTGTTCCCTTACAGTGTATTCAATACATTTCTCTTTTGTTCTGCCTTGGGTGAATTCTTTCACCGCCCATTGCACTAGCCCTCCCCAGTCAGTACACCCCAGAAATTACTTAGTAAGAGGTTCGCCTCCATTTTGGGTCTGGCCTGGTTTGTGACTCTATGGATATAGTCATGGAAGTGCTGAAAGGTGCTATTAATCTCCTTGGTAATTCCCACAAGTTTGTTATTTTCTTTTTTCTCTTCTGTTACTGAGCATGTCACTCAAACCTCAGTATAACATGGTGATATAAATAGGATAATTAAAAGAACCACGGTAAGGAAAGGAATTCCACAGGAAGTAAGAAGATTTAATAAATTCTGAAGCTAATTAGAGGAAAGATTTCCCAAAAAAGTATATCAGAAAGAAATATAAATCAAGTTTGTTGAAACATAGTCTAAAAGAGTTTAGTTTGTTATTAACATGGTCTGAAAGAGTGAAATATTTTGATCTGATAATGTAAACAAGGATTTAATGTGTTTTTTTTTCTTTTTTTATTGGCAATAGAGTGAAATTTAAAAAAAATAAAAAATTAGGTAAAAAGTGACACCTGATAAAAAATTAAGTAAAAAGTGAAGAGATTTTTCCTATGTTTTTCAAAAACCCACAAAAATGACAAAAGCACTGAATGATAAAGACAAATTTATTTCTCATAAAAGTAGGTGTAAGACAGCCCCAACTCCCAGATTGTGAACTTCATATTGTGATATACAGAGTTCATGTACAAGGATACTTAGTTTCTATAACTACTTCTTTAGATTTTACACAACGCTTACATCTCTGCAAAGGTTATTAACATATTAGCCACTGAGGTAAACTAGTTTGAGAAATACCAAGAGCTTGGTCATGAATGTATTAAGTCTTTCAAGTGTATTAGACACTCAAAGGGAGCCACTGATTTTATAAAGGAAATTGTACAGTTGAAAATTCAGGAAGTATGCCAGAATTTAAATTATATATTAAAAGTGAATTGCCTCTACTCAATCTCATGTGAAAACATAGATTTGTTGACGTAATAAAAGAAAATTAGAAGATAGAGAAGAAGATAGAGAAAACCTGGAATAGTAACTATGGAAATGTGAGAAAAAAAATATGTAAAAAACTACCAGAAAAATAGTTTAAGCTTGTGGATTTTCCAGGTAAATTTTCTCAAATTTTAATAAAGAAATAATTCTGATACTACTGAAAATATTCCAGAGCACAAAAACATTGGAAAAGATTCTAATTAAATTTTGGATTCAAGCTTTTCTATAAATACCAAAATTTCTAAAAAGTAACACAATCAAAACACAGAATCAGAAACCGTAGACTCAGTTTACTAAAAAACAACACAAAACACTTACCAAACATTTGGCAATTTGAATTCAATTATTTTATGTATAAAAATTCTATAATTCAAAAGTTTTTATTAGAAATGTATGTATATAATTCACCTTAACAATAAATCAAAAAAGAAAAAAAAAATGAATGAACTCCATAAATCATAAATGTCTTCTGATGTTTAATTGGGAATCAATGCTGACTTTCATTTAATGAAAAAAGAACAGATGGATTCTTATTTAGTACATGGATATACATAGATATATTATAGGGATATAGATATATAAATAATCAAATGTCAGCTGCATTCTAAATGGAGAATTACTAATCTTTTTCCATCAAAGTGTAGGACAGCACAAGGATATATATGCTGATCTTTATCACGTAACATTTTTCTGGGTGTACTAGTCAAGACATTTTGATATGAAAAGTAAATATGATACAAATATTACACAGGAAAAAGCAAAATTATCATTATTTTCACATGATAAGATTGAATATCTAAAAAATATAAAGGAATCAATGAGAAACATTTTAAAATTAAAAAATGCAGTATTTAAGTAAAAACACCATTGACTTCTAGTAATTTTTAAAGCTGTATAAAAATTGAAAAAGGAGAAAAATCCCATTTTACTAGAAAAAATGTAAAATAACCAGGAATGAATTTACTAAAATAAGTGTGGAGCACAAATGGAGATAAATTTACAGCTCTGTTGAATAGGAAAAAGACTTGAATTCAGAAGCTATAAAGAACAAGATTAATAAATCTGACTACATAAAATATAATCTTCATAGAAAGTAGGTAAGACACTGCAAAACGTGAGTTATAAAGTGATAATATACTTCCAGTTCATATGGAAAAAGTGCTAAGTTCATGAGTACATACAGTGCTTTTAAGATTAATACACCATTAGACAAAATAGGAAAAAAAAATATAAACAGTTCACAGAGTGCACAAATACGATGAAACAATATTTAACATTAATTACTCAATAAAATACATGGTAACACATCAATAAACAGGTATTTAACTTAAATTGGTGAAGTTTGATACTAGAACATTTTGGAAAGATTTTGACTACTACAATTACAAATCTATAACATTTTTATAAAATATTTTGACATCTATCAACATAAACATGCATAAATAAACAATCCTTTTCTATGAATGAATTCTACAGGTAATCTCACATAAATTCACAAATATATACACCATATAGATAAATTTCACTGACCATCATAATAGGAAAAACAACAAAAAGTAACATGACTATCATAACATTGGTTAATTAAATTATGGTAGACTTATAAAATAATATAAAATTCACCCATTAAGAAGAAGGAGTTGTATCCATGAATGGTCTGAATATTAGTTGAGTTATCAGTACTGTAATAATAGTGATTTTGTGGTTTTGTTAATGTACTTGTTCAGGTACTGGTTGTATAAGATACTATCATTGGGGAAAGTAGGTAAAGTATACTCCAAAATTCCCTGTGCTATATTTACTACATATAATAAAAATCCAGATAGTCTGATATGGAAGGATAAACAATATAGTTTAAAGTATAAATATAAATGGTTTATATATTCTGTATATAAATATATAAATATCTTATATAAATAAATATCTGTATATGTTTGTTGGTCTGAAGCAACAGGAAATCCCCTTTGGAGAAATAATGCCATGTAGATCTCAAATTTTCTGTAGACTTTTCATACATGATGTGGCATCTATTAAAAATTTACAAAATACTGGACAGGACTGGAAGAGATTATGCTAAGTGAAATAAGTCAAGCAGAGAGAGTCAATTATCATATGGTTTCACTTGTTTGTGGAGCATAACAAATAACATGGAGGACATGGGGAGATGGAGAGGAGAAGGGTGATGAGGGAAATTGGAAGGGGAGGTGAACCATGAGAGACTATGGACTCTGAGAAATAATCTGAGGGTTTTGAAGGGGCGGGGGGTGGAGGTTGGGGGGAGCCAGGTGGTGGGTATTATGGAGGGCATGTATTGCATGGAGCACTGGGTGTGGTGCATAAACAATGAATTCTGTTATGCTGAAAAGAAATAAATTTAAAAAGAAAATTACCAAATACTGCAGGGAAAAATAAACCCATGATTTATAAACCCAAGTCAGAACACAAAAGCAGAAAATAAAAATAAATTCACAAGTAACTGGAGATTTCATGCATATTTAATATGCACATGGACTAGAGTACAAGATAAATTAAACTATATATAGATAATC
Source organism: Lontra canadensis (assembly GCF_010015895.1). NCBI lineage: Eukaryota > Metazoa > Chordata > Mammalia > Carnivora > Mustelidae > Lontra > Lontra canadensis. The sequence continues at coordinate 41,599,310 of NW_022630995.1, read as the reverse complement.
TAATGACCATTATTGTAATAAGAAATACCTTAGCAGATTGAGAATTTTATATATAAGTTTCATAACAGTTTAGTCATAGCTAAAAAACTGAATGATAGATCAGAAAAAAAATGATGATTGAAGCATTTGAGAAAATAACAGAAAAAATCCAAAGTTAGCATATGATATATGGCACACAATGAAGACATCTTATGGGAAATTTGAGAGTTATGTATCATGAGCAATGGAAAGGTAACTAGAGAGAGAGAGAGAGAGGTGGGGAGGGAGAGAGAAGGAGAATTAGAAACAATATTTTAAAAGCTAATGGACAAAAATATTGAAAGTGATCAGATACATTAAGACACAGACAAACAATGCTATAAACCACAAGCATAAAAATACAAAGAAAACTATGTCCAGGAAAATAACAGCAGAATTGCTGAAAGTCAAAGACAAGAAAACTTTAAAAGAAATCAGAAGTCAAAGTGACATACTATTTTCAACAAATCAGCCATAATGCTGACAGCTTTGATGGAAAACAGAATTAATGGGAAATACAAAGTAAACAAACTTTCTGCAGTTCTGAGAAAATACCCATTGAATTATAATTCTGTAGCCCTCCCCCCCAAAAAAAAACCATTAAAATTGAAAGAAAAATAATGATTTGTTTATACAAATATTGAAAGAAACTATCTTTTTTATTTTTTTAAAGATTTTATTTATTATTTGACAGAGAGAGACACAGTGAGAAAGGGAACACAAGCAGGGGGAGTTGGAGAGGGAGAAGCAGGCTTCCCGCTGAGCAGGGAGCCTGTTGCGGGGTTCAATCCCAGGACCTTGGGATCATGACCTGGGCTGAAGGCAGACGCTTAACGACTGAGCCACCCAGTGCCCCGAAAGAAACTATCTTTAATAGAGCATGATTTTTAAAAATATTTTATTTATTTATTGACAGACAGAGATCACAAGTAGGCAGAAAGGCAGGTGGGGGGTTGAGCAGGCTCCCTGATGAGCAGAGAGTCTGATGCAGGGCTCTGCAGGACTCTGCAGGGCTCCATCCCAGGACCCTGAGATCAGGACCCTCGCCGAAGGCAGAGGCTTAACCCACTGAGCCACACAGGTGCCCCAAAAGAAACTATCTCTAACAAACACTAAATGATATGAATTTTCAAACAGAATGATAGTAATGATCTTTGGTGAAAGTATGGAAATGTAGGAAAGAATAAAGAACAGTATGGAGTGCAAGGATATGGATACATCTCAATAAATATTGGTGCAATAATAACAATAACTTACAGAGTTTAAATATATCCACAATTTAAACACATGAGAACTATAGTATAAAAGCGAAGAAGGGAGTAAATTGAGTTTTAATGTTCCATGTGCCTTGTTTCATCCTAGAAGTTGTAAAATAATGATTAAAAATATTTTTGAATTAACCAAGAACCTTTTCAGTTTTAGAGAATCCACAGGTAGAATAGCATATTTTTAAAAGTACATATCTAGAGGTACCTGGGTGACTCTGTTGGTTAAGCAGGTATGGCTTTGGCTCAGGTCATGATCCCATGATTATGGTATGGAGGCCTGTTGGCAGGCTCTATGCTCAGAAGGGAGCCTGCTTCTCGCTCCCTGCTGCCTGCCAATCTACCTGCCCATGCTCTCTCTCTTTCTGTCAAATAAATAAATAAGATCTTTATAAATAAATAAATAAATAAATAAATAAGTTAAAAGCACTATCTAAAAATTAATAAAGTAAAATTAATAGAGTAGAAACTGATAGAATGAAAAAAATTGAAATATAAATTTAATCCAAAAGACTGAGAAAAACAGACGACTTCAGAGTTGAAAAATTTTAAGTATCTAATATAAGTGGAATAAGATTCTTTAGTAGAATGATGAGATTTTCAGAATGGGAAGAAGGGGTTAGTGACCAATGAGAGATGTTCATATGCTTAAATTAAAAATACAGGAAGGATGTACTATGGGAAAACTATGTCATATAAACACTAATCAAAACACAGCTGACATAGATATGTGTATATCATAAAGTAGATTTTAAAGTCAAAACATTTCCAAAAATGAAAAGTGGCCTTTCAGAATACCTTTTTTTTTTTAAAAACACCGATCCATAAGGAAGATATAACATTTTTATATCTGCATGAATCTCTAACACCCATTCAAAATAAAAGCTCCCGAAAAATTAGAGATAAAAGAGAGCTTCAATAATATGAAAAATAGTATAAAATCTACAGTAGCTATTCTATCCATTACTGAAAACTTTTCTCCGAATTGTCAATGAATCAAGAATGTACTTTATCACACTTGTTTCCAACATTACGCCCAGTGTTCTAACATGTAGTAAGACAATTCTTTTTTAAATTTTCTGCTACACATTGAAGAAAAAAAATCAATTACTGCAGTTTATAGATACAAATTTCGAAGGTAAATCAATAAGTCTTCTGGAAGAGTACATTGGAGAATAATTTTATAAAGTTAGGGGTTGAAAAGATTTCCTAAAGCCCATAAAGCACTAACCATAAATTAAGAGATTGGTTAATGGTCTCCAATAGAATTAGAAAGTTTTGTTTATCAGAGTATAAAATTAAGACAGGGTAAAGGTAAACCACTGAGTAGAAGAAGAAATTTGCCTTAGATATAAGCAAAATAAGGACTACAACTCAATTTTTTTAGACACCTAACTTAATAGGTATATGTACAAAAGAGGTGTATCATAAAGGAGAATTGCAGCAGATTATGAAATATCAAACATCTGATAAAAATTTATGAGATATTTTCCTAGGTCAAGAAGGTTTCTTGTGTCAAACATATTATTGTGCTTCACTACATTTGTTTCTTGGTGATATTCCATATAACCACTCTTTATGTAATTGATGATAGTTAAGATAATTTGTCAGGGTTTGCCTAGCTTCCTTTAAGGTTGAGGCAGGGATATGGACTTTCCCTTTTCCTTCTTAGCTCTAAAAATGATTCCAACAACATTTCACTCACATCTTTTGCATTTTAGGGTGGTCTCAAACATTTAGTTTGTCCTAATGGTATGATTAATTTTCTCTGATCTATGGAGTGGTCATATAGAAAGATATACATCCTTTATTCATGAAAATACTACCCCAACCACCCTTCCTTGAAAATGAGAATAATTTAGGTTTGCCGATGCATTTTTTCCTTTGAAATATTTCAATATTGCCCAACTATAGTGGCAGCAAAAATGCTAGTCCCTCTGCTTGCAGTACTGTTTCTGTGTTTCTATAGTTGGTTTTCTCTTGCTCAGATATTTAGCAGCACCTGTTTTATGTGGGATGAATCCTAATCCTGAGTGAGCCTTCATGGTAGCACAAAATGGTCAGGATAATTGGCAGTAATACATTTTGCGTGGGTTTGGTGAGGATAAATGGATATCTATTAAAAAATTGCATTTTTAAAAGTTTGTGTACCCCTCTGTTGGGGTTGACTGACTTTAAGCATAATCTAATTTTATTTTAATTTTATTAACAAATGAAAACTAGTCAATATAGAGATTTTCATGTATTAATATTAAACTATATTATTAAATGAAATTTAAGCAGAATTTAAATAAATTTACATAAATATGTTTTTATATTTAATGCCTAAAATATAAAAACAAATAGAGTCATGAGTAGTATCAACTATATTAATGCATATATATTATTTTAAATATAACTGAATTATACCCAGCTAAAATTTTCATAAAAGGAAAAGCAATTAGCAAATTAACTATTGTATTGCTGTTGGACCTCTCTAAGGCTAAATAATTTTTCCAGCTATACAAAGAACGTCCTTGAATTTTACAAGTCTGAATTTATTACCACAGAACTCTGTTAAGCAAACACATTTTTATCTGTTGACATTTAATCAAGCTAGAAGTTTTTATTTATACAAAGCATTACATATATTTGAAATGTTTTTTCTTCTCTCAAGGAAATTAACTACACTTGTGTTCTTTCGGCATAATATAATTAGGCATACAGACATTTCAGATATGTGAAATGAAGGAGAAAGAAGAAAGAGAGGATATGTCCTAGTATTAATCAAATGTTTAGTATGTGACCATGACTGTATTAAGGATGCATTTTTTAACTCAATATTTAAAGACAAGACATGAAACTATAAAATTTACAGAAGAAAATAAAGGGAAAGCGTTCCTTGGCATTAGTGTCGGCAATGATTTCTTTAAATATGACACCAAAATCACAAGCAACAAAGACAAAATCAACAAGAAAAAATACATCAAACAAACAAACAAATAAAAAGCTCTGCACAGGAAAAAATAATCAACAAAATAAAAAGTTAACTTATGAAATGGAGAAAATATTTGAAAACCATATATTTGATAGTTACTATCAAAAATCCATAAATAATTTATACACCTCAATTAAAAAAAAACCCAAATAATCTAATTTTTTTAAAAATGGGAAGATCTGAATACACCTTTTTTATTTTTATCCAAGAAGACATAACAATGACCAATAGTATGTGACAAGATGCTCAACATCACTAATCATCAGGGAGATGGAAACCAAAAGCATAATAAGGTATCATCTCACACCTGTGGAATGACTAGAAGACAAGAGATAACAAGCTTTAGTGAGGATGTGGAGAAAAGAAAATGCTCATAAACTATTATTGGGAATGTAAATTTGTTTGGCCACTATGGAAAACAGTATGGAGATTCCTCAAAAAATTAAAAATAGAACTCTGACATGATCCAGCAATCCCACTTCTGAGTATATATTTGAAGAGAATGAAAACAAAGTATTTTTAAAAAATCATTCTCATGTTCATTGCAACATTATTCATAAGATCCAGGATGTAGAAATAACCTAAGTCTCTGTCAACAGATGAATGGATAAAGAGATATATCTATATCTATATTATCTATATCTACATAAAATTCATAATGGAATATTATTCAGCCATGAAAAAGAAGAAAATCCTACCATTTACAACAACATAGATGGATCTAATGGAATGCGTTATGCTAAGTGAGGTAAGTCAGTGAAAGACAAATAACATGCTATCACTCATATATAAAATGTAATAAAGCTAAACTCTGAGAAACAGAAAGTAGAATGGCAGTTACCAAGAGCTTGGGGATAGGGGTTTGGAGAGATGTTGAACAAAAGGTATATTCTTTCAACTAGTTATGAATAAGTTATGGAGATATAACACAAAATGTTGTGGTTATTATTGATAATCCTTTATCATATACAGCTATAGTTCAGAAATACTGTGGGTTAGGTTCCAGACCACCAAAACAAAGTGAACATTATAATAGAGTCAAGTAAAAATTTTTGTTTCCCACTGCATATGAAAGTTATGTTCACACTGTAGTCTATGAAGTATGTTTAAAAAATTTATATACCTTACAAAATACTTTATTGGTAAAGAATGCTAACCATCACCTGAACTTTCAGCAAACTTTAATACTTTTGCTGGTGGAGGGTCTTGCGTTGATGTTAATAGCTTTTGACTCATCAGAGTGGTGGTTGCCAAGGGTTGGAGTGGCTGTGGCTATTTCTTAAAAGAAGAGAAAAATGAAGTCTACCACATTGATTGACTCTCCCTTTCACAAATGATTTCTCTGTAGAATGGGTTGCTGTTTGAGAGCATTCTGTCCACAGTAGAACTTCTACATAATTGGAGTCAATCCTCTCAAATCCTGCTGCCACTTTATCAGTAAGGTGCATGTAATATTCTAAATCCTTTGTTATCATTTCAACAATCTTCACAACATCTTCATCAGGAGTAGATTTCCTCTTTAGAAACCACTTTCTTTGCTCATGCATAAGAAGCAGCTCCTCATCCATTCAAGTTTCATCACAAGTTTATCACATGATGGTGGCAATTCAGTCCCATCTTCAGGCTCCACTTCTCATTTGAGTTCTCTGCCACATCTGTTCCCATCACATCTGCAGTCACTTCCTCCACTGGAGCCCTGAACCCCTCAAGGTCATTTTTAGGGTTGTAGACAACTTCCTCCAAATTCCTATTAATGTTGATAATTTGACCTCTTCCCATGAACCATGGATGTTCTTGATGTCATCTGAATTATTTCCAGGAGTTTTTCAATCGATTTTGCCCAAATCCATCAGAGAAGTCACTATCTATGGCAACTATAGCATTACAAAATGGACTTTTTAAATGATAAGACTTGATAGTTGAAATGACTCTTTGACCTGTGGGTTGCAGAATGGAGGATGTGCTAGCTGGCATGAAAACAACATTAATATCTTTTTACATCACCATCAGAACTCTTGAGTGACGGGTGCATTGCCAAGGAGCAGTAAAATTTTGAAAGCCTTTTTTCTTTCTATTTTTTTTTTTTTTTTTTTTTTGGTCTGATTATTAGGTCTCAATGGTGAGTTTAAAATATTCAGTAAACCATATTGTAAACAGATGTGCTGCCAGCCAGGCTTTGTTGTTCTATTTACAGAGCACAGGCAGAGTAGATTTAATATCATTCTCAAGGGGCCCAGCTACATTAGCCTATAACAAGACAGCCAGCCTGTCCTTTGAAGATTTGAAGCCAGGCACTGAATTTTCCTAGCTATGAAAGTCCTACATGGCGTCTTCTTCCAACAGAAGTCTGTTTCATCTACATTGAAAATCTGCTGTGTAGTGTAGCTACCTTCATGGATGATCTTGGCTAGATCTTCCAGATCACTTGTTGCAGCTTCTACATCAGCACTTGCTGCTTCAGCTGGCCTTTCTATGTTGTGGAGAGAGGTTTCTTTTTATTGTTTTTTTTTTTTTTTTCTTGTTGTTTATTTGTTTTCTTAAACCCCATGAACCAACCTCTACTAGGTTCAAACTCTTCTTCTGCAGCTTCCTCACCTTTCTTAGCCTTCACAGAATTGAAGGGAGTTAGGGCTTTTCTCTGGATTGGGCTTTGGCTGGAAGGAAGGAAGTGGCTTGTTTGATCTTCTGCCCAAACCACTTAAACCTTCTCCATATCAATAATCAGCCTGTTTCATATTCTTATTATTTGTGTGCTCACTGGAATAGCACTTTTAATTTCTTTTGAGAACTTTTGTTTTACATTCACAACTTGACTGGTACAAGAGGCCTTGTTTTCAATCTATCTCACCTTTTGACATGACTTTCTTACTAAGCTTAATTATTTCTAGCTTTTGATTTAAAGTGAGAGATCTGCAACACTTCATTTCCCTTGAACACTTGGAGGTCATTTCAGGGTTATTAATTGGCCTAATTTTAATATTGTTGTGTCTCAGGGACTATGGAGGTCTCAGGACAGGGAGAGAGACAGGTGAATGGAAGATTGGTGGGACAGTCAGAACAAACACAATATTTATCAATTAATCAAGTTTACTATCTTATATGTGCATGCTTCATAGTATCCCAAAACAATTACACCAGTAACATCAAAGATCACAGATCACAAGGGTGCCTGGGTGGCTCAGCTGGTTGAATGTCTGGCTCTTGACTTCAGTTCAGATCATGATTTCAGGGTAGTGGGCGCTGAGCATGGAGTCTACTTGGGATTCTCTTTCTCCCTTTCCCACTGCCCACTCCCCCAGCTGTGTTCTCTCACTCTCTCTTAAAAAAAAAAAAAAAAAAAAAAAAAGAAAGAAAAGAAAAAAAGAAAAGAAAAGAAAAAAGAAAAAGAAAAATCACAGATCACTATAACAAAGAGTAATAATGTAAACATTTGAAATATTACCAAAATGTGGCAGAGATACAAATTGAGCCAATGTTTTTAGGAAAATGACACCAACAGACTTGCTCATGCAGCATTACTATAAACCTTTGATTTGTGCAAAAAAAAAAATAAGAAGTATCTTTAAAGCTCAATAAAGGGAAGTGCAATAAAATGAGATATGCCTGTACTTCAAAGTTACTAAGAGACTAGAGCTTAAATGTTTTTACCACAAGCTGAAATAATAATTATATGACATGATACAGGTGTTAGCTGAAGCTATGGTGGTATTCATATTGCAATATGTAAATGTATCAAATCAATATATTGTACACATGAAATTTCTACAATGTTATATCAGTTATATCTCAATACAATATTTTAAAATTTTATGAAATATTTGTCAATTTCCTGAGCAAGAGCCAAAAAAAGAATTTTTAGTAAGTCACTCATAGTGACTTACTAAAAACTTTCATGAAAACTTACATGAAAATTTTCATGTAAGACAGGTAGATTTTAGTTTCAAAGCTTATACATTTTTTTCTTTATTGCATCTTTTAAACTACCCTTTGCTCATCTGTATATTGACAAATAAAACATGGATATACATTACCCTAATTATGTAATATCTTGTGTAATCATTTTCATTTACAGTTGTAACATTTAAATTGAAAGCTGTTAATCTTTATTCATTATTTCAAAAATATTTCACTTTGATTAATATCTTTAGTGTCAGTGAAGTCATAAAATATTTAGGTTAATCAGTGTCAACAAATAAAAATTGAGTTTGTTTACACATTTTTATTAGCAATTACTAAATTAAATCCATTCATTTTCAAAGAAAGATCCAGTTTTCTATATAAAGAGGTTATTTTAAAGATATATTTTATAGGTCTTAGAGAGTATTTCTAAGTTCTATGTTTCTTACATAACATGCTACATAAATGAAGAGGTTAAGCATTTGCAAATGTTGACAACATTAATATGACAGATAAATTGATGCACCTACTGTGTGCAGAGTACTTTACAAAGTGATTTGTGTCTCCAAATACCAAAAAAAAAAAAAACTATGTCATGAACAAAGTTTATGAGAAAAAACATATAAACATATGCATGCTAGATGACATAAAACGAAATATTTGTGTCAAAAATGAGCCTATGCAGCACAATGATATGTCAGGAGGGAAAAGCATAGTATTATAAAAGTGTTTATGTTTAGCTAGCACAAGCATGGGTAGAAGTCCTCATGAAAACTTGGAGCAAAGGGTAAGGACGAGGAAATCATATTAAAGAATAAGCATTCAGTTTCTTTATAAATATTTATAATAAATCCAGCGAGGGTACACTAATGATGAAAAGTAGAAAATAAGATGAAAAAAAAAAACAAATCAAAGTAGACTGTTATACATAAAAATCTCTCTCAATCATTTTAGCTGAATATAGAAGTACAATTCTCATATGATTTGGCAGAAAAATCTATTTGAATATCTTGTTATAACTTCCCAACATTCCTAAAATTAGCTTTTTTTTTTAAATTCTCTGAAGAAATATTTATGGAAACGTTTTTAACAGACCAAGAAAGCAGAATTCTTCAGTGAGATCTTTTAGAATATTTTATAACCAACATGTAACTTATCCAATGACCTCTACAATCAATCAGCTTTCCTATGGCTTATTCATATAAAATGTGACTATGATTCTGAGCTTCATTTTAACCTGAAGTTGGGCAACATCCATTCTGCAGATTTTTTTAATAGAAACATTTGTAAATGAATATTGTCATACTATGTAGATGTCCAAATTTGCCAATAGTATGGATGAAGAACTTGCTGGAAACCACAGCAAAGTGCAAAACAGGAGTTCCAACCAGGTCTGCAATATGTTTATTCTAAGTATACAGAGCTGTGTGATTTCCAGAGTTATCTGTTAAAGTCACCATCTGAAACAATGGTTTTCATTTGCAAGTGTTGAAAAATGTTTCCTAAAGAAATTATTTCAAGTGTTATTATTCTCCATAATATACTTAAGAAAAAAATAATCAATAAACACAATCAATTCAGACTAGTTTATCAAATAACCGGAAGAATATTATATTTATTTTATTCAAAGATTTATTTTATTTATTTAAAAGAGAGAGAGAGAGCATGAGAGGGAGAGGCAGAGGGACTGAGAATCTGCAGCAGACACCATGTGGAGTGTGGAGCCGTACTTGGGCTCACAACCTGAGACCTGGACCTGAGCAGAAACCAAGAGTTCTTTGCTTAGGCAACAGTCCCACCCATGTCCCCTTAAATTTATTTTAAAGACAAGACAGTATTTTTAGTTTTATAATGTTAATTTATTTGAAAAATGTCTAATTTAAGAACAGATGGAAAGGGATCAGTAAGTTTCCATCATTAGAACTTAGCTGGCATTAAGAGAGAGAGAGAGAGAACACTCGAAAATGTGTAAGGAGATTCATGCAGGAGGAATACTGAAATATTTTTAACAGAAATAAAATAGGGAAATAACTTTAGCAAACTTTAGTTGAAAATTAACTGCACAGGTTAAGAAAATAATATACTAAAGATGCCACCTTTATTCTTCACAGCTACATTTATTCTTCTCCACATCATACCAGAATATAAAGGGAACTTTATTAAACAACAAGATCCAGAAAGCATAATTATAGAAAACTAAAATGTACTTGCTTTTTCCATTGACTTTTAGAAATAATTGAAAACTGGAAATTGCTTTCTATGTAGTACAAATTAAATAAACAGCTATTCTGTCCAGCATGGGTATAATTAGTCCCTTCCTTATTCCTCTTCTGGGAGGAAGTGTAAGAAGGGCATGAGGGATTTCTCGGCCATCCAGAATCATGCCAGAATTTTATGATGTTTAGCTATTTCCTTTGCCTGTTTCTGCTAATGAATTAAAAAAAAAAGATTTTATCTATTTATTTGAGCGAGATATAGCAAAAGAGAACACACGTGAGGAGAAGAGGGAGCAGCAGTCTTCCTGCTGAGCAGGGAGCCCCATGTGGGGTTCCATCTGAGGACCCAGAGATCATGACCTAAGCAGAAGGCAGCTGCTTAACTAACCCAGCTCCCATCTGCTAATGAATTTTTCTTTGTGTTGGTACTTCTACTTGTTTACATATTTTCCTTTTATTGTGTTATATCTCATATTTCCTCTGTGACCTTTTTTTTAATTTTATTTTACCTCTTATTCTTAGAATTTCCTCCCTCTTTCTCTCTTATGTTTTACTATTTATTTTTGAGGTCCCAACTCTACTCTCACATATTCTGTGATACTTTTAATATCTGGTAATGATCAACATTTTTTAAAGATGTTTTTAATTTTTTTTTATTTTTGCCACCCTTTTATTCCATGAGCCATTCATATATCTTTATTTTTTTAATTGATGATAAACTACAAACTTTCTTGAATATGATGAGGTTATATCCCTGTAAAACCATTATGAATTGAAAATACAGTAAATCAAAAATACATTTAATAAACCTAGACTCACCTATCTTATGTGTGTTCAGAACATTTATGTTAGCCTACAGTAGGGTAAAATCATCTAACACAAAACCTATTCTACAGTAAAATATTGATTACCTTACGTAATTTATTGAGTACTGTACTGAAAGTGAAAAAACGGAATGGTTATTTGTCCTTGTGATCACCGACTGCCAAAGAAGGGAGTATCATATAGCATATCTCCAGCCCAGGAAGAGATGAAAATTCAAATTCAAAATATGGTCTCTGCTGAATGTATTGCTTTCACACAAACATGAAGTTGAAAAATTGTAAGTCAAATTGTTGTAAAATGGAAACTATTTGTGTTCTGTTTAGAGATCTCTGAATAAAATTTAACAGGAAGAACGGGGGGCGGGGGGGAGTGAGTTAAAGTGTCAGGCAGTTTGGCCAAAAACAAAAAGTACTTCTCAGAGAATTACAAAAGTGATATAGAAAATTTTGATAAAATGATTAAATAAGCAGGCTATTGTTAGTATGAGGAAATGTTTTATGTTCTCTGAATGGAATGTTTGTGTTTGTTAATCAAAGAAAAGTTTTGTTAGTGTGGGTTTTATAATCCAAGGAAGCATTCTTCCTCAAAGTATATGACTACTTAAAATTTTGTTTTATTTGCTTATATATTTATTTGTTTTTTTATTAATAGATTATTTTTTACAAAATCTTAGACTTAATAAAAAAAATGAATAGAAAGTACATACTTTCTTTCTCCTTCCACACTCAGTATCCTATTAACATCTTGTGCTGTTGTGATGCATTGGTTATAACTGAATTAATATTGATACATTATTATGAACTCAAGTCTATGGTTTACATTTTCATTTCTGACTGTGTGGTTCTCTGAGTTTTGGCAAATGCATAGAGTCATGTATTTACTATTATGATATTATACAAAATAGTATTGCTGCCCTAAAAATCCTCCATGCTGTACCAATTTATTCCACTCCTCTTTCCCCTAAAATCTTGGCAGACATTAATTTTCTCCTGCCTTTATAATTTTTGTCTTTTCAAGAATATCATATATGTGGGATCATACCATATGTAGCCTTCTCATACTTGCTTCTTTTACTTGATAATATGAATTAAATTTACCTTTATATCTTTTTTTGTGGCTTGATAGCTCTTTTCTTTTTACTGATGAATAATATTCCATATATGCATGGCCACAGTTTGTTTATTCATTAAACAGCCAAAGGAAATCTTTGTCACTTCAAATTTTTGGCAATCATGATTAAAATCTACCACAAACATTAGTATACAGGGTCTTCTCCCCCTTGTCGTCCCCTCCTCCTCCTTCTTCTTCTTCTTCCCTTCTCCCTCCTCCTCTTCCTCCACCTCTTCCTCCTTCCTCCTACTCTATATGGGCATATGTTTTTAACTCACTTGTTTAAATACCTAGGACTACAATTGTTGGATTATATAGTAAAGCTATGTTTAGCTTTGTGAGAAAAGCTGAATTATCTTCTCAAGTGGCTGAAAGTGGCTGTGCCATTTTGCATTCCCACCAAGAATGAGTAAGAGTTCCTGTTGCTCCACATCCTTGACAGCATTTGTTGTCTGTTTTGGTTAGCAGTAAAATATCTTTCTAGTATGTTTACTTTTAAATTTTTTGTAAAAGTTATGAACTTCTAGAAAACATTTAAATGACTTTTTTATTCTTTATACATTTTGACAACCCCTGCTTTTTAACTAATTAATATTTATTTTGATTATGTAATTTATGTAGCTGTTGTAAGATTCTTATTATTGAAAGTCTTTCTGAAAATACCCTATGATAATGTTATAAAGCAAACATCCAAAAATGTTTAAAACACCTCCTCATTTAGGGTCCCACCTGCCTTGAATTTGTGGTTTATTACTGTATGACATTAATTTAACTACAGAAAGAAGGTAAGAAAGGCCTTTGTGAATAATATGCTTTCTCAAAAGATACATTTTAAAAGGTGCTTATTCTAATTTCCAATTTTAAAATGTTATATATCTACATCCTCTACAGCAATGCCACAGCTTTCATTGAATAATTATTATCATTTATTATATTATAGAATATTAAGTATTATTAAAATTGATGTAGACTTATGCATTATAAAGTAATATAGAGAACTACTATGGAACATTGTGATATACTGATTCTTTGTTATTTTCTGAGACAGTAGAGTTCATCCCTCTCTGTCCACAAATGTTTTTTTTTTTTAAGATTTTATTTATTTATTTGATAGACAGAGATTACAAGTAGTCAGAGAGGCAGGCAGAGAGAGAGGAGGAAGCAGGCTCCCCGCTGAGCAGAGAGCCCAATCTGGGACTCCATCCCAGGACCCTGAGATCATGACCTGAGCTGAAGGCAGAGGCTTTAACCCACTGAGCCACCCAAGCACCCCTCCACAAATCTTTTTAATTGATTTAATTTTGTTCTAGTTTTCTACTGTCCAGTCATGTGATAGACTCTAAAAAAATGGGTATCATGACATGATTCTCAATCATCACAGACAAAAATAGTGTCAAGGACAGTTATTTATCTTCAGAAGTGTAAACTTGCTTGACTAATACAAGTAGCCACTTGAGTGTCAATTTCCTCATTCACATGAAAAGTAAGAGTAACAAGATTTATTATAGTTTTTCTTTTATGTGTTTTTTGTTAAGTCAGATTTATTTCTATAAGATTGGATATATATAGTCTTCAGAGCAGTTTGCTGAATTATATATATATATATATATGTTATAGATGTAGTAAGTTTGCAGGTTTTTAATCATGTGTATATGCTGCAATATATATATATATATATATATATATATATATATGATGAACTTGAAGAGTTTTTTTCCTACCTTCTTAGACTCTTTTTTTAAATAAAATAAATTTCTCTGTTAAAATCACTATGTTTCTTGGTATGAAGCCAATGCAACTACCAAATAAATTATTTTATTTTGAGTTTAAATATACTTTTTAGCATTATTTTCAATATTAACTAGAATATTCCTCCCACTCCACTCTGAAAATGGATCCTGCAAATCACCCCTCAGTGGTTTGTCTATTGCTTTGCAGAATATAGGTCAGTTTATTAACTAAATTCTCATAATGTTATAGAACTGTATTTTCAGAGCTAATATTCTTAATAAAATGAGCTATCTCATTAAAATAGAAATATCTATTAATATGTAATGAATATTTACTTATATACAGATATAGAGAAATTTGTACAGTAATACATAAGGAGTATAGAAAAGATATCACTACAAAAATTACCACCAATTTTGTTATCCTTACTCAAGTTACTTACCTTCCATGGGTTTTATTTTTATCATCACTTATAGAACAGATCTGGTTGCTATATTGAACAAAATGTCTGTATTTAGTATTCAAACTAAAAAATAGACATGACTTAATATGCCATTATATTATTATATTATTTTTAAAGATCATACTTATATGGTAAAAAGTTTATCAAATATATATATATATATATATATATATATATACACATACACACACACATATTATCTTTAGAGATCATACTTATATGGTAAAAATGTTACCAAATACTATCATGTACTTAAATGGAATATTACTTTTTCTTTTAATTGTTCTGTATTTTTCAATTGTTTATAATTGTATTATCACTATTATTTTGTCACTCCATTTTCTCCACTGTTAAAAAAAAAATTACAAAGCAGTCATACTAATGGATTTTATTGTCTCACTGCTGTGTCACTAATTTTACTCGTATGTTTCCATTTACTTCAAAGCCTAACCCTTATCATATCATTTCTTTCGTATTTAGGGATCAACATTTGTAAATAAGGGTGACTTGTTTTCAGTGCATGTGAAATAAATTCTGAAGAGAATGTGATTATAAGCTCCAGCTCTATTCTAATGCACTTCTAAGAAGTCAAGACTTTATTAAATGTGTGACTTTAATTTGCATCCCAACGGAAATGAATTAAAAGAGCAAAAGTGTCTATTTGTTGTGAATTTATTATACATATATTTGGTTCACAACAATCTTTATGGTGTAACTATTTAATTAACACAAAAGAAAATGCTGTGAATTTAAATATTCAAATGTTTAAAGAAAAATTCTAATTGTTTAATGTCAATAATCCCTGAAAAGGGATCTGGTGTATTTATTAAGTGAACTATTATAATCCTGATCTTACAATGATCCTATTGGTGATATTAACGTTTTGTTTCTACTAACACATACACAAAAACCTCATTTTATCATCAGTTAAAATGTCATCTATTATAATTCTAATAATGCTAAAAAATAAATGAGAGTGAAAATATTAATATATTAAAGTATTTGTGTTTTAGGGAGTAAAAAGACTAATTTCAGTCAGTGGAATATTTAAGCATCTGTATGTCCATAAGCAACTATATTGCTAATCCATAGGGATTATGATAAAACAGGAAGATTGTTATTGTATTTATTTCATTCATTAAATAAGTTTTTATGGAGTATTAAATATGTTAAGTACTCTTCTGAGGATATATTAGTGAAACAAAATATGCTGCCTTTCTTTCTCTGCATTATAAAATAAGGCTCACCTGAGGCATGGATATGGAAGGAGGAGTATTTGAAAAGTAAGCCAACCTCTTGACAGCAAAGAAGCAGTGTTTGACTTACAGGGGTAAAAGGTGAAAGAGTTAAAAGCGTGTTTAAATTAGATATTAGGGGTGCCTGGGTCGTTCAGTGGGTTAAGCCTCTGCCTTCAGCTTGGGTCATGATCCCAGGGCTCTGGGATGGAGCCCCGCATCAGGCTCTCTGCTCAGCAGAGAGCCTGCTTCCCTTCCTCTCTCTCTGTCTGCCTCGCCTCTCTGTCTCCTTGTGATCTCTCTCTCTCTGTCAAATAAATAAAATCTTAAAAAAAAATAAATAAATTAGATATTAAAGAAATAAAATTAAAAAAAATTATCATGGGAATATAGTATGTTATAAAAACAGTGAAAGTGAAATTAGTCTAAGATATTAATAAGATTCTTCCAATGGCAATGAAGAAAATTTTACATAATTCATAACAGTAATTTGAGGAAAAAAGGTTATTTTTATTAATCAACAAGCTGATACTACCGACCAAACTGGATTAAGAAACACTGGATTGTAGGAACAAGCATCATCATAATTTGATGAAGGTGGATGTGAAAACATATAATGTGTTGAGTAAAAACAAGTAATTTTATCTGACTAGATCCATTATGCAGGAAATGGATGTTTGAAAAGATTTGATAAAGACAAATTGTTAAAATATTCAAGAGTTAAATTAAGACATTGAAACAACTAGAATAAAAAAATAAAAGTCACAAAGCACTCATCACTGTGGTTTTTCTTTTTCTTTTTCTTTTTTTTAAATATTTTATTTATTTGACAGATAGAGATCACGTAGGCAGAGAGGTGATCAGACAGAGAGAGAGGAGGAAGCAAGCTCCCCACTGAGCAGAGAGCCTGACCTGGGGCTTGATCCCAGGACCCTGGGGATCATGACCTGAGCTGAAGGCAGAGGCTTTAACCCACTGAGCCACCCAGGGTCCCCGTCACTGTGGTTTTTAGTTCAAGTTTCACCTATTCTGAGAGATAAGTCCTTGGTTTTCCACAATATTGGTGAATGTAAGCAAATTTCCAAATGTAAATTTAAAATCAAATTTATCAGAATATTTTGTCCACCACTGACTAGGACTCCACTTTTATGTTACCTTTTTGTAATAGCCAACCAACTTCTATTCGTCCCAAGATATTGACTAGGGGAGTTTTCCTAAACACCCAAAGACCTATTAATAATTGTACAATTTTAATTCTGCAGAAAGTGTTACCACACATGTTCAGCTTTATTTTCTGCCTTTTCCATCAATCTTAACAGGAATTTGATTATTTGAATGCAGAAATTTGATATTACTATGAATGAACAGATTTTGTAAAAAATGAAAGTTTAAACTGTCATGATCATTCTGAAAACGATTAAAATAAAAATTATTTGATGATGGCTAAAACTATCTTCATTTAAATATTTATTCAAAAGATTAATTTTGATCCCTTCTTTGTGGTTATGATTATCTTAGCTTTATGTTTAACTAAATTTTTTGCATAGGGAATGAAGATTCCCTATGCAAAGACTTATAAATGAATAATAAATGCATATAAAATCATATAAATGAACAAATAGTTTGTGGTACTCACACCTATCGGTTAAAGTTTATATTTGGATAAGAACTAACATAATAGTCAATGTAGATATATTTTAAAATAATACATTTAAAATAGATCAAGTATTTTTTCTTTAATCGATCTAGTAGTTTTAATAGCCATAATAAAAAGTCATACCACTTCAATATGCCTGCAAAATAATAAATGAAACTCTATTAAATCAATTTTTAAATGTCATTTTACTTGGAATCATAACTATTTTTGAAATTACTCAGCAGGTTATAAACATCCATTCTAAGAATATTAAACTATGTTATGGGTTGGGAAAATAATGCATTACTTTTAATCCTGTAAATATGCCTTTCTCTTCTTCCAAATGATCAATCAACAATTGCTGATTACATCAGCTGTCCTTTATTTTAGTTGACAAATGAAGTGTTCTTTTTATTTAAAAAATCTCTCATTATTGTGCATATACCGATAAATTAAAAGAGAATTTTTAAAAGATTTCTTCTCCTGAACTGTTAGTATGTGAAATATTTATATAGCTAGCTAGCTAGCTAGCTAGCTAGCTATCTATCTATCTATCTATCTATCTATATACACACACACATATTTTATCCTTCTGACAATATGGCAATAAGGAAGTTCTATTATATCTCATTTAAAAAAATTATTTATTTATTTAACAGAGTTCAGAAGTAGGCAGAGAGGCAGGCACAGAGAGGGAGAAGCAGGCTCCCCACTGAGCAGAGAGCTTGATGCAGGGCTCGATCCCAGGACCCTGGGACCATGACCTGAGCCAAAGGCAGAGGCTTAACGCACTGAGCCACCCACGTGCCCCAATTATATCTCATTTTTTAAACTGTTTTTTTAACTTTAAATAAAATACCCATGAGTTAACTTAGTACTGACCATGATCATTATTCTTATTCTTGTTATTTCCTTTTGGGAACAAGTGAATAATTTGCTAACACACCACAAACTTTGTCAAATAAATAAATATTTTTATTATGCACTCATAATTAAGTTATCTGTTTTTAATCTCAAACCTGAAGCTCACTTGAGCTCACTAGTAATTAATTATCAGTTGAACACTTACAAAGGCTAATGTCCTCCATAACTTTTGGTAATAGTCATTGTACTTGCAGTGAACTAAATTGTTCTGTGAACTACTATGTGTGTTGCTGTTACATCACTTCTTTATATTTTTTATTGCCACACTTTTAAAAAATGCAAAATTTTTCTCAAATCTTTCTCTAGCTATTCAGTTGATCGAAGTATCCTTAGGTAATTTAGACATTTTACCAACACTTCATGTGTTACCAACATTCTAATGAAGAATTTCATTTATTTATTCATTTCTGTAATCTGCCATCCCTTCTTATTATTTCAATGTTCCCCTTCATATCCTTTCAATAAATAATGATATTTTAATTATAGAACCACTTATACTTGGCAGCAATTTCTTTTTTTTTTCATTTTAGTATATACAAATGTTTGAGCATTATCTTAATTCTGAGCATTCTAAATAATTTTTTTTACCTATGCTAATTGACAATGTCCTTTGAAATTCATTACAAAATACAGGGAGAAAATTTAAAAATTTGCTCCCAATATAGGGTTGTAAGATATAAACAAAATTTACTTTAACAAAATTGGAATGACAGAATGCTTTGCAATTTGTTGGACAAACATACATTTTCTTAATAAATATATCTGATTGTTTTTTATTTAAGCCTTTTATTATATTTTATAACTGTATATAATAAATCAGAGAATTAATTTAGTAGCTCTGTTTCAGAAATCCATCATTAATCATACATTTGGAAATATATCCAACTTCCTATTGAAGTAGAGTTTAAAAATTTAAATTCTAATATAGTATTGTTTTAAAAACATGTTTTCTGATAGAAAACAAACTTGAAATTTGCATGAATATCAATGGTATTTCATTTTTTATGTTTCAATAGTTATTTTTGCATAAGACGCTGGGATCAACTGCATGTTTAAGTAATAGCAACTTGCCAAAGGAATTAATTGTACATATTAGTGTTTCTAAGTTTTCTATTTTTTTTTTTTTTACTTATTTTGTCTATAATTTATTTAGAACTCCTTATTTCCTCTCTATTGGTAAACAGTGAAAAAGTAACTTTGTGATTAAAAGAAAAAATTACTAGGCAGCATATTTAGGGTAATTTGGGACAGTGTGATTAGCACATACCTGCCTCAGTAAAAAAAAATACAAATCATTCTATATTTCTAAGAATATATCTCTTGATATGCATGTATTTAAATCACTAGCACAAAATTGTGTTGTAGTACTACACTTTCTCTGTTTTGAGCACCAGTATTATTACTAATATTAGTATTATCATTTTTAGACTACTTACCATACTTCTATGCTCTTTTTGTTAACTCAAGTCTGACCAGTGAGCATTTAATTATTCTGGATAACATTTTTGCTTCAGGGATAGACATGTGATCCAACAAGCATCAGGACCATATGGTAAGATTTTTGCTGGGATTGTTGAAATAGAGTCAGTCTTTTCCTGCTGGGTATGAATATGGAGCTACCATCTGAAGCCCAAACATAGGGAAGAAGACCTAAGAGAAAGAAATAAAATCATATTTTTTGAGATACTGAATCCAGCTATAGTAATGTAAGCCTATAAATATGAGTCAATAGATTTATTTTCATTTAATATGTTTGAGGAGACTTAAGTGAGAGTCATTGAATTGATACTTGAAGGGCTTACAGGCTGTCAAAAGAGAATGAGGGACCAAGAGGAGAAATAATCTCTTTTATATTGTGAATTTAACATAAAAATTAACTAGACAATTGAGGATTATCCTAAAGAGAGACAGAGTCCTAATTGTAAAAGACTTACAATGATTCCATTAACTCATGTGAAAAACAAAAGGGAAAAAATAAACAGAGGTATAAACTACTTTAAATATGCTGAGATACCAATAATCTCAAAATGTTTAATGACACAGCAATATTTTGTAAGTTATTTTTGGTAGAAAGTTGTACTAACATTTCATATTATTTTAAGAAATATATTTGAATGATCTAAGATTAATCAGTCTTAAATGGTCACTAATTTAATCTGGTTAAAGGGATCTTAGAACAAGTTTTTTCTTTAGAACTTTCCAGTTTGTTTATTTGAGTCAATATTCTCTAAAAATTACACCTTCAGATGCCTTGGTATTCTTTCCAATCCTAAATTTGAAGTTAAAACAGATAAACTATTATATTTATATTTTCTCATTATTTCAA
The DNA here is from genome assembly GCF_010015895.1 of Lontra canadensis. NCBI lineage: Eukaryota > Metazoa > Chordata > Mammalia > Carnivora > Mustelidae > Lontra > Lontra canadensis. The sequence continues at coordinate 41,578,687 of NW_022630995.1, read as the reverse complement.
GCCCTGTCACATCACTTATGGTATATTACTTAATGATAAATAGTGCCATAAATGAAATCGCATGCTATAAAATATCATAATAGAATAAATAAAACAAAGAACTCAGTGGGTTCATTTTATTTTCCCTGAACCATTAACCAAGCATTGCTATTATCTCCTTGACAGAAAGTGGAGATGACAAAAGGCTTGCATTTTCTGCTGCTGAGCTGAAAACACAGATTAGGAAACAGGCAGAATTTTTTTAAATTTTATTTTGAGGTATATAGATATCATTCTGTTCTTTCCAGGTGTGATTAGAGCCATTTTGATACCTAGCAAGGCAAAAAATACATAATTTACTTTTCAAGGCAAAAGCTAAATTAAGCCTCAGAAAACCATTTAATCTGTGCTTTTTCTCTAACCAGGGGTAAACCTAGAAACAGCAAAGAGAGATGAATCAAGGTCTTAGATGAAATTCAAGTTAGTCTTTTTCAGTAATCATTCAGTCACTCATTCACTGATTTATTCACTCATAAGATACCACTTGAATGATTTCCATGTTCTAGGTACCAGAGATGCAGGGTCATTATTCTAAATTCTTCCCATAGAGAAATCTTCAAGGGATGAGGAAAAGCTTTGAGATTGTTAGGGGGGAGAAAGAAAAGGTAAAGAGAGAACTGAATGATGAAAAGTTTTTGACCAGGAGGAGAGGAGCATGAAAAATACCACAAATCACAGAAACAAGTGTTTATAGTCCCAACAGTATTTGAGATGGCTCAGTGCCAGGTAGTGGGTAACGAAAGAGAGTCTGAGAGTCAGGGGAGAAGAGTGAGAAGTTTATCTTGAGGTCAATGTCCAGCTTTTCAAAGTCTTCAAGCTTGGGAGCAATAGATTAATATTGTATTTTAGGAATTTTATTATAGTTGCAATATGGGAAATGCCTAGGTGAACTGAAGCAAAAGAGAACTTATAACCTCCTGTTGGTGGCATACAATGCCCCCATTATGAGTTGGGGACAGTGCATATGGAATGGAATGGACAATATGTTTCCCAAAAGTATTTCAAACGATGTGTCTTATTTTCATGAAAATTTCTTTCAGAGATTTTAACCCATGCATGTCTTATAGTTGTAATATCAGGTGATAGGGAAATTAACATTTTAGCCTTCTTCATTTATTCTTTTAAATATTTTATTCCTAACATTTATTAAATAAATTTTCATACATTTTTCCTTTATATTAGGGCAGTTAATCTTTCTATGTTACTCTACTTTCTAAAAGTTTCATAGAAGTCTCTTAAGCATTGGCAAAAATCATTTAGGTTAAGTCTAAAAGTTATCTTCAGTACCAAGCACATGACTTTGTTCTTTAAACTTTTTAGTAAATATTAAATTTAAGTACATAAAATTATTTAATGAATGTTATCAAATCAGTTATAGTCACTTTTCCATCAAGAAATTGGTAGTAAGAAGGGTAAAACGGGCTTCTGAGGATAAGATCAAAACAGAAATATTTGAAATCACATTACAGGGAAAGAAATACATCTAGGTGACTAAGATTTGATGGTATCTTGAGCAATTTCATTTATTGTTCAGCAATATTTATTTCCTAGGTACTGTTCTAGGCACAAGATATAAAGTAGATGGAAACTAGATTAAATATTAGCTAGATTAATATATTTAACTGAGAACACTTTGGTTACATATAACAAAGACACAATTTAAAACAAGCCAAATAAAGAAGAGAGAGAATGGAGGGAAGGCAGGAAGAAAGAAGGAAGGAAATGATGCAATGAAATAGTTTTTATTGACCCTTGAAACGGAAAATCCATTTAGTAGACTTCAGATTTGGTTAGGCCCAGTGACTCCAACAATGCTTCTTTGTCTCTTTCCATTCTTTGAACAGACTTTCTCTATGTGTAGTCATGAAAGTCTCCCAATATTCACATCTCACCAGTTTATCTACCCCAGAATGAACACTTCCTTAGAGACCTGTTAAAAGAAAGACAACTGCAATTTTAATGTTTTTTTTTCAGTTATACAAAAACTTACATTGAGATAATATTGACTATCTCTCTATCAGCTGAAGCAGCACTGATTATAAGACTAGTGTAGGTACTACACTGATACTGAATTTGTATCATCTTGAGCACTTTTAGCATACTATAAAAAGAACTAAAGAAAGAAATTGAGGAAGACACAAAAAGACGGAAAAGCACTCCATGCTCATGGATTGGAAGAATAAACATTGTTAAAATGTCTAACTGCTTAGAGTCATCTATACTTTCAATGTCATCCTGATCAAAATTCCACTGGCATTTTTCAAAGAGCTGGAACAAACAATCCTAAAATTCGTATGGAAAGAAGAGACCCTGAATCACTAAGGAATGATTGGACCCACAACTCTATGGTCAACTAATCTTCGACAAAGCAGGAAAAATAATATACAGTGGGAAAAAGATAGTCTCTTTAATAAATGGTGCTGGGAAAGTTATGTATAGAAAAATGAAACTCAACCATTCTCTTATACCATACACAAAGATAAACTCAAAATGGATAAAAGACCTCAACATGAGGCAGGAGTCTATCAAAATCCTAGAGGAGAACATAGGCAGTAACCTCTTGGACATTGGCCACAGCAACTTCTTTCAAGACATGTCTCCAAAGGCAAAGGAAACAAAAGTGAAAGTGAACTTTTGGGACTTCATCAAGATCAGAAGCTTCTGCACAGCAAGGGAAACAGTTAACAAAACAAAGAGGCAACCCACGGAATGGTACAAGATATCCGCAGATGACACTACAGACAAAGAGCTGATATCCAAAATCTATAAAGAACTCCTCTAACTCAACACACACAAAACAGATAATCACATCAAAAAATGGGCAGAAGACATGAACAGATACTTCTCCAAAGAAGACAAACAAATGGCTAACAGACACATGAAAAAATGTTTATCATCATTAGCCACCAAGGAGATTCAAATCACAACCACAATGAGATACCACCTTATACCAGTTAGAATGGCCAAAAAACAAGACAGTAAACTACAAGTGTTGGAGAGGATGTGGAGAAAGGGGAAACTTCACACTGTTGGTGGGAATGCAAGTTGGTGCAGCCACTTTGGAAAACAGTATGAAGATTCCTTAGGAAATTAAAAATAGAACTACCCTATGACCCTGCATTTTAGACTCTAAAATTTCATTGTGAACTAATGAGTTACAAATGGAAATTTCTTTGTATGTTAAATAGTTTATTGAATCCACTCTTAGAATCTCTATTCCCCTGTGGATATAAACGAAAAAAAAAAAAATTGGATCAGAGAGTGCAGAGTATTTGGGAATTCTGTTTTCTAACTACTACTAACCATGCCATGCCAACAAAGAAAAGTTATAATTAATCTTCAATATTTTTCTCAGACCTTGGCAACAAATACAGAAACATGAAAAGCTTTTTGGCTAAGATGTCTTCATGAGAAACAATAAATTGTTGGAATTTTTAGTGCCCATAAAGTGGACAAACTGTAATCTTAGAAATATGTTAAAATTTTTGTTGCCTCTCAAACCAAAACATTTTATTAAAGACATTCATTAAACTGGGATACTGTTGAAAATTTTTAAAAGAATAATAAAATACACTTGATTCTGCTTTGAGCATATGCATTATTTAAAATATAATAGAAAGAGGGCACTTTAAATGTGAACTGGTCCAAAATCTCAAGCTTTATCAACAAAACTGATCAATTTCCTATGAGATTTGTAAAAGTGTGTGGTAAGGGCCATCATGTATACTTCTATTTTGGAAGCTGCTATGACTGCACTAGGTGAGAAACATCCACCCCAGCACATAAAGAGAAGCTGATTCCCACAGATTCTGAAGGGACATAACAGAGGTAGAGCAGCCATTCTGTGCACTGGAATAAAGACTTCTCTGAGGGCTAATGTATCTGAAAACCAAAGGAAACAAAAACCACAAATAATAGACTGCCAGGCAAAATGCAGTTAGATAGATATAAGCACAGATTTACATTATTTTTAGGTGGAAATTTGGCTGAATGTTCTCACAGTAGACACTGGTTTAAAAATTGGCCCAATAAACCTTACATTTGTCAATGATATTTTATTTTTGTTCCCCTTTTGGGGAGATGAAGAAACGATATCACATTATGGGAAATGAGGAAGAGGCTTCAGTGAAGATTTCCCAAAGAATATGGAAATGAGAAAAATGTCCTTAAAACTGACATTTTCATATCAATACATAATGAATCATAAGAGAACTATGCAAATTCATCTTGCACATATTGAATGAATTTGTTGTATCCAAGAGTGCATCCTTAGAGGCTCTATTTCTCATTATAAATGAATCAATTTTCTTTTTTAATTTTCTTCTTAGTCTGATGAATTTTATCAGTATGAGTCTACCTTTGATAAATAGATTTGTCTTGTCATAAAATACTGAAGATTACATCCTAGATTATGGTGTAATCACTCAGGCTCTGGAGATAGAAACACTTGGCCTGTCTCAAGAGATACATACTCGGATATTGACTTTGACCACCCAAGAGATTTTCATCAATTTGCATTTATTGCATATTTAAGACTAAATTCCCTGGTCAGTCCTCTAAAAATTAATAATAAGTAAATGATCTCTTTAAAGCATCTTTTTTTTTTAAATAAAGACATAGAGTAAAAATGAATGGTCTTTCTTCTCGTTTTACTTTTAAATCAGTGTACACTCATTCTGTTATTTGAAATAGCAGGATATTTAAACCCTTTGATTTTTGTAAAATGTTGGAACTGACCAATTATGTTAAGTGTACAGATTTTACTTAATTTGGTGAATAGTTGCATATATTTGGTGAGCTGAATGAACTCTACTATTAATTATTATTCCTAGTTTCAAAATTCTCCAAGTCTTTTGTTCTTGGAAAAATTTAGACACAGAACTTTTGCATAAAGGCATAATACCTACAAAAAAAATCATGTTTGAAGCATAAAAAAACTAAGTAAACAGTATTTTTATATTTAACAAAAATAGGTATTTTGTGGTTTAAAGAAAGATCCTAACCATCATCTTATTGAATATCCCAGAAAAAACAGCAAGTCACATTTAATATGAAGCTGGTAGCTTCACCAAACCAAGTAGAGTGCAGTAAAAAACTTACCCTCAGAAATATTGTTAGTTGACTTGGAAATATAACTAAACATTTTTTAAGGAAGATTCCTTAGATTGTAGATTTAAAGATCAAGCATGATGATTCTTTTAGAAGAATGCATTTGATAAACTAGTAGATTTCAAAATGTATTCGAGTTAAGTCCAGAACATGCCACAGCTGTCCATATCTCCTGGCATAAGTATATTTGATTTTTTACAAGATGGTAAAATTATATAAAATTCAGAGACTTCTTGTAGTACTGTGTTGTTATAAGATAAAGTATTGAGAATTGACCAAATCAATGGTGTAGCTAAAATTCCTTCTCCAGAAATTTCACATAAATTTGTGATATCAACTTTTATTTCTCAGGATTTGAAATTAGGATGTACATATCCAAGCAACTCTGCTTTGGGAAAAAGGTAGAAGATTTAGAATTGGAAGATAAGGATGCACATGCTAATAATTCTGAACTTTATTATCTGTGGGTTGTGGTTGAGGGGCAGAAAGTTCACGTCCTTGTATCACAGTTTCTATAAATCACGTGACCATTTTGAAAAGAAAGTAACAAAAATACAGGAGGAGAACACACTGTGAAATTTATATAATGATCTATAAACATTAACGTCACTAGGAAAATACATAGTCACTAAAACATCTTTACACTGGAACCATTTAAACGCTGAAAATTGTTTAATAGATTTTTCAAGAACCTGGAGAATTATAAGGGGAGTCTTAAAAATCCAATTAGAACCAATTTAAAATCAAATTCACCTGAAATTCTTTAACCTATGTATTATGAAAAATGAGAAAGAACTGAAGACAAGCTTGATACACTGACTGAATATGTCACTGATCCTATCCCAAAGATTTGCTACTTTAAATGGGGTGTAACTTCGTTAATAATGAGGTGTGACCCAGTGGAGCAAATGTATAGTGATTGAACTGGGAATCGGAGGACTCCCACTCATCACCTCTTTAGAGAAATGAGCATTAGAAACTCTAGTTATGGCCTAATCTTATGAAAAGGTGGTTCTCAATAATTCTGTGACCATCACCTGTACAAAACATGACACATGAAGACATTTGAAATATGTTTTCACCAAATTTTTAATTTTGAATATCTATAGAGTTTTTAAGTGCTTAATACCTTTGTTTTTGAATGGTCACAATATCTTTTAATCTTAAAAGAGTAAGCTCAACCAAGGAATAACTTACTAACACATTTCATGATATTTTGTATTTTGGTACAAATATAGAAAAAAAAAAGGCAAAAAATGGTGCATATATCAATATATCTAATCTAAGCCAAATATCTACTAGCATCTCTCCTAATATATGAAATTGAAATATTGCTGAATAATCCTATTCTTTGACAATATCCAACGGACAATTATCTTAGTATTTACACTTTTGCAGTATGAGATATGTGTATTTTTCCATTCATTTACACAGCACATTTATAGGAGGAAAATATAGGAGTATAAAAGAGATAAATTAAGTCACCTATTCTCTTTTTTTTTTTTTTTTTACGATTTTTTTACTTATTTGACACAGAGATCACAAGTAGGCAGAGAGACAGGCAGAGAGAGATGGGGGGAAGCAGGGTCCCTGCTGAGCAGAGAGCCCTATGCAGGCCTCGATCCCAGGACCCTGAGACTATGACCTGAGCCGAATGCAGAAGCTTAACCCACTGAGTCACCCAGGTTTCCCCACCTATTCTCTTTTAAATTATTTTATTTAAATTCTAGTTAGTTACTTTCAATTAGTTTTCTCAGAAGACGCGATCAAAAACACAAATTACAAAAATATGCCTACTGTTCTTTAGTGTAACATTGTTGTCTTCACATCCATTAAAAAGAGAAATTAAGAAGAAATTAAAATTAAGGGCTTGATAACTTAGTATGTATTGAATTGGATCATACAGTTTCTTTTTTTTCTTTTTTTAAAATATTTTATTTATTTATTTGACAGAGATCAGAAGTAGACAGAAGGCAGGCAGAGAGAGAGGAGGAAGCAGGCTCCCCGCGGAACTGAGAGCCCGATGTGGAGCTCCATCCCAGAACCCTGGGATCATGACCTGAGCCAAAGGCAGAGGCTTAACCCACTGAGCCACCCAGGCGCCCTGGACCATACAGTTTCTTAATAAGAAAAAAAAAAATTTTTTTTTGAAGAAAGTTACTTTAATAGTTTCATGGAAGAAATTCTAAGTAAGGTCTTTATTTCTCAAAGTGTGTAAATTTCCGTTTAGTGAATGATCTGTATTTGTTTTTACAAAAATAATTTTTTGTGTTCCATTATTATAGTTTCTTGTCAGTATATCGAGTGTAAATAAATGATCATAGAATAAATTTATGATTTCAAGTGTTCTGGTGATTTACTTTGTGAGTGTATCTTCCTTGAATGTTAAAAATACCAACTTTAGAAATTTGGAAAGTAGAATGAAACTTTATACAGATAAGGAAAAAAAAGGTTATTTATTTATCACATTGCTCACCAAAAGACTAGGGCATGTGCTCTGAAAACAGTAATATCAAATCTTGTTTTCCTTTTCTCTATTAATAGTTGACAGTGAAATAAATTAAAACACAGCATTCAATATCATTTAGTTAATAGTGTTTAATGATCAATAAAAATATCAAAAATTAGTTTTTTCTTTGTTAATATTTTACATGTATTAATTCTCTCAATATTCACAAAAACTTATTTTTATCTCACAATGTGGAATAAAAATACAAAGCCGTTTTGTCACTTAGTAAAACTATAGAAACTTGTGCATTCACAGACATATTGTCTATATGCATGTAATGGAGACAAACTGATCAAAGATAACAAAATTTAAAATTAAAAATCTACAATTGAAATTTAAAATTAAAAGTCTACAGTTTGATAGACAATAAGCACAGAGTGTGTACCCAATATGTATTAACATATTTCTAGTTTCTGGGGGAATCACAGAATTATTTAAGAGTTCTTTTCCTCAATAGGCGATGTTTTTATTTTAAATTATTTTCCAAATTTGAAGGAAAGTGATTTTACACCAAATAAAAGTATGCATTCTTTTTATTAAGAAATTATTAATTTGGGATGCCTGGGTGGCTCAGTGGGTTAGGCCTCTGCCTTTGGTTCAGGTCATGATCTCTGGGTCCTGGGATCGAGCCCTGAATTGGGCTCTCTTCTCAGCAGGGAGCCTGCTTCCCTCTCTCTCTCTGCCTGCCTCTCTGCCTACCTGTGATTTCTGTCTGCCAAATAAATAAAATATTTTTTTAAATAAATTTTTAATTTATATCTGTATTATTAATTGCCATTCTAAATTTAGTGAAATTAGAGTTCAATAAACATACATCCATTCTGCAGATACACATGAGTTTTTCAGTGTCCAAGGCATGTGTAGAATGCACAAGGATCATGGAAATAACACATGTCTGGAGTAGTAAGTGAGGATGACTTACTTTATTGGAATTCTGAATAGAATTAAGTGGAAGTTGATAGGAGATTATCAAGATTTAAGTAAAAATCAAACCTTAACATTGCTTTTACCCTATTTTAAATACTTTAGTTTCACATAAAACACATACATACATATTTATTCACCAGTCTCTGGATTGGAACAAATCTTCCCCTTATCCTTATTTTAATATCCTGGTAACACCTTTGTATTAAGAATTTTGGTAATTGTCTTTCTCTGATTGACTTATTTTGCTAAGCATAATACCCTCTGTTTCCATCCATGTCATTTTAAATGGCAAGATTTAATTTCTTTTAATGGCTGCATAGTATTCTATTGGGGAAGGTATGTGCTATGGTGAGTGCTGTGAAGTGTAAACCTGTACCCCTGGGGCTAATAATATATTATATGTTAATAAAAAAATTTAAAAATTAAAAAAAAGAGTTTTGCTAAAAATTCAAACCCCAAGGCATCTCTGCCATTTCAACAGGGTTAGACATTATAAAGCAATCCGTATTCTAAGTTTTACCATTGCCCTATACAAAAGTTCATTGGCAAACCTTAACTAAGTACTCCAGAAACATACAAATGTACTGCATGAGAAGATAAATCATCTTAATTTCAAATATATTTCATATGTTTGTAATTTTAATTATTTTTTCATTATAATAATAAATATAACTGATATCACAGGTTTGGGAACAAAAATTCAATTCTGCAAACATAGGACTGACTTTCTTGTGAGGAGTGATATGCTGTAGCCACAGGATTTACAGGGGCATGGAGACCAGGAGTGTGAGTCAAGCAAGTGGGAGTTAGTTAATGCACCTTGTCTCTCTTTTCCTATTTCTCTCCTTTTCTAGTTCAAATTTCCACCTGTGAAAATAGAAGTATAAATGTGACCTGGTTGATTCAAATAAGTGTGATTTAACTTTATGAGAAAAATAAAAGTTTTCTGTACAAAGACTGGGTAAAGACCAAAGTTTTCCCCACTCACTGCTAGTCTTGAAGAAGTCACTACAGAATGTCAAATATTAAATGTGGTTGTATTGATATCTATCAACTGAGTGTACTATATTACAATTGTTGTGGTAAGGGACACCTGGGTGTCTCGGTTGGTTAAGTGTCTGCCTTCTGCTCGGGTCACGATGCTAGGGTCCTGGGGTTGAGTTCAGCATTGGGCTCCTTGCTCAGCAGAGAGCCTGCTTCTTCCTCTGCCTGCCTCTCCCCTTGCTTGTGCTTCCACTCTCTCTCTGACAGATAAATAAATAAAATCTTAAAACAAACAAACCAAAAAAAAAAAAAAAACCTCTTGTGGTAAGAAGAAACACTGTAATATGTGTGTGAAGCTAAGCCCCCAGACTCAATTATTTTCATTTTTATCCTTACTTACAAACAAAGCATTAAATTTTTGAAAATAGCAATGCAAACTGAAAACTCCTGATGTTTTCTAAAGGATAAGAAAAAGACACCTGCAAATATCTTCCGTGTTTGTAGTAGTCCAATTATAAAAAAAAAAATTGTAGCTTAACATTACATAACAATTTGAGAACAAAAAAATACATAAGAAGGAAAAGTGACTTTTATCTTATCTTTTTCTTTTCTAATAATAATTACTCAAAATTTTGAAGACTTGGAAACTCTTAAAATATACAAAGAATTGAATGTAATTCAACCATAAAATAAGAATGAAATCTTGCTATTTGCAATGATGTAGATAGAGCTAGAGTATATTAATTTGGATGAAGTAAGTCAATCAGAGAAAAACAAATATCATAAGATTTCACTCATAAGTGGAATTTAAGAAATTACACAAATAAACATGGTGTGGGGGAAGAGAAGCAAATCAAGAAACAGACTCTTAACTATAGAGAACAAACATGGTTATTGGAGGGGAGGTGAGTGGGGAGATGGATTAAATAGGTGATGGAGATAAAGAAGGGCACTTGTGATGAACATACGTGTGTTGTATGTAGTGATGAATCACAAAATTTGTTTTTTGTTTTTGTTTTTGTTTTTTTTTTGGTCCTTAGAAAGCTTTGGTGAGAGACCAAATCCTTTCCATGATTAAAGCCAAAAGTCAGCATATCACTTTTTCAGGTTCTCACCATTAAGGGATAAGCATTCTGGGGAAGAAATGGGATTAGCAACATCCATTGTCCAAAGGCAGGAGTGATCTTGTAGTTCTTGTAGAGTTCCTGGCACATAATACCAGTTTCCCTCTGGTTGTTAGCCACCATGATTTCAAACCATTTTCTGAGTATCATTCAGAAGACCCACTAATCATTTTTGGAGGCATCCTTTCAAAATTTTCTTTTTATTAATTTATATTTACTTTTTAGCTAATAACCCTCCCTGATACACAATTTGTGTTCAGTGACTTACAAGTAAGCTTACAAGTAAGCAAATTATAAATGGCTTCATGGTACAGACAAAATTTTTAAAAGATTTTCGTAGGGATTGGGAGACTTAGTGTAAATTGCAATATGTACCATTAACTTGACTCGTGAACTTTTGAAGTATCCTGGGCCACTATTTCTTAATGTGTGATATAAAAAACTGTGTACAATACATTACTAAAATGTATGCTTCATAAATACATTACTAAAAATACATTACTAAAAAATTGTGTACAATACATTACTAAAAATATGCTTCATAAATAGCTTAACAATTTTTAATTTAATCTTCAAATTTACAATTTCAATCTTTGTTTATACTATGGAGTTTCCTGAGAAAATGGTAGGTAATAAAAAAATAAAATTTATTATAAGAAATATAGAGAAAACAATGTTTACTGTAGTAAGTTATTTTTTATTTTCTATTTTATTTTCTATTTTATTATATTTTATTATACATACATATGTGTATACACACACACACACACACACACACACATATATATATATATATATAGGGAGAGAGAGAGAGAGAGAGAGAGAGGCAGACAGAGAGAGATTCCCTCAAATACATTAATATGGCTATCAGGACGTTTAAATATCATTACTTTGCATTGTATTTGTGATGATAAAAGCTTGTCGGGAAATGTATATGAAATTAGTCTTTCTGTCAGGACTGTACAATCAGTCAGACATGGAATGGGTTATTTACTACCCTAACAGGATAGAATCCACAACTTTATTTTTTGCTATTCTGATATTAGTACAAGTATAATAAAAAATGTTGTTATCCTACTTTTTTTTTTATTTCCACAGTTATGTGCATAAAATAACGGCCAATGAGCTAAAGTTGCAGAGGAAAAATTATGCCAATTTTTGAGAAAACAAAATCGCTTCAGGACTTTGTCACCTAGTTTTGCTCAACCTGAAAGCAAGGGCACCTCATCTGAACTGAATGCAACTTTAAGAGAGAGGGAGGGGGATGGGGAGCAGCTTGCCCATGGCTGTGTACTCAGACAGACTGGGGAAGGGGATGGTGCTTCTAAGTAAATAATGCACAGGACAAAATAAATCAGTTCCAGCTTCAGAGATACCCTATCTCTCTCCCTGACTTTGGAAAAGTCACTTCCTCCTCAAGCCTCTGCTTTTTCATTTGTAAAGTGAGAATGACACAATGCTTATTTCTAATACCAGTGTTTCCTTTGAGGTTGAAACAATGTATGTGAACTCATTTTGTAAACTCTAATGTGCAATGCTGAAAAAAATGAGATTTCAAACTCAAAAGATGTTTCTTTGTTGTTCCTTCTCAAATGTGCCAAGATATTAACATTTAGTGGCTTTAAAAAGCATAAATAATTGATTGCCATTCTACTTTTCAGTGAAGAGGCAATCTGGTTTGCAAAATGAATTTTTTTTTTCTTCTGAATATTCTCCAAGAATGCAGGACTATTCGTAGAGTATCATTATGTGGTGAAGAAAACTCCCATAACCCATAGTCTATTTGCAGGTGGCATGAATTCTTCTGCTTCTTATATACATAAGTCGCAGTGTATTCTCTAAGGAACACAATGGCAGGTATTTAATAAATATTTCAATTTACATAATATACACTTGAAGTGCCTGGTAATACACTTTTAAGCACATTAAACATGCTAGAAAACCCATTATATTGTTTAAGGAATAAAGATAACCATAATTAAAAATTTAAAATGTCAGAAATCCACTCAGCAATTATTTCCCAGAAAATTCGTGATAGACATTTTGATTGTGTGACTAAAATCTAAGAAGCTTATACTCAGATGGAAAAGTAAAGGAAGGCATAGAAATACGATTCTCAGACTTCCTCCACTGTATGCAAATCCCTTAGTGGTATATAAATGATTTCACAGCCAAGGTTCTCACAGTAAATAATTTACTTTCCTACCGTATTCTTTATGGGTGCTATATACACTTTTTATGAGACAGCAATAAAATTCAGTAGGTTTCTCTATTTGACCTCTTTTGTTCATTCATGAAAGCAACACATATACACTTAACTGCTTCTATAGTAATTCTCTATTTTATTACACAGCCAGAGAATAAAGTTTTCTTTTTAATCAAATCTTAGGGTTAATGAAGTTATATGTGTGATAAATGAACCGGTAATATTCTAAACTTATAATAAAATAAAATCAATGAGAAAACCATGGTGAGAGTTATTTCACTGCCATGATAACCCAGAAGACATTTTTATGGTCTCACAATATATTAGGGCATCATTATGACTATCAGTTTTCATTTTACTGAAAGATGTAAAGAAATTATCATTAATGAGGAGTTCTGGCTGAAGCACTGGTGAGTAAACCAGCCTTTTTAGATCCTGTACAATCACGGAAATACAATTTCCATTCAAATGCGTTAAACTCACTATGTCTTAAAATAACCCTTATTTCCTAATTTCCCTGCTTGTCTGTTTGCTTACTTAAGGGACCAGGAATTATGTGGCCTGAGAGAAAGCACTATCAACCAACTTCACTCTGATGAGAAAAATAATTCGAACTCAGTTCATATCATTTTGTATGTGTTTGGCTTCATACCCTCCCCCCCATTTTTTATCAGGAAAGGTCTCTAAATAAACTTGTTTGTTTGTTTGTTTTTGAATGAATAAATTATAAAAGATCCATGACTTGCATAATAGAGTAATGAGAAAGATCCCATAAAGTCTATCCATGCCTGATAAGCCACACTCAATCTCTATCCCTCACAAAAAAAGGGGAACACACCCCAATCTCCAACCATACATATGAGAATTTTTGGAAGTAAAATACTTTGGAAAAGCATAGACTTTGGTGTTAGAAAACCTACCTTCATATTTTAGTTCTTCCACTAACTAATTCTGTGGCTTTGGGCACTTACCTAATTTTTCTGACAGTTGTAGTGGGGGTTAAATGAGGTTTATCCTATAACAAATGAGGTTTAACATATAACAACTTTTGCATACTTTCTTTACATAAAATGTGATAACTATGCTCAAATACTGTTTAGAAATCTTTTGTGCTCTACATAATTCTTGGTCCATATTTTCCTCTAGGCATTAGTGTAGTCACCAGTCTCTGAGATGCACTGTGCATAGTTTATTTTCTCTCAGGAATTCCTTAACTACACTGAGGTTTACATGAAGGGAAATCCATATTAATGCCAGAATGACCTGAGAGTGCAAGGGCATTCATTATATGCCACAGGGCAGCCGTTGACCAAAAAGAGTGTGATGGTTGGTGGAAAAAGCTCTCCTCTTCAAGGATTTGATTCTTCAGAGGCTCATGGAGCATGTGTCCTTAGAAGGTTCTGGTTAGATCAAACCTCAGTTGTCCCAAGTAGATCATTTAAGGAATTTACCATTGTATTGGCTTTATTTATCTTATTATTATTTTTTTTTTCAAATGTCTTTCTCACCATTCCCTCTCCTGCTCTTTGGCTGACTTTTCAAATTATCTTATGATATGTAAACCCTAGTTTCATTCTTTCCCTTTCTTGCTGGGAGTATGCTCCACACCAAGTCAGAATTAACAACATTCTTGGATTGTTCCTAGAAATAATAGATTGGTGTTAACAAGAATTAGAGATTTTATTGACAACAAAATGAGAAACCAATTATCCCCATCCCTATATTCAGGTCCTTTTGCAATAGAACTTTGTAGCACTTTATATCAAGAGGCAGAGTCTATGAGACTTTGAGGACAGACAATAACAAATGTAATGCCAGCACAGATTGGAAGGCTTCCTATCTCTTGCTAATCCTGGGAAAACTTTGACTACACTCATGTCAGTGAGTCCAGGCTAATATCTAGATAAGAGACATCTGTCCAAACCATCCTTGTCACACCACACATTAGTCCACAACCAGACTTCTGAGTGAGGATATTCTACACCATCAAGGTTCAGCTCAGCTACCAGCTGCCCACAGAAATCAGTAACATTGGTTCAGACAAAAACCATTTTGTAGCCTCATCAGGAAGTTGTGAAAAATAACCAAGTTTATTCTGGACCCTTATTTTGGGGGTAGTTTGTTATGCAGTGAAATATCACAGGGAGGGTACATATTGATTAATAATGCTTGTTTTTCATATCAAGCAAGACTCTGAGTCTCAACTTATTCTTGTGAAAATGACACTATTAAAATTTTTTAAAGCTTTTTAAATGTATTTTAGACAGAGAGAGAAAAAAAGAGAGAGAGAGAGAATGAGCTGGGAGAGGCGAAGAGGGAGAGCAAGAGAATTTCAAGCAGACCTCAGAATTTCAAGCTTGATTTCACAATCCTGATATCAGGACCTGAGCTGAAATCAAGAGTTGGATGCTTAACTGACTGAGCCACTAGGCGGCCCAAGACTATTAGAATTTTACTGTATTTGACAGGCCAAAACTTAGTATGTTTTCTTTGATTTTTTTTCCTTATACTTTTTCTCATTATTTTTTAGTCTTAACCATTAGAGAATAACTACAGATTTTCAGATGCCAGATTAAAAACAATTTTTTTTTTTAATCACCATTCAATGATCTCCAGTTAGGTATGCCTCCTAGTATATATTCTTTTGTAATTTCATCCCATACTGCACCAAGGTTAGTTTAGATAACCAACAACATATGGCAGAAGTGACAGTATGTCAATTTTTGAAATTAGCTTACAAAAGACAGAAGCTTTTGTCTTGAATTTACTCCTTTCATCTACATCTACATCTTTATGTACATCTGTATTTACATGTCATCACTCATCACTCACTCTGGGAGAGCCTACCTACCATGTAGTGTCACCGGAGTCAGATAATGAGAAGCCCATGTGGTGAGGAACTATAGTCTCCTGCCAACAGCCAGTTAGAAGCTAAGTACGGATCACCACAACTATATGGAGTGAACTTTGAAGTAGATTATCCTTCAGTTGATCCCTCTGTTGACAAATCTTGACTGTAAACTCATAACACATCCTGATTCACTATCACCCAGCCAAATCACTCCTCAATTTCTGACCCACAAAAACCATGAGACAATAATTGGCATGCTATGTTGATTGGCTAAGCTTTGAGGGTCATATTTTATAAAGCAGGAGATAAGTAATACAAGGCCCAACAATGATGGTCCACACAATGCAGTTCAGACACTTGTTTCACAACTTCCATGAATCTTTAATTGCTACAATCAATTTCAGTCCTGGGTTTTTTCAGCATCTTCTCTCTATGGGAAGGGAAATCAGGCTTAAAACAAAACAAAATAAAACAAAACAAACAAAAAATAAAAAAACAACTAATCAAATAACCAATGATCAGTGTTCACAGTCATCTGAACTGCAAGATAATAACATCATGAGGGTGTTTTTGTAAAATTCAATTTAGCAAAATCAATGGAGCAAAGTATTTGTTGAAGATATTAATAGAGTATTAGCTGACAATTGCAGGGATCTGGTCACAGCTTTTTTGGGACTAATGTCTGCCATTAAAATGCTTTGGTACAAATTTTTGCTAAACACAATGCACCTGTTTGTGCACACATGCAGACTGCCCTGTAAATCCTTCAACATGTATTTGTCAAATCAGGGGACATATTTTTTTTTTCCTTTGAATTCATTTTCTGTAGACAGGTTATCTATATTTTGGCTTACTTCCAATTTGATGGATCCTCTGCTCCTACTATTTATGGAAAATTTCCCTGCTTTAGGGATTTACCAATCTTTGCAATGTAGAAATCTGATGTATCCTGTGTCTCAATCTTCACTTATCCTAGGCTTTGCTGTCAAAAGTTGTAGACAACTAAATTCTATCCATCCACTTATTCATATGTCCACTCTTGGATTTATCCTAGTGTTATATGTCATGCAATTTATTGGTAAGTAAAATGTTTCTAGAAAAGTACTGCTTCTGGGACACCTAGGTGGCTCAGTCCATTGAGGGTTGGTCTTTGGTGCAGGTCATGATCCCAGGGTTCTGGGATCAAGTCCTATATCAGGCTCCTTGCTCGGCAGGGAGCCTGCTTCCCCCTCTGTCTTCCCGTCCCTCTGCTTGTGCTCTCTCTCTCTCTGACAAATAAATGAAAAAGAACCTTAAAAAAAAAAAAAAAAAGCACTACTTCCTAGAATATAGAACTTTTCTTATATACTTATATTTTTAAAGATTTTCTTGTAGAGACACTTCTATGATTCGGACCAATTATTTTCCACAAAAGCAAACCCAGAATGTTTTTTCAGGGGAAAGTAAAGACTGGAAGGAGATATTTCACAAACGCCAGGTACTGCACATCCCTGAAAGAACAAGGTCCATACCCTCTCAGAGTGAGAAGATGCACTGGGCAAGTGAGACACTTTGAAGCAGGTGACCCAACCCAGTCCACGTTGGAATCTGTCAACAAGGGGATAAAGCCATTATTCCAGGAATTCCACTTCACGAAATAAAATAAAATAAAATAAAATAAAAT
The DNA here is from genome assembly GCF_010015895.1 of Lontra canadensis. Taxonomy (NCBI): domain Eukaryota; kingdom Metazoa; phylum Chordata; class Mammalia; order Carnivora; family Mustelidae; genus Lontra; species Lontra canadensis. The sequence continues at coordinate 41,561,275 of NW_022630995.1, read as the reverse complement.
AAAATAAAATAAAATAAAATATTTCTTATTGATGTAAATGCCAAAGTTTAGTGACATTTTTGCAATGGTGGCACCAAATTCTGAACAGTGTAGGAAAGCATGTTCTGTGTTGAGTGCACTGTTGAGCTGTTCGTGATATTCCATAGATAAGCAGGCTGATGTATTCCGCTCACACAGAGAGAGCTCACAAAAATATCTACGACACCTTAAAATATCAAATGGAAAGCTTAAAATGTAAACTTTTGAATACTTTTCCTTTTATGTCTACCTTTGCCTTGTCTTCCTCTTATCCCAAGAATGTTCCCCAGGCAGATTAAATCTTGAAGATAAAGAATTCATTTCCAGAATACGTTTCCTCAGTACATTAAAAACAGCTTTTAAAATTCTATTTTCTGGTTACATGTTATTTTCCCCTTATCATCCAACAACTGTAATATTAAGGAAATTTATTGTGTCACCCAGGGCTTTGGGAGGATAGGACCAAAATGCTCTATGACTGTAGATTTTGGGATGCTGTTTGAGGCTAGCCAAATTATGTTCATTGAGGTACAGTTTACTACTTCAGCCCTGCAAAATACAAATTAACTGTGCATGTTTGTCTGAAAATACAGTGGGAGATACATACTCTGAACAAGTAGAGGAATTATGTTCACGCCTGAATGGTATTTTAAAGACCGTGAGCATCTCTCTTTTTTTTTTTTTTTTTTTTTTTTTTTTTTTTTTTTTTTTTTTTTTTTGCAGCTTCTCTTGACTATTGCAGGCAGTAGTAGTCTCTCATCTGCATTTTCATCATGCTTGCCACAAAACTCCATGAGAATACTTATTCTACAATAGTTAATAGAATGGATAGTTAGCTTTTTTATGGCTTCTTCCCCTAGGCAGTGACCATCCTGAAGGCAGTTAGTGTCTTTGTTTTTTTGTGCCCAAAATACTTGTCACGGCCCAAGACTTTATTAGACACTCCAAAATATTTGCAAAGGGTTAACTGCTACTTAAAATAATTTTTTTTTAATTTAAGACTGTAAAATAAAGTGTCTAAACATTGGATTTGTTCATGGTTGGTTAACTAATTCTGTTAATTTTTTGAGTGGTCCCAATAGTTAGGAGGATGGACACCTGGGAAGTCTAAGTAAAAGGCAGGAGCACAAGAAATGCTTTGTAGCAGGATGTCCAGACACATCCATAGAGCCTGGCCATTGATATAGCATGAGCTTGGCTTCTGGCAGTGGCTGTGTAAGATTCAGGATACAGACATGAAGCATACACTATTCTTACCAAACCCCTTCCCATTTGGTTTTTGCTCTGACCCCATGTTCTCCTTGGGGTCATGTTTCAACCTTGATTTTACAGCATTGCCAGAGTGATGGCAGTTTCTGTCATTCCTTTGAAAAAATGTATTATAAACAAATGTATTTTCTACCTAAGTCAACTATATTTAGTTATGCTGCTTGTGGCTGAGAGTCTTACTTGCGGTAGGCACGATGACAGGTTTTTAGGCACAACCACACTGTTTCAATTATTAAACCTAAGTCTTAATGCAGACATTTTTTTTTAACAAGAAATGAAATATAAAATGTGTTGATTCATTGTTGCTTAATATATAATACCTAGCACAATGCGTTGCAACAAACTTGTTGATAAAGAAGAATTTGTTGTATAATTAAATGTGTGTGTGAAGGAATGAATAAATCAACTGCCAGAGGGAAAAGTTGAAGAGCATTCTGTGCCATTCAGCTAACTCAAATTACAGTTAAATCGTCCTCAAATTCTGATATAACTCCACAGAGTATATAAAGCAATGAAGAAATATTCAGGGACTTTTTAGACAGGGAAGATTTAGTTTACTAATTAACTGAATCCAGTGTACTTACATGCTCTGGGCCAACAAGAGACTGAGCACCATACTTGCCAGACTGCATGAAACGTAATTTTATTTTATTTTATTTTTTCAGATTGGGACTAAAGTTCAGGTCTGTGAAATATAGAAACTTATTAACATTTAGAATAAAAAGTTCTTTCATGTCAGGAAGTGACCTCAATTTGTACAGAATATTCTTTTTTCTTAGCATTACTTAGGGAATCTCTACCCCTCCCCATCCATAATGGACAAGATTGTCAGGAAGTGAGAAGGTTCTGAGATTTTATTTTGCTTCCAAGCTCACAAGTGAGTCTGCCAATTTCACATCCATCAAATGCTTGATTTCAACACATCTTCTAATCTCAAATCCCCCACATCCTATTGGATATTTTCCACTACGAGATATTTTCAGACTAGATCAAATTAAACGTAATTCAAATCAGCCTGATCCTCCCAGCTGTAGAACTACTTCTTTTTCTGACTTGACTTATTTGTTTTCCGTGTATGTCATACTTTTTATGATGATTCAGGCTCAAAACACTGGAAATGTGTTGGATATATTCCTTCGCTTTGTCCTTCTTATCTACTCAGGGGATTCTCCCTATGCCTATTTTCTCACCAGAGTTTGTGGTAATAATCCCACTCCAGCAAGTCTATAAAATCTTCCCCAAATTTTTATTTCACTACCATTTTTCTTGTTTAACTGACTCTCTGTATTCCCCAGGATAAAGTCTGATTTCTCTATGCACTTAATAATATCCTTATTTTACTTTCATCTTCACCAGCTCTTGTAATCTATCATAAAAAAAAAATCTCTGCTTTATGTATCTGGACTGAAGCAATGATCTCTTTTTTGAGTTATTTAAATACTTACACTTATTTTGTGGAAAGCCATCTCAATGACTAACCTTGTGGTCTTTATATACTTGGTGGGAAACAATTCTCCATGATGTCTCTGAACATTTGGATCAGTTCCTGCTCTGGATTACCCTTTAATGGATGTTTGTATAGCAACTCGCCTTGCAAGAAGGAGACAGTGTTTCTCTTCAGAGCAGAGGGAAAATTTATTTCCTAAACTGAGTAATAAACATAATGTCTCCTTTCAAGGAAAGGGATTGACCTGATTTGCTAGCAGGGCTAGCTACGTTCAGAGCTTGCTACGCTCTGGGTTTCTCACTGTGACACAGACCTTCTGTATATGCTGTGTTGACTGGGCCAGTCTGCATCACCCCCATGGGACCTGGAAAGCAAAGGGAATTAGTATGAAGATACACCTCATGCTGTGTGTTGTGGCTTTAGCCATGATGACTGTCAGTTGTGACACGTGTTCTACCATATTTCTGAGAAACAAACTGAGGGTCTTGGAGGGGAGGAGGTGGGGGATGGGTGAGCTTGGTTGTGGGTATTAAGGAGGGCACATATTGTGTTCTTTGTCTCTGATACAGGAATCTTATGTCTTCACCATTTATGAAATCACAGTAGGCTAACTTACTGGTTTGCAAGTAGGGTAAAAACTCCAGAACCTTCATAGTTCTTGATGTTATCCACAATGAATATCACTTATGCCATTAGTAAGAACATAGGATTATACTTGTAATTCTATGGGTATATTTATTTATCACATGATATTTAAAACTATTCAAAAGTAGAAAATGTAACTTATATATCAATCACCCAGTAAATAATATAGGAATTTATATTTTCTTACTTTTTCATTTATTTCCCCTCACTTGAGTATAACATCTATGAAAATAGGGACTTATTTATCTCTTCAAACCTAGTGCTAAAAGAGTGCCTGAAAATACTATATGGTGTAAGTATACATAATTAATGAATGATCAGAAATCCCAAATTTCTGAACTTGTCTATAAAAGACTAGCTTTTTTATATTAAGTTGAAAAAAATATATGAGATCACCAGTAGCAAAGATTTTGAAGGAGATTTGATATGAGCGTTAACCTGTCTTGTATGGAATACACAATGTCTTCTGGGGATGATTGAGATCTTAGGTCTACTGTTAGTAGAAAGATACTACATGGAGAAAAAAAAAACTATAGATTTGAATAAAGTATGTTTTTGTAAAAGCTATGGCTCTAAGCCGTGAGGACAAAATCCAACAGAATTTCATGTATCCTTGTAAGAGAAACAGGCTGATGTCCTTCAATATGCACTCTTGTCTAACAGGAGAACTTCCAAGTATTTAAGGAGGTATATTGTCTTTCAACATAAGGACCATCCTTCCCAGCATCCTTTGCAAGTAGGTATTATTTCTTACTGAGTTGAGGCCAATGAGATAAAGGTGGAATTTCAAATGTAAAATTCAAGAAATTTCCTGAAATTCATACCTTTCTTTGTTTCCTTTTCCATCTTATTTGCTTTAATGCAGATGTTGTGGCTTTAACCATGACAATTGTCGGAATTGTGTGATTTTAGACAATATATGTATTATCTCTGTGCCCAAGTTACTTCATGTATGACATTGGGAAATTTTATGATTGTCAGTGTATTAAATGAGATACAAGTAAAACTGTTTGCTATGTTCCTGTTGCTTTGGAAGCACTAAAAGCTTTTTCACTATTGAAGTTATATTTTTTAAGGTAGTAGAGTAAGCTGTGACATTAGCCCTAGATTTTCTTCTTCTGTACTTAATTTCTGTGAATGAGAGAAAAAAAATACTGCAATTTTTTTAAAGTATTATGACTAGCCACTTATAGTTTAATTTATTTTTTTCTTGGTCATTCTCAATATAACTAAATCTTGAGTGATAAACTTAACAAATCTAAACTTGAAAGAGTGATCATTCCTCACTTTCCCCTCCAATTTACCCCAACTCAATTTTCCTTTCCTAAGCATGGGAGACTGTGGATTCTGGGAAACAAACTGAGGGTTTTGGAGGTGAGGGTGTGGTGGGATGGGTGAGCTTGGTGGTGGGTATTAAGGGGGGCACATATTGCATGGACCACTGGGTGTGGTGCATAACTTATGAATCTTGGAACACAGAAAAAATAAAATTAAATAAAAAATAAACAATGAATCTTGGAACACTGAAGAAAAAAATAAAGAGTGATCGATGAATTCCCAAGAAATAAGATTCAAGAAAACAAGAACAATTTTTCAGAATTTGGAACTTACTTCTTAATAATACTTATAAATTATTTAGCTTTTTCTCCATGGGGACATTATTTTAAATCACTAGAATATGCCAATTGTATAAGCTAAATCCAGCTTTTTAAGTTAGAAATGTGAAAATTCAGCTTAGACAAGATAATTAGTCCAAGGAAGCTAATCCGACCCAAGTACACCTAACATCACAGTAAGACCTTGGTTTCTCATTGACATGTGTTCTACCGTATTTCTGATAGGCAGAGTACGATCAAAAAGTCTTTGTGAATGTAGCCTTAAGGATGCATTTTGCAAAAAAACACAAACATAATTGGTGATTTCTCTCTACAGTTGATTGCCTGGAGCAGCTAACAGTGTTGTTGTCTGGGCATATTTGGTGAGGTGTACAATCACATTGCGAATTATTGTTGTATGGGGAATATTAACTGCTGAATTTCTTTGTAGATTGTTATGCTTGTGTTGTATGGCAATGCATGGGAATAAATCTTTCCCATGGTTCCTTTCTCATTTACACAAATGATGCCCAGATTTGTTTTCCTGTAGGTAGGTCACTTTCAGACATCAGGAATTGAACAGTGAGAGGATTTTGTAGCTGCATTTTTGCATTTTTAAGATCTTTAGTTTAAAAAAAAATCTGTTCTGTTTTACTTACGTTTATTTTAAAATTAAAAAAAAAAGCACATCCACAAATTCCTTTAAAACTTTGATTTAATGTATGTAAGTTAAACAATCAGAAGTTAGCACTATCCTGGTTTAATCTTAAGACTACAAGAGAAGTCAAAAAATGGTAAAGAACTTAGAAAAATTCTTCAAAACCCAGTCAATGAACGTAGGTTAAAACAAAACAAAACAAAACAAACAAAAACAAAACAAAACAAAACACACACACACACACACACACACACACCTATGGTCTCATGCAATGAAACAGGATAACAGGATATGAGTAGTTTTCTTTTGGATCACTTTGCCTTCATGCTGCTGGGAAGGACCTGAAGCGTCCATTGACGCTCAGGGCTGCTCTGTGGGAAGTGTTGAGAGAGTCACACAGCCATCAATCCTTCAGATGAACATGAGAGGCAGACTTCTATGTTCCCAGAGAGATAAATTATTAATCTTCGATGATTCAAAACTCCTTTTGCTGCTGATACGTTTTTGGAGGTAAGAGGCAGGAAAAGCTGAAGCAGTTCAGTCCTAAGAAGAAAACATGCACAGTGATGTTAAAGATCCTAGAATATAGAGACTTCAGGACAAGACATGAGTCATCGCCACACCAGTGTGTGAGAGCAAAAACCAAGAAAGGATGGATATTATTAAATCTTAAATGATAATATTTATTAATTTTATTATTTTTTTAAACTTATATTTTTATCCCCAGGGGTACAGGTCTGTGAATCGCCAGGTTTACACATTTCACAGCACTCACCATAGCACATACCCTCCCCAATGTCCATAACCCCACCTCCACTCTCCCAACCCCACTCCCCCCATCAACCCTCAGTTTGTTTTGTGAGATTAAGAGTCACTTATGGTTTGTCTCCCTCCCAATCCCATCTTGCTTCATTTACTCTTCTCCTACCCCATTAACCCCCCATGTTGCATCTCCTCTCCCTCATATCAGGGAGATCATATGATAGTTGTCTTTCTCTGATTGACTTATTTCGGTAAGCATGATACCCTCTAGTTCCATCCACGTTGTCGCAAATGGCAAGATTTCATTTCTTTTGATGGCTGCATAGTATTCCATTGTATATATATACCACTTCTTCTTTATCCATTCATCTGTTGGTGGACACCTAAGTTCTTTCCATAGTTTGGCTATTGTAGACATTGCTGCTATAAACATTCAGGTGTACGTGCCCCTTCGGATCACTACGTTTGTATCTTTAGGGTAAATACCCAGCAGTGCAATTGCTGGGTCATAGGGTAGTTCTATTTTCAACATTTTGAGGAACCTCCATGCTGTTTTCCAGAGTGGTTGCACCAGCTTGCATTTTCACCAACAGTGTAGGAGGGTTCCCCTTTCTCTGCATCCTCACCAGCATCTGTCATTTCCTGACTTGTTAATTTTAGCCATTCTGACTGGTGTGAGGTGATATCTCATTGTGGTTTTGATTTGTATTTCCCTGATGCCGAGTGATATGGAGCACTTTTTCATGTGTCTGTTGGCCATCTGGATGTCTTCTTTGCAGAAATGTCTATTCATGTCCTCTGCCCATTTCTTGATTGGATTATTTGTTCTTTGGGTGTTGAGTTTGCTAAGTTCTTTATAGATTTTGGACACTAGCCCTTTATCTGATATGTCGTTTGCAAATATCTTCTCCCATTCTGTCAGTTGTCTTTTGGTTTTGTTTACTGTTTCCTTTGCTGTGCAAAAGCTTTTGATCTTGATAAAATCCCAATAGTTCATTTTTGCCCTTGCTTCCCTTCCCTTTGGCGATGTTCTTAGGAAGATGTTGCTGCGGCTGAGGTCGAAGAGGTTTCTGCCTTAAATGATAATATTTAAATGAAACAGAAGCACTATTGCATTGCCAAGGGAGAGAATACTAACATAGAGAAAAATCTCAACTTCATTTTTTCAGAGATCAAATTTCCATTTGTCTCCAATGTCTAGTGTACCTTGGGTGTATGATTTATGACATATGTTCGTTTTTTTGAAATAGTAGATTTTAATGACCAATATGAACTTATGGGTTGTTTCACAATCAAAAGTACATCAGCGCTGCACAGTAATTAGAATAGTTTCCACCTTTGATGTCCTCAAAACTTCACATTCTTTCCTACCAACTACCATTGCCTATGAGATAGATAGAGTTAGAAATAATTGTAGAAAAATACATAGAAAGGGCAGTACAGTATGTTTTAAATTATGCTCTGGAATACATCTTCTGAGGTAAGAATGGAATACACACATCTTTGACCCCCCATCATTGGAATTAAATACCAATTTAAATGTTTAAAAGAGAATAAGTATAATAAGACATGTATTCTTTCACAAAATCCCCTGATTTCTTCCTGTATTAAAAGCATTTGCCCAATAATTGGAAAGATTATACTACTGAGGTCTTTTAGGGACAAGAAAGAGAGATGACTTACTTGTCTAGTTTTCTTAAAGTTTATGCTGTCTTTAGCACTTTATACTTTTCTTTTCTGATCTTCTCCTATTTTTTTCCCTGCCTTTCTCAATTTTTCTTATCTTTACCCTCTCTTGCTTAACTACCAACACACCAACAGTTCCAAATAAGAGAAACAATAATTTAAACATTTATTTTCTAGTTCTGGTTGCCAGGTTGTCTGAAATGAAAGGAATCTGAAGGTAGGCTATTAACTAAAAGTGAGATAATGCAAATAAATTGAAAATAAATTGGCTTAGCTGCCCACAACCTGTGTAGCAGTAGGGAATTTACAATCCTGAGCTACAATTTTTTCATCTTTAGGACAGAGATCATAATTTCTAACTTGCTTCATTTTTGGGAGTTTTAAGCAAGTCAACCTTAATAGTGCCAAAGTTTAGCAGAGAACCCCTGAGTTCCATGCTAAGATTCACTGATTCCCTGCTATGTGGCAGACCCTCTACTATGTAGTATCTACAAATACATCTTTGTTCCTCACAACAGTTCTAAGGTATTAGAGCTGATATCCTGTCCATTATTGTAGATGAAGAAACTGAAGTCTAAAGAGTTTTCGTCATTTGCCCGAGGTCTTTAAACATGCGCAAAATCTTCTCTACGGGTCATTAGAAAAACCTATCCCATACTATTCCATAAAGCAATATAATAAAATTCAACTGATTCACGCTGTTTATCATGTAGTCTAAAGAGTAATTACTGATGGTGGAGTAATTTTAGCCCTATCTTTATGGAAATTTGCTCTTAAAACTCTTTTACAGAAACATAAAAATAAAATCAAAGAACTAATATAAAACAACACAGATTTGCATAAAGCAGGGGCTACAAAGGCATATGTTCTATTCTGAGTATGGAGCAGAATGTGAAACAGTGTTGATTTAGTCATCAACAATCCATTTTTGGCTGGATTTCATAATGCCTTGAGGGTAACAACATGGTTTTTATAGCAATACATTATCAGTACTTGTTATGAAAAACTTGCCTGAGATTTCTGTAAACAAGGTTCTCTTAGCCCATCCTTTGAGGAATAGTAATATTTAGCTCAGAGTACACATATACACACACGTACACACACAGCTGTTTATATTTTTTTCTCAAAGTGTTTATCTTCACCATTCGCTCAACCAACAAACATTTTTAAACCTTACTTTGTGTCACTTACTGAAAAAGGCAGAGAGGATAGCGGGGTGGTAGATGTGGACTTAAATTTATGTATGGGAGACAAATAGTGTGCACTACCGAATAAATCAGTCAATAAGATAATTGCAGATTGTGAAAATTTCAGTGAAGGAAATGAATGCCCAGGTTGATGTAACTGAGAGATAGGTAAGGGATAGCTTTAGACAGAATCCTCATGCAAAATGCAACTCTTTCTGGAGAAGCTATGGAGATATCTGAAGGAGAAGGGGGAGCCAGGTGGGTGGGTGAAGAACTAGAGGTATGATAAAGCTAGAGGACACAAAGAGTGCAGAATTTCTAAGGAAGAAAAGAGATTAGTATGTTCTAGGAATAGAGGGGGAGTTCAATGAGCCTGGATCACAGTGAGGAATTTGAAGAGCAATTGAGATGATGTTGGAGAAATTTACTATCCATGATTGTTCAGGAATCTCAGATTTTGTTATAGAAAGTGTATTAAACTTGCAAAAGAAGTGTTAGTCACCAAGAATCCCAATTAACTTAAACACATAAGTCAACAGAATATATATAGAATATGTCTACACATTTTCATAATTCCAATTAAATCAGCAAACAAAATTTATATATTTTTTTTAGTTTGTGTAGCTAATCCTATTTACTGTGTTTTCCCCATCTTGCTGGACAGCAATGAACTGTAGGCATACATAATTAGTGGTGGGGTGTTAAAGTTAATTTCTTTCAAATTCAGTGTCTTTTTGAAAAATAGTTAAGTGTGGCAGATGAGCAAAATCTCTTCATTTTTTTTTCTTTTTCCAGGTAGTAGAATTTTAGTAGGGACATGGAAACTGAGATTACGATAATATTTCACAGCCTGCTTGCAATTTGGGTTTCCCAGTGTGATGTGCACCACTTTCTGAATCACTTCCTGTAAAGAGATCATTTGGCCTCAAAATCCTCCTTTTCCCTCTGTTGATCTAAAAAACATAATGCTGTGGATCTAGTTTTAAATATAGAGATGATGGAAACACCCTAGTGCTTAGTGGAAAGAACCACAGACAGAGGAACAGGACTCCTGTCTAACCTTATAGAACAAATCTTCCTTAGTTGATGTAACTCACTTCTGTAGTGTTACATGAACACAGATGAATGATGGATAAGTGGGGTTACCTAGGAGATTTCATGTCCAAGGAGAGGTAGATTTCAGGTTTGCAGGCATGGAGAGATGGGTCATCCTTCTGTCAAGCAGGGTGAGAATGGCTATGCATTATTCTCTAAGTCGTTTCTCTGGGAGAGGTCTCCAATTTAACTGATCACCGACTGTTCTACCTCCGTTCACTTGAAGTATGGAGGCACAATTCTTAGCTAAAGCAAAATGGTTTTGTTGGTTCAGTTGATCTTTAGCTCTGCATGGTACTGTAAATTCTTCTGAATCACACTTTCATTCTCTAAATGGCCCCTCACTTAAGCTGTTCAAGTTACTGGTAAGCCTGTTGGCTCTTACCCAAATCAGCTCCCCAGGCCCTGACTCTCATGTAAGCACCTTCTGTGTCTGCCACAAAATATTTGCCATTTCTAGACTTTAAATAACAATGCTAGCAGAAGGATGATGGTGAGCAATAGTTGTGTCTCCTTCTACGCCTAATGGGTTCATGGTTATTTTAGTAAGGGATGGTCTGTGGCAATAGGCTTTTTCAAAAGTACCAACATGGAATTGGGTCTACCTTAAAGTTCTTTCACTTCTGTTTCTTTTATAATCTCCCAGTCTTGTGTGTGTGAGTATGTGTGTGTGTGTGTGGGTGGGTGGGTGTGTGGGTGCGTGTGTGAGTACAGGGAATCAGAATACTCATGCCTGACTACTTTATTCCTTTTCCTCCTCTTTCTACATTCCAGATCCTTCTGTATACAAGGAAGCAGGACTTCCTTGCAATATTTCTTCCTTCCTCATGAAGTAATTCTTGCCCTTGAGCCTTTACTGTCACTGTGATATTTGAGTGGCTTTAGAGGGACCTGATTTATCTTCTGTAGGAAAAGGTGAAAAAATATTAGCTTAATAGTCATGATATTATCTCCATTATATATGCTTATATATATGCACATATAATATATATGAGATTAATTTGCTTTACCAACTTTTTTCAGAAAATCTTAAGAAAAGCTATAGGTAGAGATATTTTTATCAATAAATTTTTAAGATTGTCATCCTCATTCTTTATTCTTATCTCTTCCCAGAGTTAATGTAAAACTCTATTTACCAACCTAAAGATAATTGTCTGCTCTATGGTTATAATATTTAGAACATAGATAAAATCTTGCATGCTTAAATAATTCTAATTTTTATAGAGTGATTATTCAGTTTAGAGATTTCTAATTATGTAATCTTGCCAGTAAAACTTTGGATGTTTTGTAGTTCACAAACTGGAGTACTCAAGTGAAGTTTCTTGTTAATTCTGTACATTTTGTGTTTAAGCAGTAATTAGGCTTATTTTTATAAGTGAGCAAATTTAACCTCTGAAAAACTGTTTAGTGATTTCACTTCCTTCCCTTCAAACTCTCAGAGGAAAAATGGAAATGCTTCATGCAAAACATAAGATGAGTCTTCAAAAGAACATTTGGTACATCAAAAATTCATTACAGGTGCCAGGATAAATTTGGTACTACACAACTTCTCTGAACCAATAAAGTTTTAAAGATATTTCTGATACATTATCTGCAACACATTTGAAAACACAGTTGGGAAACTATAGAAAAAAAAAACATTCATCTTTATAAGAAAAACAATTGTTTTCTTCCTCTTCCCAAGTTGAATAAATAAATAGAAAAGGATAACTAGAGGTAGATGAGGCCCAGGAAAGATTTGAGTGTATAAATATCAGCTGCTTTACAAAATAAGTATTTTCTTAAATGCCCATCAGTCTAGGCCTTCTTTTCCATAAAATAATTATAAATCAAGTCATTATAAGATATAAAATATGAGAAACAGATATATGAACCCCGTATTTTGTTATCTATCTACATATTAATATATCTTTATTGAAAAAGTTATTATAAAAATTATACGTAATTATTATTTTTATAATGCTCCTATCCTTAAGAATGCTAACAATATTTTAGGAGGATGAGAAGAAGAAAATTACCTGTTTTTTCATATTTGTTTTCTTAGAATATGTCTCATAATACAAGGAAACTTCCTTCTGATAGGAAAAGTATACTTTTGGAACTCATGTTTTTGACCTGAGAACTTAAAACTGAGTTCATTGACAGAATAATAAAAATAAAGCATTATCACAAGTAAATAATTCTAAGATATTAAAATCACGGAGAATTATAAAACATTTTATAGAAAGATTATACATAAATAAATGTGTATATAATATGCAGCTATTACTTAGAATGCTTTATATATTATGCACAATATTTTTATACATAAAGCTACTTGCAAAATGCTTGACTTAAAACTATATACCTCCTATTAAAAACTAATTTAATTAAAAAAAATCTAACGTTTATCATTTATACTGCCCTATCTTTACATCCCGCACATTCTACACACCATAGAGAGAATTAAGATCATAAATCATAATTCCTGTTTTCAAAGAAATTCAGTGCCCAAAGGGAGCCCTAAAATATGTTCAGAAAATTGTTATATATGGACAAACTAATCAATAATCTAATTTCCTAGGGCATCAGGAGCAGCATTTTGGAGATGAGAGGTATCAAAATGGATAATGACGTGTGGACACACTTCAGTAGTAGCTACAAGTTTGGTAGTAGCCTTCTCGGGGAGGAGACTACCTGAGGAGGAGGCATAGAAGTCATGAAATGAAGGACGTATATATTCAATAGGATGCAGCAACCACTGGGCTACAAGTTACCTGGAAAGAGGGGTTAAGTGTAAAAATGTGAAACAATTATTTAGGATCTAGTATCCAACAATTTTTCTCATTCACGAACAGTCCTATTTCTAAAGATAATACACAGAAATACATTGACTGTCTGAACTTAAAACTTATTCCTAATTTGATAGCAACAGGGAATCATAGCTTTACAAGTGTATTTTGAAATTGAAGATAGTTTTATTTTATAAGAATTTTATTTTATTTTATAAGAATTTGGAAGGCATTTTGTAGTACATACACTCTGTCATCTGTTAAGGTAAAAAACTAAAGAGATGCATTCCTTTTCTATCAATAATTTCCCTATAGAAAGAAGCTATTCAAAATCATCCTATTGTTTTATAGTTACTCTTCAAAAGCAGTCTCTAAATGAATAAAGGTAAGAAGTACTTACAGAATGTAAGACATAGGAGAGGAAAGGAGATAAACACCATGGACCTTGTTATTTTGTACTTTCTCTTTCCTTTCTTGACATTTTTGCCAAGCAGAAAGACTTCAGCAAACCTTATTAAGTGTGTTCTCCCCAAATATTCCGGGATAGATAATAAATTGGGAACTTTATTTCTATGGAGAATTTGACAGTTATAGAAAGGGAAGCCACAGATCCTTGAAAGGACCAAGGTCAATAGCCCTAGACTAAGGTTTAGGACAGGGCATTCTTATTTTAAGGAGCTTGGGAAAATAAAGATTATAAAATGTGTCAGTCCCCATTCATTGCATCATGAGAGAGAAGCAAAGTAGCCCCGGAACTCAGGGGTGAGGTGCCCTCCTTGATGGAGCCTGTCTTGGAAGAAAGGGTATTTCTTAGGAAAACATAAGCATATTACAACTGCCAAGATTTTTAAAAGATTTTTATTTATTTATTTGACAGAGAGAGATCGCAAGCAGGCAGAGAGGCAGGCAGAGGGGTGTAGGGAAGCAGGCTCCCTGCTGAGCAGAGAGCCCCATATGGGGCTCATTCCCAGGACCCTGAAATCATGACCTGAGTTGAAGGCAGAGGCCTAACCCACTGAGCCACCCAGGTGCCCGACAACTGCCCAGATTTTAAATTCCAATGGTTAGAGTAACCATGCAATTTTTAGTTCAAATTAGAGCACTCTTGAGTGAAAAAGAGTTCAAAATATAACACATAGCATATTTTGATCTACAACATGTTGAAACAGACAAACAGAGATATAAAGGGACTTACTGGTAGGGGTTGATCACAATAGCCTCAATGGTTAGAGGTGCTGAAGCACCTTCTGCCATTTAGATATTTGATTTAAAATTCCAAAGTATCAAATTGGGCTGTTCAGAATTTAAGGGAAAATTACAAAGGATGTGAAGCTGGAACTGAAATCTTTAGAAGGCTTCAGAGTTTCCTCAGAGCACAAGTACCACAGATAAGAAATCAGGGAGAAGGCATCATCTATCCCAGCATCCACAGACTTCTCAGTGTTGACTCTGGAGCCCAAAACTGCTGGGGCAGGCCTGTGTCGCTCTCTGCGGGCATTGGGGCCCTGGCTCAGATACCCTTCCATAACCCCAGACCAAGTCGCACATTTCAAAAATAAATATTACTATTTTACTACTAACAATGGTCTAAGTTATGACCATAATACTCTTCTCACGTTTCAAACTCTAAGTCCCATCATATTTAAGTCAATTAGATATGGATGACCAATAGAACCCATTTGAGCACTGGGTATAATTTTCTTCAATGTGAGTGTGTTCTTAAGTCATTAGTTTTCAGAAAAATATTTCTTAAAGTAAAATTTTGCTATGCCTATTTCTTGGTAACTGATTATTCTATAGTTTGTCAAATTTTGGTATTATTAATGAATTCCATAAATATAGTTGAGTAGGAATTACTAAAATCTTGCTTAAATCACTGAAATCTAACAACTCCCTGAGAAATTGTTTGTTTGTTTGTTTGTTTGTTTGTTTTTTTAGTAATCCTATAGCTTCTAAGTAGTATAAGAGATTGAATAATGAAAAAATCCAAAAAACCTATTAGAATAGCTCAAAGCCATGAAGTGACTTTTTAATAATTCCATATGTGGGCCCTGAAGTAATTCTTAACCACTTAGGGTCTATATGACACTTCTTTTTCTTCCTGAAATCAATGACAAACTAGTACTTAGCCCTTAAAAAATTTTAAGATATTCTCCTGTACTACACTGTTTTGTTTGTTTGTTTTTAATACTCGATTGCTAATATGTCACTTAAGGATGCTGGATTAAAAAGAAAATGAATAAAACCTGTTTCCTGTCAATGCTTTTATATGTGAAATATCCAGAAAACAACATAATGCTTTGGGGAATATGTCAGTTGTGTTCCCATTTTAAGAATCCCATTTATTTGAACAATAGCATCATTTCAGAGGGAAACTATAAGATGTAAATGCACTTTTCTAGTTTGCAGCTCATTTGCTGATGCTTTCATCTAAATATATGATTGATTTCAGTAAACAATGTAAATTATTAGAAAAAAGAGAAATAAGAATAACAAACATTTACATGTCTTTATTATTTCACATTATTTTAAGATCTTTATGTATGATCATTCATTAATCTTTTTAGCAACTGTAGAGGTGGGTGCTATAATCATGGTCACTTGCAGGCAAGGAAACTGAGGCCCAGGAGCAGCTATTGGGGCAGAATGGAAGTACCAGTATAGGCTGGATAATCAGCAGCATGGGTGAGGGATGATAACAGTATAATATGCACACATCGGGCAGAGCCAGTGTAAGTAAGGCGTGCTAATACAGGTGTAGGCAAAGGTGTTGGAAAATTAAGATTTATTGGTAATCTATATTTATTCATCTATTGACGTATTGCTGATCCATGTTGGTTTGATTATCCACAAATTACCATTATCAGTGATTACTTCAGTGAGCAATCATGATGTTCCCTTTAGTAAGTTTTCTGATACACACTTAGCCCTTGCACTTCACTCTGGACTGTTCTGTAGCATCTTATTTTCCCTGTGACTATGTGTGCACTTGTGTGTGTGTGTGTGTGTGTGTGTGTGTAACAGAGAGGCGGACAGGAGCAGAGGGAGGGAGGGAGGGGGTTGCAACTCTCTTTCAGGTGTGATTCCCTTTGGAAAGTTTGAAAAATGATGGCTTAATGCAGTCTTTTTTTCTCCAGTGCTAGGTCTGGGGTAGATCTGGGGATTTGAGGGTTTAGGCTGCCGCCAAGGAGGCTGCTACTGTTATCATACTGAACAGATGCTGCCAGCTCTTAAGCTCCAGACACTTCCGTAGAAGCTCTTCTAACTCTTTTAACAGTTTGTTCAGAGAAGCAAAAGGTAGGCTCAGACTACAGTACAGCTGCCTGTGGTGTTAGATCCTTCAAGGTGACAGGTTTCCTTAAGATGAAACTTTCCAAGTCATAAGTCAGTTCAGGAAGAGTTCTTAATTGTTTCTTTCTAAACTTTGTTTACACCGACTTTTAATTCATTTGCTTAAATGGAATTTTATTGAGGCTGTCAGGAGCAGACTGCATGCTGGGAGTTGTATGAAACCAAAAACATTATCCCAGACTAAGTAACAGCTGGAATGAAACGGTGGGACCTCCCACATATCCCCCACTGAGATCTAGACAATGGGTGAGTTATTTGACAAGAGTAACAGCAACAGATGCCAAGTAGATTTTTTGTTTTTTTAACTCAACTTTGATTAGTTCTGAATTGAAATGAACAGGCTCTGGGAAGCATATTGGGGGTAAAAAAAAAAAAAGAAAAGAAAATTCTTAAGAATATTCCTTTGCCAAGTGAAACGTTTATAACTAAAAATTTGATGGGTCATCATTCATATCATCATAATTTAATAAGTTTGGAAACATTTCAATTGAGATGAATATGACCTTAGTCTGTGATCTTATAGCAGTCCCTAATACCACAAATTAACAATTGGCAATTATCTGGTAAATCAAAAAGTATGTATCACCAGTATGTATCTTCAAAATAATCTTTTTGTCTTTTCCAAATAACTTATCGTAAATAACAATTATACACATATCTGATAATATGTCTTAAGTGAAAGAACTTAGATTTTTAAGTTGATTCATATATTTCCAAATTAAAGTGACTATTTTTGTTTTAAATGGTATATATTTTCAAATATGAGATAGAAATATGGTAAACAATATCGAGTGAACTTTTCTCTTTAATCTTTAACTACTATAGTGTCACATCATTTATTAAATTATTGGTGCTACGTCCCCTCAGATGTTTGTTAACTGGAAGGATGCCCTCATTATTATCATTAATGTTGCTCAAATCCCTAAAATATGCTAAATGCCACAAATGAAATATAGAAATAAACTACTTAAGTAATTTATAATATAAGGTAATTTTGCAATCCAAAATTTAAAAAATCCACGGGCCCTCTGGGTGGCTCAGTTGGTTAAGTGTCTGCTTTTGTTTCAGGTCATGATCCCAGGGTCCTGGGATCAAGCCCCACATTGGGCTCCCCCTGCTTCTCCTTCTCCCATCCCAACTTATGCTCACTCTAGCTGCTATCTCTGTCTGTCTCTGTCAAATAAATAAATGAAATCTTAAAAAGGAAAAGAAATGTAGGAAGGGAGGAAGGAAAGAAGGAAGAAAAGAAAAAAGTCCACTAATTCATATTATTTTTTCTTATTTAACAGGATTTCGCTTTTATCTCCCCACTTAGTAGGCATATTGTGGGTGAAGCAAATTAAAATCATATTATTTGTAACATGCCCAGCAATCGTGTTTGCCTGAAGCTAATTCTTAACTGTGGAGTGAATAGATTTTTCAGGGACAGAACAAAGTTTAAAATCTGAATCTGTTTCTTTGCCTAGGAAATTGTCAATCTCACACTTAAAAAAGAAGAGCATAATATATGGAGAGCACATAATATACATACGAGATTTTACATGGATTAGCATTTTATAGAATAACTTAATAGGAATAATTTCATTTTATTTTATTTTTTTCTACTTCATGTCAACAGTGAAAATAGTGGCTGTAAATCCTCAGAGGCATTTGAATCGTGGTCCTGATCCTTTGTTTGGCTGGGTAAAAACTATATGGAAAGATGATTTCCATAGCCTCTGTTCTATTATTTAGTTGTAATTTGGAGAGTTTCTTTACTTTTAAAGGTATACCTAACTGTGTTTTGAGATCATGCATTGTGAAAGTAGGGTCTATTTTATAAATTCCTATTCTGTTGAAATAGATGATTTAAAAAGATGAAGGAAATTGGTGCTTGCCCATGCAGACAAGAAAGGCTCCCTGGGAGAGAACTTTGAGATAACAGAATACAACTTAATGGATGAAAGTACAAGGGCATTTGAAGTGGACGTTCAGTCTTTGGTATAGTCAGCAGGGGTCTGGAATGACTGAGTTTTTGTTGTACAGGTTTTGCAAGAACAGGAATGAGCTGTACTTAGCCGTGTATTTATAAAAGCCAGTTATTTTATGAGCAGTCCATACAAGTTAAAACTTGAAACAAATGTTAAATAAGATTGGAAATAATGCCAAGAAATAAACCCTTTTAAACTACCTGTGTTATCTTGATTGTGAAGGGTAATGATTATCACAAAAGTGCGTTCTGAGGAATCTACTGAACCCTGAACTTGTTGGAGAGTACCGGCACAGAAGGAAGGTCTTAAATTAAAGTTTTACTATCCAGGAGCTCAGATTTCAACATTTTAAAGAGATCTTCTAAGAGCCGACTCTTCGAAAACATCTTTCACAGGACAGCTGGTAGTTAGCTCCAAGGGGATTAACTGCTTAAGAGTAACCAGCTTTTCCTATCCCTCATTCAAACACTTTTATTAGTACCCTTAAGACACTTGCTGATTTTGGTTCCGTAGCTCCTTAAAATGAGTGTTTTGCCCTTGAGAGATTATACAGATGACCATGGAAGTGCGTAGCTAGAAATCTGCCATGAATCACTACAAACTTTTCCCTTTCCAGCCCATGTACCTGCAGAGATCCCCCTCCACAGATCCAGCTGCAGATTCCATGTCCTCAAGTCCCTGCTCTCTTACTCTGAATAAGCCTATTTCAATAGTAAAACTACACTTGTCCTTATCCCCCACCCCCAATATTTACCTGGTTCCTTCTACATAGAATATTTTAATTCAAAACCGTACCCAACTAGCAGGTGTTCATGTAGAAACCGGAAACCTAGAATTCATCCCCCAATCCCTGGAGATTTCAGAAATTCCATTAACTCCGTGAACAAGTGGTCAAAAATCTCCCTCCAGTCCATGTACTTCCTTCCATTTCTACACCACAAAACAGGTCCAGGGCATTCCCATTTCTAGCTTGTATGAACTATCTTCTTGGCAGCTTGCAGAAATCTAGTGGACCCCCAGGTCCTGCTCCCCTACAGTCATACAACCTTCCCCATAAATTCCCCATTAATTCAACCTTCTGAATAGGACTACTATGATGTTTTAAACATAAATGAAAATTGCTCATGTACCTTTTCAAATTATCTTTGTACTTTTTATTTACATTTAGAATTATATAAACTTTATGAAGACAGGAATCGTATCTCTGTATACGTAGTAATTGTCACAATGCTTTGCATAAAATAAGCATTCTATAACTATTTCTTTTTTTTCATGAATGAATGATTCTGCTGCTTTGGTATTTTATCTCCCATACATAGTTAATTCCACTCAGCCATTGACAGATCTTCCCCAGTATTCTATTGTACAATTTCCAGTGCATTCTCCTAGTCTTCCTCATTTTATTTTGTTACAGAACAATGGGCATTCAGACATTTTGCCCACAAATTTAATTGAAAAGGGGAGGATTTTTTATTGTATGCAGAACAGTGTTTTTGAAAATGTGTGTGATAAGCTTTTAAAGTTTGTTTGTTTATTTTTTATTATTTATTTTTTTTTTTTTTTACTTTGCTTAATAACCCCAAATACAGATGCCATTTCTGGATTAAGAGTTATCTAATGGTTGGAGCTCATGGATGGATTTGTCAGTTAAGTACCCAACTCTTGATTTAAGCTCAGGTCATGATCTCAGGATATTGAGATCAAGCCTCATGTGGGGTTCCTGGGATCAGCTGGGAGTCTGTTTGAGATTTTCTCTCTCTCCCCCTCCCTCTGCCCTTCCCGCACAATCCTTGTATTCTCTCTCTCTTTTAAATTAATAAATAAATCTTAAAAAAAAAAAAATCGTATCTCCCCTGCCCCCCCGAGAGGATTGCTCTTACTTCTCGTGATAAAATGGAACTCTCAGGACAAATGACAGTTAAGAATGTACTCTTCTATAAGAAGAATTCATTGTGGCACCACCTGCTATCACCATCATCAGATTATCATTCTTCTTCTAATGGTATCACTGTTCGGACACTTTTATTAGGGACCAAAAATTAAGTATGGCTTTTAGAATTTCCAAGGAAAAGTTTTAAGGGCAAAAAAGAAAAATCACAGAGCACACACACACTTTTTGTGATTTCTATTATTATGAGAAAGAAATCAAACACAATTAGAAAAATGAGTGTTTTATCAAATTTATGCTACCCAGTCACATTTAAAATATATATCTAATAAATATACATTTATTTTTAAATTTCTTCCATTAGCATATAGTAATTTAAATTTCAAAACCAAATAATAATTAAATGAAAACTACCATGTCTTTCTTTATTATTAATGAAGTTGCAGTACTTTTCTTTAATATTAAAGAAGACACTGTCAAATTGTGGCTCTAAATAATCACAGAAACTTTTCAGTTTTATAAATAAAACTATAAAGGACTATCATGTGAAAAGCACCAAGACTGGCACAGAGTTCACAGAGTTCACCCCACATAAATGTCAAGATCATGACCATTATCATCTTCATCAAGATCTCATCAAGACCAACATCCCACAGACATAATAATAGCAAGCCCTACAACTAGGTAGTTTAAATGTATATTAAACTCAACATATTTAAAATAAAATTCATCATCTCTTCTGCATTTTTCTCAAGCATTCTCCTTCCCATATGGGTTTAGATCAGAATCCATCCTATCACTCACTCCTCACAGTTAGCCCCTCACAGGGCTGTGTATCCCTCACAGGACCGACCT
Source organism: Lontra canadensis (assembly GCF_010015895.1). Lineage (NCBI taxonomy): Eukaryota > Metazoa > Chordata > Mammalia > Carnivora > Mustelidae > Lontra > Lontra canadensis. The sequence goes on along the minus strand of NW_022630995.1, from coordinate 41,540,078 downwards.
TCCTTCCTTCCTTCCTTCCTTCCTTCCTTCCTTCTTTCCTTCTTTTTAAAGATTTTAAAAATCTTGTAGACCTTCAGACTCCTGAGCAGGGAGTCTGAAGGTCTACAAGAGGCTCAGTCCCAGGACCCTGAGATCATGACCGGAGCCAAAGTCAGAGCCTTAACCAACAGAATCACCCAGGCACCTTCTGTGTTTCTCTTTTGAATTTTAATAGCCACCAGCTCTATAACTGTTGCCATAATCTGATCTGTCTTTGAGGTGGTATCTGATCTTATCTCACCTTCAATCCTCTGTAGTCTACCTCCTTTCTAATCCATGAAATCTTCTGAAACTGTTAATCTATCATTTTTCTACTTTAAATTCTACCTTGTCCTTCCACATTCCTGACATTAGAATTCCAACTTCTTAACCTAGATGAGAGGGTACCCCTCAAAGAATCCCTCCCTTATCCACCAGACATTGTTTCTTCTGCCTGGGAATTTGCTGAGATGCAGAAGATTTAAACATAGTTTAAATCTTGGCTGAATTTACTAGAACAGAAACTGGAAAGTGGGAAGAATTCAGAAAGTTTATATTTTATAATAGTATTATTGCTGATAATCTTGCTGGCCCTGGTAAATCAATCAAGTTCAGCCTAACCTTTTTTCCTGGGATTGTTTTCCTATCCTTTAGACTTGGTTACATAATCCTACTGACTATTCCCTTTTCTCTTTCACTTCCCCATTTATATAGGTTTAATGCCTGCCTTCAAAGTGCCCAGCACAAAGTATTACGTGGTCATATTTTTGAGCAAATGAATGAACAAATAAATGCATGAATTAAATTTCTTAAACACCCCAATTTGTACTCCTGGATTCAGTTTCAGAAATTTATATTAAAAAAAAAATTTACCTTGAGCAAATCATTTACTTCCTTTTTATGCATAAAAATAGGAAATACTTCTATTTATTTATGTCATTTATTGGCAAATAATATAAGGATGAGAGTATTCTGAATATTGTGGTTAATAATAATAATTAATTTTTATTGAAAAATTACCATGTTCCAACCCCTGTGTTTAGCACATATGGATTATATAATTTAATTCTCACAATAATCCCATGCAGATAGTATTATCAATATTACATTGTTTAGGGGGGTAAAAATGAACCACAGAGAATTTAGGTAAGAGGCTCAAGATTATCCAACTAATATGTGATAAATTCAGGATCTGAAGCAGTTAGTAAGGCTCCAGATACCTGATTTTTTCCACAGTGCTTCTGCATGTAGGTCTAACTTTTACATTTTGAGTTTCTTTTGTGATTTTTTTTTTCTAAGCAAACATGAAATACTATATCAAAGAAAAAAATTATTTTTTTATTTTTGTTTAGACTTTATAGGTGAGAGAACAAAATTATTATAACAGTAAATAGTCAGAACATTAATGTGCAAAAGCTCATATATTTAAAGAAATCACAATTCATTATCTTTTTTTATGAAAATTATATACTGAACTCTACCAAATATCTAAATATTTAAGCTTTTTTGATATGAATTCATTAGGATTAATTGTTCAAATAGAGGATTTTTTTATTAAAACTCATCTTTTACAGTCAAAAGCAAATTTAATACATAATTATATGTGTACCTTTAAGGAAGATAATAATATTGACTAAATATTTTCTCAGTAATTTGAGTAATTTGAGAAAGTTTGCACATTAACTTTTTATACATGAAATAGTTTGATAGTTTTAGGTTACTTTATAAAATAATTATGCAACTGTGCTATAAATGCCCAAATACCTTTATATTGTCTCTGATATATACTGCATAGAACATTTTATCTTTTTATTATATACATATTTATAAAACATTTAATGGGATAATTGGGATTATGAAATAAACACAGAAATTTTTCAGTTTATCTATATATGCATCATTTAGGGAAACATGCTTCCACATGGAAAACTTTACCGTGTTTTGACTGTATTAATTTAATTGAAACTAGTATTTTGGGTATGTGTTTTTTTAGCTCATCTTAACTTACCACATTTGCTTGAATTCCTTCTTTCAGCTGAGCACATTAACAGAAATGGAGTCAGGAATATTTAGTCACTTTCCAATGACACAAGATCAATTAATAAATATAGAGTTAATTCCTTACAGGCATTATACTTCTAGTCCATTGCTTGACTTACACTTCTAGACTCCTTTTTTCACCTTTTTAAATATGTAGAGATAATTCCTTTAGCATGATAGTAGGCTTTATTTTGATAGATCTAATGAATTAGACTCATGCTATGAAAAAAAATCCAATAATGTGCATAATGAATTCTTCTCATTCTCTGTGCACCTGTTCTCTCTCATTATATCTGAATATTTGGGATTATTCCAAAGTGCTTGATAATGACTTTTTGTAAGCAAGACAAGTAGAAGAAATTCTTCAAGGACAGCATGAATTGGTATTTGAAACTGTGCTAAATAACTAGGTAGGAGGGAAGTGATAGCAACAGACAGACTGAGACATACGTCATTTGAAGACAGGAAGATTCATGGGATAAAGAATCATGGCAGTAACAAAAGGTAAAAAAGCACAAACAGTCTCAGTTCTCTGAGTATCAGCTTGTATTTCCAACTAACAGATTTTTTCCCGTGTATTAATTTTTGGGAAATATTTAAGCAACATAACTTTTTATTGATTTGAGGATATCTACAAGAATAGTTATTTCATATATTTGTAACTTCTAGGTATCTACAAATAAATACTATATAGGTTTACTTTACTTGAAGTCCTTGTCTGTATTTCAAATTTTCTCAAACTGTGGAGGTTGACATAGGTGAACCATAGCTGATTTCTCCTTTAAAAAATCAAATCATGAAAGGAGACTAAGGCTATATTGAACAATTCTAAGCACTTTTATTTAAAATAGTGCTACCAACTGAGTTTTACATAGCCATTGTGAGTGTTTCCATTAGCTTTTGAAATATGTAGATTAATCCTTTAGTATGTTGCCTTTTTTTGATGGAGCAAAACTCTAACTTGCATCATCCAAATTATTCCATATTAAAAATTATAAAATTTCAATAGTTCATATTTCTGTCAAGAGTTCTGTGTGAATTGAGGTAGAGAAGGAGCACATATGTAATATATAAAATGCTACTGATCTGACTCTTCCTTAGAAGACTATAAAACAAAAAATTAAGATAAACATATAGCAGAGTAAAGCTAGGAGAACAAGAGTTCTATAAGACACACTTTGGAGTAAAAAAAAATTTCTTTTCCTTCCTACTTTCTTTACTTCCTTCCCTCCTTCTCTCCTTCCTCCATTCTTTCCTTCCTCTTTTCCAAGAAAATATTATGAAGGTACTATAGGACAATACCATTCCAAAATTATCGTTGTCAGTCCGTGGATTATTGAACCAAATAACAGGACATTATTAATTAACTAATATTAATATCCAGCCTGACCCACAAAGGAAATGATTTTAGTTTATAATGGCCTACACTACTGGTTACATAAAGAGCTTCAGAACCCTTTTGGTTTAATTCAAGCTTCATTTTCTCCTGATATGTTCTCTTCTGTTTACTTATTATGGTTCCACTGTTATTATACTAATATTATGCTATTAATCATAAAACTCTAAGGGAGTTGGCTTTCAGCATAACTAACATATACTTCCGTGAGAGCTAATAAAATAATAATAGCTAATATTTATTGAGCATTTACTTTATGTTAGACACTGAATCAAGCATGTTAAATGTAATATTTCTTCAACTACTTAAACCAAAATGTTTAAAAGGAAAAGAAAAAAATGAAAGCAAAAACAATAATTTTTATGTTAATAAAAGAAAATATAGTGGAAAGTTCAATTTATCACATTCAGAATTTTCTGAAGTGATATTTTCACTTGCTCATACCCTTAGTATCAAGTACTGAACACTTACTTCCTTCTAACTAAACACTACAGATTGAAAATAAGCTTACACTTTATCTGATAGAAAAATCTCTCTTTGAAAACTGCCCCCCCCTTGTTTAATGTCAGCATTTTGTGAAGCCATTCAGCTTCAACAGTGACAAGAATTTTAGGAAGAAAATAGCTTAAAAAATAATAAGCTGTTGAATTCACACTCAACAAGCCTATGTCTGAGTCTGTTTCAATTTTTTAAAATAAGAAAAAAATAACTTCCTATGATATTTTCAGATTTGTACATGCCAAGTTTTGAAGATTTAATTCAGATACTTTTTCAGATGGTTATGCTGTTTAGTAGAGGGCTGGGGATTGTTGTGTGGGGTGGAGATGACAGAATGTTCTTCCTTGAGGAGAAGGAAGAGTGCATGAGTCTGGGTCAGAAAGAACTGTCATCTAATTAAGGTTTCACAACTTATATGCTCTGTAAGCTTGGGCAACTTCCTCAAAGCCCTTGAACCTCAGCTTCTATAATTATAACTGAAATGAAAATAATAGCTCCCTTACACAGTAGGAAACTGCTTTGCAAATTTATGTTCTAGGTAAATACCAGAACTCTCTTTCTATTAGCTGCATAACTTAAGTAAGTCATTTAATTGTTTAATAAATAAAAACAATAATATTTGTGTACAAGCAGGATCATGGACTAGATATTTATTTTGAGGATTATTTCATTTTTATTGAATCATAGAGAGGAGTTATATAAACTCAAATGGCAATCCTTACTTCATAGGTTTGAATTGGGGCCTGGACACATTTGGCTTCAGAAGCCTTACATGTGGTATTGATGTCTAGACTTCAGAGAAAACAGACCCTACTAAAAACTCCTAACACAAAATGTGGTTTAGTTCACTTCCTGATTTATGATATTTTATATCATGTGATTTGTAAAAACTTGGAGAGCAAAAAGATCTTTTATCATGGAGACATTCTGGGCAACACTGCATGGTTTCCTTTGTTTTCTAGATCAGGTGTATTCACGTCCTGTAGTAAGAACCTAGGACTTGCTCCAAGTCACCAACTTTATAACCTTATTTGTTCATTCTAAATTTCTTTCACCTCCTCTTCAAAATAGAAGGTAATAGGGTGCCTGGGTGGCTCAGTGGGTTAAAGCCTCTGCCTTCGGTTCAGGTCATGATCTTGGGGTCCTGGGATCGAGGCCCGCATTGGCTCTCTGCTCAGTAGGGAGCCTGTTTCCCCCTCTCTCTCTATCTGCCTCTCTGCCTACTTGTGATTTCTGGCTGTCAAATAAATAAATAAAATCTTTAAAAAAAAATAGAAGGTAATAGTATGATATTATCTAGTTCCTTCAACTGAGGTATCATGTGAAAGTCTTTAATAGACTCAAATAATAAGTGGTAGTTTTAATTATTTGAGATATGCACTAGTCTAGTTATTTGATAAACATGGAATATTTTGAGACTCAAACTAGAAGTAATTATTATATAAAAGAATATAAAAATGAATATTTCTTTGATACCTCCTTTTTTACAAATTTACTGGATATTTTTAAAGTTTACAACATATATTTTATATATATATATATATATATATATATATATATGTATTTCTATTCATGCATTGTTAAAAAGATCACCACGGTCAAGCTAAATAACTTAGCCATCTGCTCTATATAGTATGTATGTTTGTGCATGTGTGTGTGTTGAGAAGATTTAACATCTATCGTAGAAAATTTCAAATATACAATACGGTGTTCTTAACTATTATCACCATGCTATACGTTAGATCTCCAGCACTTATTTGTCTTGCATAACTGAATCTTTCTAGCCTTTGGCCCACATTTCTCCATATTCCCCATACTCCAACCCCTGGCAACCATCAATCCAATTTCTGCTATCATAAATCTGACTTTTTTAGTTTCCACGTATAAGTGAAATCACTCAGTATTTGTCTTTCTGTGTTTGGCTTATTTAGCATAATTTCTTCGAGATCCATCCATGTTGTAGTAAATGCAGAATTTTTTTAAGATTTACTTATTTATTTGAGAGAGAGAAAGACAGAGACAGAGACAGAGAGATTAAGCTTGGGTGAGTAGGTGGAGGGGCAGAAGGGAAGAATCTTCAAGCAGACTCCCTGCTGAGAATGGAGCCTGACATGGGGCTCCATCCCACAACTCATGAGATAATGACCTGAGATGAAACCAAGAGTTGGGCACTTAACCAACTAAGCCACCCAAGTACCCCAGAATTTTATTTTTTTCCAGGCTAAATGATATTCTGTAGTGTGTGTGTGTGTGTGTGTGTGTGTGTGTATGAATTTATGTGCATGGGGTGTGTGTGTGTGTGTGTGTATTTCTTTATTCATTCATCTGTCAACAGACACTTAGGTTATTTCTATAACTTGGTAATTGTGAATAATGCTGCAATAGATAATTCTCAAAAGACAACATATAAATGGCCAACAGGTGCATAGAAAGGTTATTAACGTCACTAATCATCAGCTAATCTCAACCACAGTGAGATATATTCTCACACTTGCTGGAATAGCTATTACCAAAATATACCATAGCATGGTCCCACAAAAAGACAAAAGATAACAAGTATTGGTGAGGATGTGGAAAAAAGGGAACTCTTGTGCACTGTCAGTCGGAATGTAAAGTGGCATAACATTTATAGAAAAGAACACGGAGGCTCCTCAAAAAATTAAAAATGGAACTACCATATCATCCAGCAATTCCTCTTCTGAGTATAAATCAAAAGGAAATGAAATCAGCATCATATTTTCTAATTGCTGCAGCTCCAACATTTCTAAGGACCATGTATAACAACCAGATTTCCTTGTTCTAAGTGACAGGTGAATTCTAAGAAAATAAGCAGTAGTCAATAGAAGGATAAAGACTTAGGTGCGGAAAACATACCAGAAACAAATAATGTCTAGGTAGCAGGACAAAATCTGTTCAGTATGTAGCCATGAGTCATACCAGTTTACCACTGATAACTCTGCCAAATTTTTAGTTCCAGGAACACAATCGTGGACAATTAGTAATCTCTCTGAAGAGTCAATGATTTCTCAAATATGCAGTGATTGTTTATTATTTCCTTTTATTTCAAAGTCCTAGGTGAAGAAAGCGATTGGGCATCTAGATCCATGGACTAAAAAAAACCAATCTGGATGTAAATAGACAAGTGATGAAAGGATTCATAGTTTTGAGTCCTTGAGCATTTTAATATACAGAAGGTAAGAAAGAGGAAAAATTGAAGAAGACTAAAGAAGACTCTGAAAGACTGGAAATTTGTGGGTTCTTGTAAACCAAGAGAAAGAAGAGTGCTTCAGGAGAGGGAGCTGAATCACTGTTGCCGACCAAAAGTGCTGAAATCAAGGAAGACTCAGAATTGGTATGTTTCAGAATAGTTGGAAATGTGGGCACAAAAACCTGATTGCTGTGGATTTAAGAAAGGATAGGATAAGAGGTCAGGTCTGTAAGTAGTAAAGGCAGACAAGTCTTTCAAGGAGTTTTTCAATAATTTTTCAGTAACAGGAGTACAGAAATTTGGTAGCATCTAGAGTAGTTACAAAACAGAATAACTGAGTAATTTAAGTAATGTTCTTAGAATCTTAATGGTTATATAAATCTAATGCCACAAATTAACATAATGAGGAGTAAGATACAAAGATATTTATTTTTTTAAGAAAGATTTTATTTATTTGGCAAAGAGTGAGAGAGAGAAAGAAAGCATACACAAGTGGAAGGAGGAGGAGGCTCCCGGCTGAGCCAGGAGCCAGATGTGGGAGAGGATCCCAGCACCTTGCGATCATGACCTGAACCGAAGGAAGTTGCTTAACTGACTGGGTTACCCAGGCATCCCCAAAATACAAAGATATTAAACACAGTTTGCATTGGTTTGAACTGTCCTTGAGACAGGTTCATGAAGTATATTTTCCTAGTTTCCATAGGATGACTTCACTTTCTAGTTTATCTCTAATTTGTATTGCCTGGGAAAGGATTATATATTTTATATCTTTTTATATCATGTTTTAATGATTACTGTGCAAGACAATCAAATAAACCTTCCACCACTCTTTGGAGTAACTAAATTAAGACAATATAGCAAATGTTAGTGGGACATCATTGCTCTTTGAGGATTAAAGTCCTTATTGATTCAGTGATCCGTTCTACAACTTATGTGCCAGGGAGCTTACAAGGCATTAACACAGTGGTTGTTAAACACAGGGATGCTCAAAGTCTACTGACCTATTTCAGCTTCTCCTGAAAGTCAGAGTGATATTCTTTCAGGCTTGAATAAAAGCCGTTGCTTCCTCCCCCAAAAGGACAAGGTATTTTTGTGTGTGTGTGTATTTGGCTAGTTGGACATTTGGCTGGCTGATTTTGCTTCCTTTACAACATTAGAGATTGATCAGGTTGGTTATTTTCCTATTATTAGTTATATCTATTTATTACACATAATATATTCCCACAATGTGGGCCAGATGCCATAAAAAGATCAAACTTATCAAATGGTTAATCAACATCTTAGTTGTAGAGAGTTATTACTATAGGAATGAAATCTTAAAATATCCTTATCCTTATCTAAGCAATAAAAATGACCACTTTTGGGGTGCCTGGGTGGCTCAGTGGGTTAAGCCGCTGCCTTCGGCTCAGGTCGTGATCTCAGGGTCCTGGGATCGAGTCCTGCATCGGGCTCTCTGCTCAGCAGGGGGCCTGCTTCCCTCTCTCTCTCTCTCTCTCTCTGCCTGCCTCTCTGTCTACTTGTGATCTCTCTCTGTCAAATAAATAAATAAAATCTTTAAAAAAAATGACCACTTTTCTTTAATTATCTCTGTGTTCACATAACTTGACATTTTAATCATTAGCAAAAGAGAATTAATCTCAATTTCACATCAAAAAGCAATGTTTGCTCCTGAGTTAATATACAAGAGAGTCAACCTAAGAGAGATCACAGAAGCTAATGTTTATGATGTCTTAAGAGAAGGTAAACAATGTTGGGCATGCAACTGACAGTATCTTTTTGCATTTTAAGCATTTTTTACTTTCACTTTTTTCGATAGATGAAATGATTCCACTCTCTTTTTGTCTCACTGGGTTTGGGAAAGATAATATTTTTTCATTTACGGATAAGCTTTATTTTTTGTTTCTCTGGGGTTTCATAGAACTGGAGTATCTTTTGGTAGAACATAGGTAAATCATGAGCACTCCGGGGGAGGGGGGGTGTTCTCCCACAGCTTTCCAGTACCCTACACAAGTCTTTCTTGGATTCATCTCCTGCTTACCCTTCTGAATCTGCTCACTCTTTTTTATTATCCTCATTTGTAGATATTTTATTTCAGATTGAATCCATACCATTGGCTGTCCCCACTCACAAGCTATCATTTGACTCTTTGCACTATTATTTCTTGGTTCTTAATTTTGCCTTTCAGAGGAATGCTGTTTACCATGATTCAGACAAAGGCCCACCCTGGCACAATTCAGCAATCACTCATGGCTTCTCAGATCTCAGTTCAGGTCTGGGCTTTTCCTTTCTCTACAAGAACAGTATATGTGTGTGTGTGTGTGTGTGTGTGTGTGTACGTATCATTCTGATTGTGAACTTTTTATTTCATTCCTTTTATATTAAATTAGAAATATGTAACAAGATAGGAAAATTAGTTAATATCTACAAACAGTTTTGCCTTAAACTTTTTGTGTACATGTCTCAAATGGTGTAAGAAAGAAAAATATTGTCTCAGTTTTTATGACTTTCTCTATTTTCCCATGTACCTTGGAACACTTCTAACAACTCACAGGAATTTTCTCAGACTATATTCTTCTTATCAGCATTTTGATTTGCTAATAAACACAACAAGAAAATAAAAATATTCAGGCCATAGGCTGGAAATACATGTTCACTGAGTCTGTAATTCTATGGTGCAATGATTGTAATCAAAAATTCTGCAAGGGTCAGGAGATAGCAGTGCAAAATAAAATCTATTCAGCTTAGATACTCATCAAAGGAATACCACTTAAGATAGAAAACTGCCACTGAATCAACAGTTCATTTCTTAAATCGGACTATGGTATTGTACAATGCAGAACTCCACACATATTTATTATTCTGTCATTTGGTCACAGTACTTCCTTTGACCTGCAAGACTCAATTCATCCCTTCTTCTTCAGATTTACTGCAATTTACAAGAGAAAATGTTACATTCAAATATTTTAAAAATATCCTGTGGGTTCAAAAATAATTTCTGCTTAGCACCTAAATTTGATATTTTATGAAATTCCTATAAATTTAATGTAGGAAATTTTATCTTCCACTAATTTCCCAAATGCAGCAAGAAGTTAAGCTGAACATAGGACATCATTTGCATATTAATTCTGCATTGATAAGAATGTGGTGATTGTCATCCTGGATCAAAATCATGGCAAATTATGGGATGGAGTCTCTTTACATAATTGAGTTGTTCATTCAGCAAATATTTCTTGGCACTTGCCAAAATTAAGAATCTGATTAAAATGATAAGAAAAAAGCAGTGAACTGAGTAAAGAAGATCTGAATTCAGGATACTTATACTCTATGCCAATTTTGAAGTAAAATATGTATCAGATTATTTTCATAGTGACTTATGATTGTCATTCATATACATACACATGTATAGACATATGCAATTAAATATCATTAAATAATTACATAGTTATAGGAAAGAGTGGCTATTATTGTAATGATTGTTAGCTTAACAAAACAGATGCTCTAAATTATATTGTTCATTGTACAGGTAAATCCTTTAATTGGCTTGTTTTAAACTTGCATTGTTGAAGTTATACTGATTGTCCTAATCCTGAAAAGTAATTATTTAGTGAACGTGTATCAATACACATAGTATTCATACGAAGGACCATTTCATATTTAAGAGTTCCTGAAGACACCAAGCATCTCATGGTTATCCTTTTACAACTGTTGCTTTTCAAACTGAACAGAGCATTGATATTTTGAGTTAAACCATGCATTAAACATGTATTAAGAGAAAACTCTTCTATGTTCCCATGCAACTTACCTGAGTTGTTGCCTGTAGTTGTGAAAACTTCATTTTGTATACATACACTGTTACAAAATGCTACATCTAGGTTAGATGTATGAATGATCTTTTCCATGGTTTTCTGATAAATTAATATGCTCTATTTCATAATGCAGTGTGAGCCCTCATTCCTCAGTGACTTTGCCAATGCTACTTCCTGTCTAAAATGGTCTTAAAAAATAAAATAAAATAAATTAAAATAATTCGTTTTATGTTTTGCTAAATTTCTTCATCATTCAAGATTCAGTTCAGTGATTATCTCCTAAAAATAGGTACCAATTTTTGCTTTCTCTCTCTCCATTTCTGTGCAAAACACATTAAACTTTCATCACTTTATTTTATAATGAACTTTGTTATTCCAGTGATACAGATGAGACATAAAAACTCATAGGAATTTTTTAACTTCCCCAAAGGCAAACAGGTGGTTAAGCTGGAAATTGATATCAGGCCATCTGGCTACAAAGTGAGTATGCATACTTTCCTGCACTCATATTTAATTCTAATTTTCAAATTATCTTTTTTTTAATGTGGTCATATCCCCCATTAAACTATAAGCTTCTGGAGGGTCAGAACTATTCATTTTTCTTATCATTTTTCTTATGATGCCTGTTTATCAGTTGATACTCCATAAATGTGAATTGATAAATAAATGGATACATCAATGACTCAATTTGTTTTGCATTTCATGTCAGTACATATTATTTTAAACAACTTTTTTTTGTTGAAAACTTGTTATTTATATAAAAGTAAAATTGACTTCCTCTGAGTGTTCCATTTTCCCTTAGTTAAATCTCTTGGTGGCCCTTAGTGTATTCCCTTCCAATATTTAAAACCAACTCTATAACAAAGCAAATCTTCCCATTTCCTTTGTTACTATTCATATGCAATAACTTTATTGTATGGTCTTTGCTATACTCCTTTATTAAAATTGTATTCAATTCAGTGTAATCCAAAAACTAATGATCAAAAACTCATTTTTTTCTCTGCTTAATTGTGAGTAGTAGAGTCCCATATAATGGGACAAAATTGGTCTGATTTGGAAGAAGAAGTGATATCACATTCTTGAGGCTCTGATTTCACTATGCCTTCCAAATGTTAGATTTTCTTTTCTCTCATCTTGTCTCAGTTTTCTTTTCCTCTTTTTTGTTCACATTGCCTTTTTCCTCCTCCTCTGCCTCCTCTTCCTTCTTCTCATTTTCTTTTTTAAGTCTGTTCTCATTTCTTTGAGAATTAACTAGTTAACATTAACTTTAAAAAATATATTTAAAATATTGAAAATGAAGAAATTTTATTGATCATATACTAAATAAAATGCACTTATGCAGGTTTGATTGAGATACCAAAAAGATATCACAAAAGTTTACTATTTAATAGGCATTAAATACAAAAATATATACAAAAGAATACCTATTTAATAGGTATTAAATACTTATTTAATATGTCCCAGTATTTTGCCTCCAAGTGGTTGCAGCTTATTTGAAGACATTCACACATCCACCTGAAGCTATAAGTAAAATTCAGTATGGAAACTACAGTCTGAATAACATTAAAGATCATCATCTTATTGTGATTAACAGCACAATTCCAGCTAAAGATAACATGATTGAGTCCCAATATAGATATGATTTGTGAGTGCTCAAGTAGTAACAATAAATGATAATAATAAATATTTTTCTATAGTCCATATAAGGCATGAAGGTCAGATAGAAGAGTCTGAATCATGTAAAAAGCTTTAGCAGAATATTAGTTAGTAGGACATCAAGCTGGAAAACCTGTCACTGAATATAGTTTGAGGCATGAATTTAGCATATATGTGTAATGCAATAGTGAGATAAATACATTAACCAGCACCTTTAGTTACTTTAACTGTATTGAGTAAGAGCAAAAAAATTACAAAATAAGTGTACTGACATATGGAGGGGTACTAAATGAATCAGTACCTTTTTAGGAGGATGTGAAGAGAAATCTCTAACTTGCAAATTGAAGGGTGAGTATTACTTAGCATGTTGATGGTTGAGAGAGGCAGAAGACACAGTTCCTGGGAGAGTGAACAGTAGGTATGAAGACCTAAGAGCACAGTTAGTTGTTGAACTCCAAGAATGACTGCAGTACAAAGTCGAACCAAAAGTAGAATTGAGGGTTAGAGTTAGCAAGATGCTAACTGGTTGACCACTCTATAGAGGCCAAAATAAACTTTCTTTTTTTTTTTTTCATTATTTTATGTTGTTTTGTCTTCTTTCTTGTTTCTTTTGTTTGATTGCTTTGTTCTTTTTGTTTTGTTGTTTGTTGTTGTTTGGTAAGATGAACATATCCCTAGTGGTGGAGAATGTGGTTTATTTAGAAAGGAGAGGAGGATTTAACTTGAATAGTTGGGTTATGATGGTCCAAATTAGACTGAAACAAGTGTGACATGGTTGAAAGTGATGAATTTGAGCCTCTATGAAGAATTAATCAAGAAAACATTTATTAAAAAGGTTTGATTCATGTTTATTTAGATGAAACAATGAATTTTGTTTTTATTTGTTGGTAAATTTATTTGCTTTTTTACTTACTTGTAATTTGCTCTGCTTCAAAGGGTGTTACATAGAAAGGACATCTAAGGTTACACATTTATCAGCCATGGGGGGTAAAGTCAGTGAAAAAGAGAAGTTATAACAAGTAATATTTTGACCTTAGTGGCTATTACATTAATAGAAATAGAAAAGTCCGAATGAGGGGGAGATGATGAATAAGATATGCTGCACTAAGATGAAAGCAAAGAATCCCAGTGAGTATCATCAGCTGTCACTTGGAAATAATGATCAGGGAAGAGATTTATATTTTAATGCCCTAAATATCTATATTTAACATATAGTGTACCTAAAGAAGTACATTCGAAGCCACCAAAGTGGATAAGTTTCTCAAGTATTTAAAGAAGGCAGAACTGGCTAAAAGCTAAATATTAGTTCCTGATTTTAAAATTTTCTCCCAGAGGTCTGAGTTTTATCAAAGATAAGCATTACGATGCCTTTTGGCTGCTTCTATTTTATTTTTACTGTCCATTTTATCCCTGGAAGTTTAAAACATATTCATATCTTTCAAAAATCATGTATCTTTCCCAAAAATACAAACTTTGTCAAAGCAATAAGGAATCTCTACATTTCAAATAAAATATTTTATATCTTTAAGAATTATATATATTTTAAAATATTGTAATTTAAAGAAACTACAAAAGATTTTTATTTACCTCATCATGTATGTGTATTCATGTGTGTGTATGTGTGTATAGCTTCATAAGTTCATTTTTTCTAGCCACAAATATTTAATTTTGCTACCTATGAGTTGGTTTATACTCCTAGGTGACTGATGTGAACTGCAGACCTGAATTATAGATGATGCTGAGAATATATATTTTTTAAAGCTATTCAAAATACATATCAGAAATACTAGACACAATAATGTTTACTTTGAAGAGCTAATGAAAATGGTTTGTTATATGTAAGGAAAACTGCTTTATATTTAGGTTATATATTTCTGAAATGTGAACACTTTTAAGTATTTTACAGTTTTAAAGATCTATCATACTCCTTCCATATGTGTTATATCTTGTCTTAGAGCTCACATCAAGAGATGTTACTTCTTCAATTACACCCATTTCTAGGTGGAAAATGATTTTATTGATTCAAACTCACACAAACACATTTGGAGAAAGTAAGTTACCAATGTATGCCAATTGGAAAAAATGAAATATCAACTGTGGCTAATATTGGAGAAACGGGGTAGACATAAAACTTTGAGTAAGAACATGTCCCTCCCTGATTCTGATTGCTCAATGAACCACAAATTAGAGGGAACTTCACCTTTATTCAATAATTCCTTTTATTAATTTTATCAATGTCTATACAAACAATGATGTCTGTTGGTAGAATGGGTTTCCCTTACCTGATGGGTGTCTCATTCCTCAACTGCTGTTTATCTTAAAGTTTCCTTGGCACCATTTTGTTGAACATCAACTCTGACTCTGTTGGGCTTTCTCTTGAAAATTATATCAGCAAAACTTGCCTATTTTGCACCATCGTGTCACACTTAGAGAACTTCCTGATAAATCATTCTATCATTTTGTGTTCCCAGATGGAAAAATAAGATCACCAATTTTCCTGACTCAGAATGAAACTCACATTTCCCAATTTGAGACACTGAGTGTCTCATTCCTTGAATCTATCTTCATTTTTTCTTTCAGCAAATATTCACTGAGAGCCTTCCACCTGTCAGAAACACCAGACTGTTGAAGAAACTGTAGTGAAAAAGAAAGATTATAATCCCCATCCTCAAGGAGTTAGCATTCTACTAAGGAAGATAAATATTAAATAAGACAGAGCTAGTTCTGATCTCATGGAGTTTATATTCTGCCAGAGAAAAACTCATTAAAAGGCAATTTATGTGATTTAGTATTTAAACATAAGTTTCATACTGAGAACTATGG
Source organism: Lontra canadensis (assembly GCF_010015895.1). Lineage (NCBI taxonomy): Eukaryota > Metazoa > Chordata > Mammalia > Carnivora > Mustelidae > Lontra > Lontra canadensis. Next base: position 41,524,633 of record NW_022630995.1, on the reverse strand, counting down.
GAAATCATATCAGAGGTATCTGATTTAGTCCAGCACCAGATTTTATCTTATATGGTGTTTGTTATGTTATACAGGGAATATGTGGCTAGTCAAAGAAGTTTGCTATACATTGTTTTATTTAAAATATCATTATTGACTTAATATTTAGAAGTGAAGTAGTTTCAAATTTCACAAAAGTAAGCCATCAGAAACAGGTATCAGAAGATAGAATATAGAAGGGGTGCCTGGGTGGCTCAGTGGGTTAGGGCCTCTGCCTTCAGCTCAGGTCATGATCTCAGGGTCCTGGGATCGAGCCCCACATCGGGCTCTCTGTTCAGCAGGGAGCCTGCTTCCTCCTCTCTCTGCCTGCCTATCTGTCTACTTGTGATCTCTGTCTGTCAAATAAATAAAATCTTAAAAATGAAAAAGAAGATAGAATATAGAAGATAAAATATATCCAAGCATTCTGAAAAAGAAAGAAACATGTGAGATAGATAGATAGATAGATGATAGATAGATAGATAGATAGATTGATTGATTTATGGCTGCAATTCTGAAAGTGAAAGAGTATTAATAGTTACATCAGGACCGTAGCAAAATTGTCCAGAAAATGATTTGGATCATTACCTTAAGAGCAATGAGAGGCCTTGAAAGATTTTTGTTGTTTTTTTTTTTTTAAAGAATTTTTATTTATTTATTTGACACAAAGAGAGCACAAGCAGGTGGAGTAGCAGGTAAAGGGAGAAGAAGAAGCAGGATCCTTGCTGAGCAAGGAGCCTGATGTGGGGCTGGACTCTGGGATCAAGACCTGAGCCAAAGGCAATTGCTTAACCAGCTGAGCCACCTACGCACCCTTTGAAGGGTTTTAAGTAGGGGAGAGATTTGTGTTTTCAAAAAAAATAACTTGTAGGTTAGAAGAGACAGTGTTTGCAAGAAGCACAAATTAGATATTGGAGACTGGCTAGAAAATAATTTCAGTATTCTAGATGACAGCTGATTATGTTCATGCTTAGAGCTTAGGAAACAACCAGTAAAAAAAAAAAAAAAAATAAAAAAAAAAAAAGACTCTTAAAGTACTTGAAGGGCTCAAAAGTTCTGAGACATTCCATTGGTTTACTTTACTCTAAATGATCTGTTAAAATCATTGTCAGATTTCCACACTTGGAAAACATATATGTTAAATGGCTGGAGCCAAGATCCCTCTGTACACATACACAAGGTAGCATTGGTGGGGAGTGGCTACTTTATTCACAGTCTTAGCATCCTACCATCAAAATCCAGATGCAGCTGCATATTATTAACATTTAATTTTAGGACTACCATCTCTATATTCTAAGTTTGACTGTTTACTCACATTAGCCTTTATTATTTATTTATTTATTTATTTAAAGAGAGCAAGCAAGCACCAGTGGGGGAAAGGAGAGGGAGAAGCAGACTCCTCACTGAGGAGGGAGCCTGATGCAGGGCTTGATCCCAGGACCCTGGGATCATGATCTGAGCTGACATCAGACACTTAACTGACTGAGCCACCCAAGCACCCCACCATTATTTATTTTTATTAGAGATATAGATAATAACATATTTCTTATGGGATAGATGTTAAAGAAGTTTAGGAAGTGCTACATAGTATCACTTTATTAACATCCCATTTTTTTAGGGATCGGATCCTTTTGTCTCCTTCTCCTTTCTCTGCCCCTTGCCACAGCCCAATATTCTAGCACTGTTATGTTTTCCCCCAGAATCTTTAATATTAATTGACTAACATGGATGTACAATAATTTCCATAAGTCAAAAACCTAGAAATCATGTTTTTCTGTCACAGCTACTTGTAATCTCTCAACAAATTCTCTCCATTTTATATCCCAAGTAAGTTTTCGGAACTAATTCCTTAGATCTCATCTGTCCCCGTCTTGTACAAGAAAGATTTACTTTTTGTCCTGACCATAGAATTAATCTCCTAACAACCCCCTCCACAAAATTGTTAATTGTATAGCCAAAGTAATCATTCCATAGACAATGCTATTTGTATCAATCCCCATCTCCTGCTCTATTAGACTCATCCATATTTACAAAACTTGGTGTTTTTTTTTAATTGATTTTGATATGAAGAGGAAGATACAATCATCGCCCAAAGAATGTGCAGGTGTGTCCCCTACTTCTGCAATACCTTCACTCCTTAACAGTGACACTAGCCTTCTTTCACTTTCTTGCATGTGCCTTGTCCTTTCTTATTTCATGCTATCCCTTCTGCCCAGTGAATGTTCTTTTCCTCTACATCTAATGCATCCTTTGAATTTTTATTTGTGTTTTATATTTCAACTCAAATGTCACTTTCTCTACCAAATTGCCTTATTCATCAATTAGGTGAAACTCAGTGACTCTCATGTCACAGGTTACTTTCTTTTATAAAACTCATCATAGCTTTTATTTTGTCATTTGATTAATATTTTATTTGTTGAAGGGCATAAGCTTCCTGAAACAGAAATAATAATAAGCTGTTTTTGTTCCCTTTAAAATCCCTTGTTTTCACCAAATAGGTGTTCAATAAATATATACTGAATGAATAAATCAACCTCAGGTAGACGTGGAATTGAATTTTCCATAGAACAAAAGCTAAAATTCGTTAATTCCTGTACTCAGATAACAGTCAGTTAAACAGTTGTAAGAATCTCTTCTTCAAGTTTCTTGCCTTTATTTATTTGTGTACATATTCTCTTGAATACTTGATTTCCCCAAAATGCTGTTGACTCACTGACTTTTCAGTCCCACAAAATATTTTGACTCATTGAATCCTAAAGGGTTTCTGAAAGAAAAAAAAAAGGAAATGGTGATTTTTTTTTTTTTTCCCCCGAAGTAAAACAAACTGGAATGGGACAAGCCTGTGGAGATCTAAGATCCTGATGGATAGAGAGTCAATTATAGATCTGTACTTAATCTACTTCCTTTTCATCAAACTACAAAACCCATTCTGGATAGGTGATGCCTGTTTAGATTGGCTTATAGACCTCAGGGCTGGGGTTCTATGACTCATGTTGTGTAGTCAGTTAACTGACTTTGTCACAGAAATGACAGTTCAATAGAGTTAAAGAGTCGATGCCTTGGGGCAACATTATTTAATGAGACCGTTGCTAGAATTTGTTTTTATTTTGCACTTAAAAAACCTTATAACTCTCTTTTAACTGTATTACCAGATTTTAAAAGCTGTCAGATTTTTCAAGTAAATATGGTATGTATCCTACTTTTTGCTATAATTCTAAGACATAGGTGATACAAGAAAAAAAGAGAGAGAAAGAGAGAGAGAGATTGTATTGTGCTAACCTCTCATCCCAGGATGGGACACATTGATCAATTCTCTTATGCCCATCATAAAACATAGATGATATAAAAGAAAAAAAAAAAGAGGTTCTGAACTTGAATTCCTATGGGATATGACCCAATTTAAGTTTGCCAACACTATACATTTATACCAGTTAAGTAAGTAGAGAAGTAAGGGCAAAAAGGAAAACTATGAAAGAGACTGGTTATTTTAAGCTTATTAGAAAGAACAAGAATACAAATTTGTAATATACTTTCCAAAATCCCTTAGCTATGGAACCAAGACTTTCTCTTTAGTTTGATAAGAGAAATGATCATCTTATTCTTTGTAGGGTCACCTGAGTTTCCTCACAATATACAAACCATTGTAAATAAAAAAGGAAGAAAGCACAGCGTGTGCTTGGCATGTGATGAACCAGTTTTTGACCCTATCTCTGCCAGCCAAGGAGTGACATGAAACTTAATCAACTGCTGAAATGGCAGACAATGCAAAATGTAATTTGAAAAAGAAGGGATGTTCTTTCTGAGGGTGAAAAAGTCAACTCTAAAGGAGAAAGAAAATAAAAACATATTTCTAGGAGACATCAAAGTCCATCTTACCTATGCATTTTTCTTTTTATGAGATGACTTTTTGATCACTCATTTTCTTATTCCTGACACGATGCAATGAGAAGTATTCTGCAAATTCAGCATGTTATCATTAGGGCACAGCTAATGGACATTAGTCAGATTGCTTACATGATTCACTTAGAGTTACCTTCTAGGTAAGAGGATCCTGGGTGGCTCAGTCAGTTGAGCATCTGACTCTTGATTTCAGCTCAGGTCAGAATCTTAGGGTTTCAAGATTGAGCCTCCATCAGGCTCCCCACTCAGCAGGGAGTCTGCTTGTCCCTTTCCCTCTGCTCTGTTCTTACCACCCCTCAATCCCACTAACACTCCTTCACTGTCCCTACCCCTGCTACCACTTTCTCATAAATAAATAAATAAATAAATAAATGTCTTAAAAAGGAAAAAAAAATGTTCTAATTAACGTTTTAGATTAGAGACCCCAAGGTAATCTAGATTCTAACTCATGTTTTTTTTTAATGGAGAATTAAAACACACACAATGCACAAGACTATTTTCATGCTTTATATATTTAATTTCAAATATATTAAACTATTTTTTAACTACACTGGCAAACTCTGTTTTACTCTCTAGAATCTAGAATCTAGTGATTCCAATATCCAATTTTAGCATGGCTATGAAAATTATTGAGCAGATGTACTGAAGAAAAGAATTATGTTTCCTTATTAGAGCTGATTAGTATAATAAGGTACACCCCGGTTACATTATGGACATTTTCTTCTGATTATTTTCCCTCAGAATTTGCTGTACTGTTTAGAATATAAAGTAGTTCCCAGTGGCACAACTTTAACAACTTATTTGTTAATTACAGCAAATGAGATTTAATTTTTCTGCCTATTCAAACTATAAAGATTTACTGAGGATCCCTATTTTTGGAAACTTTTACCCAGTTGTAATGTTCATCTTGAGCTATTATAGGTAATGCAGAACTCAGTGTGTAAGACTCCAAAATATTTCATAGAATTCATAGTTTTGAGTATTTTCCTCATGTCCTTAATAGCCAAATGACTAAAATAATGCATCAGTCTTTTAAGTATGCACTGATGCCACTTTGGGATGGAAAATGGAGGGTAAGTGAAATGTATTGAAAATAAAATTTAATATTTTCAATTTGTCATTTTTTACATTGTACTATATGAGGTTTCAGAAGAGTTTTTTTTTCTTTTATTTCATATAGTTTAAAAATACTTGACACTTACCATAAATGTACAAAAATGGTTTTACATGAATATTTCTGATCATCATACGAAACCTGCAGTTCCTGGTTCTTGATCTCGGATGCTGATAGGAAAAAAAGTCTTCTTTTTTTTTTTTTAAAGATTTTATTTATTTATTTGACAGAGAGAGAGAAATCACAAGTAGGCAGAGAGGCAGGCAGAAAGAAATGGGGAAGCAGGCTCCCTGCCAGCAGAGAACCCAACACGGGGCTCAATCCCGGGACCCTAAGATCATGACCTGAGCCTAAGGCAGAGGTTTAACCCACTGAGCTATGCAGGTGCCCCAGGAAATAAGTCTTCTGATGATCCATCCCTCTATTAGTTCTGGAAATTTTGAGAGGTTTCCACATAAGTGATAACATACAGCTAGTACATATAATTAATGTTCAATGCCTTACATTATCTACCATTTCTTTCATCTTATTTTGTCTTCCCTTACGTGTTGACAACTGAGAAACTATTTTCTACCTTCACTGCCTTTGTATAACCTCGTCTCCTGTAACTACTAATGATGGACACCAGCAATGACACGTGATCATCTTTTAGATGTCAAAAATGCCTCAATATATTTTATTCATCGTGTGTTCTCATTGCATGAGAGAAACTAGTTCACAAATTCTTTGTAAGACTTCTCCTAAATATTACAAATATGTGGCAGTGTGTCAGTCCTGGGTAAACCTAAATGTAGGTTTAGGTATGAATGCCCAGTTTAAGTATGCAAAAAAATACATATATATATATTGTGAAAAGCAACTCAACTCTGTCTGCCTGGAGTCTTGATTATAATTTCTATCTCTGTACTGGTTATTTTATCCAAAACTGTTGCCACAATTTCCCCTAATCCACTCCTTTTTAAAAATCCACATTCTCTCCTCTTCTATTATTTTTTTTTTCTGAAGCCCAAATACCATATCGTCTCCCCCTCCTTCTCCAATATTCTCCAAGATAGAAAGAAGCCTCTAATCTTGGGTACTTCTTTTCTGTGACTAGTTCTATTGAAATACAATTACACCCATTCCTGTACTCAGGAAAGGGATTACAATGAGGCAAGTAAGGCCCTCAAGGCACAAAATTTAAATAGGTACTCACTTGCAGGGTCTTGTATTCAAATAACCTTGAAAATGAGTGTCTCCTTAAATTCTGTCACAAGTACCTCACACTTCACTCATCCTCATGCTAGGCCAAACCCTGCTTTTACATATTATCTGTACTACAACTATAGAGCTGAGTAATTTCCACAAAGACTGTATGGACTGAAATACTAAAATATTTCTGATTTCGTCATTCATATAAGCTTTTTGCCAGCCTTGAATTTAGACTCATATAAGCCATAAATTTTTGGAAGTGTGGTTGAAAAATGGACTATTGTTAACAATATATCTGTTTGCAATTTCTGAGTACTTTGGATAATATCCAATGGAATAAAAACTGACCATAAAGAGACCTAGTAACATAAGCTTAGTTAGCAGAGGGAGGAAAGAACTTGAGGATAGAGGCTGATGCTCAGTCTGCTCCCAAATTAGTACCTCCTTTCCTTCCTTTCTTCCTTCCATCCTTCCTTTCTTCCTTCCTTCCAACAGTAAAGACTGCAGGCTCAGGAGTCATACCACCTGGGTTCAAATTCTGTCACTCCTGCCTTGGAAGGGTATGACCTGTGGTAAGCTGCTTCACCCTTCTGAGGCTCAGCTTCTCCATCTCTAAAAGGAGGCAGGAAGTGAAAATAGAGGTTCTAACCTCAAGGGTGTGAATTTGAAGTGACCAGATAATCCATGAAAAGAACATAGAACTGTGTCTGGCACATGACACAATAGCAAGTTTTTAATATACATTAGCAATTATTGTGGTTTCTGAGGCTATGAGGGTAGAGTGACTACCAGTAAATACTGAAGCAAAAATTTTTACATTTTGTAATACACTAGGGAAATATATGACTTATTATGACTGTGCTTTCTGTAATGTTAAAAAATGTGATCAAAATGTTCATAGCAGCAATGGCCACAGTCACCAAACCATGGAAAGAACCAAGATGCCCTTCAATGAATGAATGGATAAAGAAGATATGGTCCATATATACAATGCCTCCATCAGAAAGGATGATTACCCAAATTTTGTATCAACATGGGCGGAACTGGAAGAGATTATGCTGAGTGAAATAAGTCAAGCAGAAAGAGTCAATTATCATATGATTTCACTTACTTGTGGAGCATAAGGAATAACACGGAAGACATTGGGAGATGGAGAGGAGAAGTGACTTGGGGGAAATCAGAGGGGGAGACAAACCATGAGAGACTGTGGACTCTGAGAAACAAATTGAGGGATTTGGAGGGGATGGAGGTTGGGATTGTGTGAGCATGGTGGTGGGTATTATGGAGCGCACATATTGCATGGAGCACTGGGTGTGGTGCATAAACAATGAATTTTGGAACACTAAAAAGAAATAAAATGAAATGAAGTGATAAAAAAAGAAACAAGCAAACAAATAAACAAACAAAAAACAAAAAGAAATGTGATAAAAAAGAAAAGAGGACCACCTGTTTTCCATAATTAGTCATGCTTTTTTGGTACCACAAAGACTCAGGACAGAGGGATTCAAGATACTTTGAGGTTTTTCTGAGAGAAAGATAAGGCTCAACAGTGTTTGGGTGAGATGACATGCCAGTGAGTTAACTTAGTTCATCACGCCTCATTCCTCTTAAATGTTACGGGGACTAGTGTCTTTATGGTTACCAACACTGATACATCATTCTCTAGAGGATGATAATAAAAGGCATAGAGATTTTCATGGATATTAATGTTACAAGAATTTAGATAAGGAAAAGGTTGCTTCTAGATGGACATTAGGACATCAGGAAAGACAGAATGACTAGATATTTTAATCAAGGCTTAGAAGGATCTATAACCTATACATCAAACTGTTCCAAACACTTAAAGTGGACCAGAGGAATGTTGTGAATTCCATGATGGACATGATTTAGGACATCATATGAGTTGACATGAGTCTGTTATATGGAGTAACTGAAGCCCAACATTTAATCTTTATGACCACACAATAAAAAAGATGACTCAATAAATGTCCCTATGCCATGCCCTGGTTATTTCTGTTTGCCCTGATTGACATTAAAATAACATCATCTGCTCACTGGATTCTAGTTTTATCCTGCCTGCTTTATACTGTCCTGTTAATCTCCTAAACTTATTTCATTATTCATATCACTAAAGATTCAAGCATATGTGCCACTCTTACAGTCTAATTACATTTTAATACTTTTGTTGGGATTTTTCCATTTCTCTTTTGTCACAATTAACTGATGTTTCTTTGAAGCAGGGTTCAGAAAGATGTTTCTAGTTTAGGGTGTGAAGGCAGTTTATAAAGCATATCATGAATTTCAAGTGGTTATTTGAGTGAACATGATATCTGTTACATGAATAACAATAGTTAAGCATTATAAAGTTGATTTTATATTCTTCATAAACATCTCAGTTTTCTTAAAGTAACGGGTTGTATAATTTTGCACTCTACTTATTTGGAATTAAGTGTTAAAGTCAACTGAAAATCTCTCCAATTTGGAATTAGCAAGATCTTGTCATTATCACTGAAAGTATTTAAATCAATAACAAGAGCAATATCTTACATAAACTTGAAGGCTTACAATGTGTCAGGTACTATTCAAAATGATTTGCCTATGTTGAGTCAATCAACCAAACAACTCTTATACTTGGTGTTCTATCATTCCTCAATGTGCAGTGCCTTAAACATGGATAGTTTCAGAAACTTTTTTATAGTCCTGAAGCTGGTACTTTATAGAGTTGGAATTAAATTACCTTGTAGGCCCAGGACTATGGCCTTATTCACAGCTAACCTCACAAAAAATATATTTAAAAAGTTATAAAATGTGCCCTGGCCTGTATTTGGAAAGATATATACTGTTTCCTTGACTAATATATTCTTTATTTTTATTCTGGAACAAGTTGTTTAAAAAACAAAACAACAAACACAACAAAACGATTCCATCTTGGCCATCTGGGCCAAGAGGCTAAAGGAATTGCTGTCCGTTTTATTCCTGTCCACGTCAGCACTTACCATCTCCAGGGCATACTGTTGGTCTTAATCATAAATTGAAAATGAGAAGCAGAATAATTAAAGGCCAAATTGTAATTACAAGCAAGATCTAAAGGGAGCAAAACAAACATTGAGTATAGGCCTAACATTGGTATAGGAAACTGCCTATTACTGCATTTAGGATTAGCTATAAACAGCCTTGTTAAACCCAATTAAATTGTTCATCAGAAGGGTTTCTCTTATTAGCACAGACTGAGTGACTTGACTTTTAGAACAATGTTGTTTGTTATGCACAAGCATTTTCCAACATTGACTTTGTCTTCTAAAATTTTCCTTTTCTTTTTTGTTTTGTTTTATTTTAAATATCACAGTACCATATGAGACTCTTTCTTGAAAGTTATTGTTTGATATATAAAATTTTTGACAATATTCTTAGAAAGGTTCTCTGTTTCAAGGAGATAGAGCTAGAAGTTTTTCAAAACATTTAAAAATACATGAAAGTGGAGTTTCCAAGATAATATCACATAGTTTGCTTTGGGGTGTAATAAAATAAACACATAGATGCTCAACAAAAGTATAATTTCCAGCCAGATGGAACTGCTATGTTTAGAATATCTATTGCTTTGTATTAACTCCAACACTGGCAAATTTTGTCAAGTTCAATGAATATTTGAAAGTAACTTAGTGCCAAATCAATACTGTCTCTGTTATTTTTTTTTTTCTTTTTCTTAGGCTATGATCATAAAATCATTTGAACCATTTTTCCCTCTACAGATTTTGGCGGCTATAAAACTAAAAATGGCTCTTTTACAACATCTGTTGAAACAGACTGAGAAAAATTTTGTCAAATCTATTATTATTAAATCTTACTATGGAATAGCATTTCAGGTTACTTTGAATGGAAATCTGGAATTTCTAGAATGCTATATACTACCTGTCTGTATGTATACAGACTAAGTGTCCTGTGTTGAGTTACCAGTGAAAAGTTATAGAAAATATATTTTTTATGATAGTGGTAATAGTTTCTTTATTTTTATTTTTATAATTAAAATATTTGTTTTACCTTGGTTGTTGTTTCTAGTTTGTTTAAAATATTTCCCAATAATTATATTTCCAGTGCAATTTATAATGTAACAGTTTTCCTTACATGGTATATATATATTGAATTTTAATACATTGAGATATTTATTACAAACTTAAGACTAAAGTACAAAGTTAACTGATGTATACATATTTGCACAGGAAATAGAGGATTGCAACTGCTGATGAGACAAAGTTTAGACAAATTTCTGACTTCCACCTTCATATCTTCAAACTTAGTAGAGCCTAATTACTGTTTTCTGTACCATTAATAATTCCAATTATCTACCCCTCTATATATGTTTAAAAAAACTAAATAAGCAATAATTTTCTGAGTCTATAAGTTACCATGTAGTGAAATATTTAAATTAACAAAGCAAAAGATACTGTTCCATACACAAAAGAGCTATAGTAAGGAATGAATTCTAGTTAGCTAGATATTTGTAATCATTTAGTTTATTTGCCCAATAATATGGAAATCCTACCATTCTAAATTTCTAACCCTATCTTAAAAAATAGTCTTACTAAGATGTAATATTTAAAAAATCCAAATTTGATAAAATGATTTGACATTGTTTTGGGGTGCAGGCACTGTTAAACTCAGACTTTGTTAATTTACATATTTATAATTTCTGTGTGCATGCTAGATTTCCCCTATTTTAAAAAATCCAATTTACCTAATACCCATTATACTCAATTAAAACATAAAATTATACTACCTAAACAAATGAAATTAAGTATAGAGGCTGAGTGCTTTTACTTGATTGTTTTCCTGTGGTTAATAGAACCTTATCTAAACTCCAGATAGCTCAGAGCACAGGTGATAGAAACTTAAGCATAAAGCAAAAGTGAGGTAATAAAATAATTAGGAAAATATTCTTGGTCTTTCTTGGTAGTTATTCTTGTGTATCTGAATATTGGGTTTGATAGCATTTTCTTGAATTTTGTAAGATGTTTAATGAATATAGCTTTCCCAGAAAATACCCCTTTGGAGTAATACTACACATAATAATATTGTTATACTATGTAACAATAGACAAGCTACTGTATTTTACTTACTAGCTCCACACTGATTACCTTAAAAATCATAAATTATTACTAAATATAACAATTTAGTTATTGCCAAAAGTTGGGTATTATTTTTTGTATTTCTGAACTTACAAAGTCAGTGCCTAAAACTAATTTTTGAGTGAATCTTTGCAACAAATTGGTTATAAAACACAGTGTGGGAGTTCTTTAGAGGAAAAATTTAGCTCAGCATTATTTTAAATTGCTTGATTTTTTTTCCTTAAAATTTATGTTACAGCTAATATTTTCCACTTCTAGTTCCAGGCCAGAGGTGATTAGCTTCCAAAACCATAAATTAATGCCATTCAGAACTTTCCAGTTAAGAAACTGGAAGAAGTGTATGTTTTCATCTTTGTCCATGGGCCACAAAAATTCTAATGTGGGTGAATTTCACAATTTAAACTTTGCCTGTGGCTACTTTTTAGTAAAGAGCAGTTGTTAATAAATGTTTAAATGTGAAGATAAATGCTTCTAAAAAATGCATCATTTTTATACTCATACTATGAGCACTAAGCTATGTTTATTTTTATAAAATAAAGGAGTGTAAGACATCATTAACCACATTTCTGTTATGTTCAGTTAATTGGCTTAAAAATATTTGTTTTCCATTTATTTTCATTAAGCAGACTTGCCTTAATTATATATACTCTTCTATTTGATTTGGTAGAGATGACCTGAGTGCTTTTGAAAATGCAAGATAATGATGATGATCTATTAATGTATAAAAATTTCTGTTTCAGGTTGAATTGTCATTAGATAAATACCTATTCTGAACATTCCAATTAAAGTCAGTTGAAACTATTTTAGAAAGGTGATTCTCTATTTCCTCAGTTCCAGTTTTTTGCTGAGTAGTTTAATTAGTTTAATGCCAATGTCCCAAATGGGATTGAAGTTCCATAAACTAAATCATAGACACATGTTTCCTGTGTAAGTTTTTTTGGCCATAAATTATGAAACTGAAAATTCAATCTTGAACTGGGTAAGCCTAATAGACTTTAGATGAGAATATCTCAAAATGGAGAAGTCCACCTTCTACAGGAAGGAGCAGCAATACACTTTCAGTGTATCATCAGATATCATCAAATAATCAGAAATTATTTCTATTGTGGGTCTTATATGCACAGAAAATTGGGATGAAATCAGCTTTTAAGGCTCATGGTACATTTGGATTTTAATTAGAATTTCTAGTTTATAAAACATTTTAAAAATCAATGAACTGATCATAATTTTATTCACTTAGGAAAACTAAGAGTGGTATGAGAATACGTGGGACAGAAATGCCATGAACATTGTAAATTAAAGTGTAAAGTCTCAAAAGTTTAATTAAAAATGACAAGAGAGCTGAAATTCCAATAGTACTCTTAATCAATGGTCAAATTTCAATGGATATATTATCTTGAATCAAGAGCAATGTCTAACCTGCAAGAATCATGGTTCAATAAACAATGCCAAATTTATATGCTGGTCAAGAAAACTATTATTTAATAAATTAGGATAACATATATTATACACACAGACACACACACACACACACACACACCAATATGAAATTCAAATCTCTCATTGAAAACTCTTTATCTTGGTATTGTTAATTAAGTTAGACAACACTTTCCTCCAGCATTATCTCTAACCTCTCTTACATGATATTCATTATTCATAGTTTTGGTCTTGACTTGTGGACAATTATGGTCCAAGTCCTAATTCTGAAGTGTTCTTTAATCACTTCATTTTCCCTTTTATTAGCTGTGCTTTACATAAGAGACCACTGAGTGCCAATTCATTTTGTACTGAAAGGTCAATTTTATCTAAAAATAACAAACTTTGTCTTGTTTGATTTTCTGGTAGGAAGAATATAAGATCTTCTAAAATTATTAATTTGAGATAATACATGTGTTTTGCAAGAATTCCTCTGGCTCCCCTACAGAACCCTTTTAGAGTTTATATGGTGGTACCAAAAGGCAGTAGAGTAGCCCCACCTCTTGTCTGCAGGCTGTATTTTCCAAGATCCTCAGCAGATGCCTGAAATCACAGATAGTACCAAACCTTATATATACTGTTTTTTCTTATATGTACAGGTCTAGGACAAATTTTAATTTATAAATTAGGCACAGGAAGACATTAAGAACAATAACAAAATAGAGTAATTATAATATACTTAAAGTTATGTGAATGTGGTCTCTCTCTCAAAAAATCATATTGTACTATACTTACCCATTTTTTTCTTGTGATGGTATGAGATGATAAAATGTCTACATGAGAAACGAAGTGAAAGAGGCCTTGTGACAGTGTTAGGCTTCTACTGACCTTTTGATGCTAAGTCAGAAGGAGAATCCTCTGCTTCTAGACCACAGTTGACTATGGGTAGCTGAAACTTTGGAAAGTTAAACCACAAATAATGCAAGTGGCAGGTGAAGACTACTATATGTGCTTTACTACAGGCGCACTGATGTCCTCCCTAAAACTTCTATGTTGATAGAACAATATCACTGGCTTTGGAGATAATGCTTTTAGGAGGTAATTAAGGTTAAATAATGTCACAGGATGGGGTTCTAATCTAATAGGATCGGTGGCCTTCTAAGAAGAGAAGGAGAATCTCTCTCAGATCTCTTTTTCTACATGTAAATATGCACTGCGGAAAGGCCATGTGAACACACAGCAAGAAAGCAGCTGTCTGCGAGCCAAGGAGAGAACTCTCACCAGAAACCAAATTAGCTGGCACCTTAACACTGGATTTTCCCACCTCCAGAACTGTGAGAAATAAATTTATCTTGTTTAAGTCACCCAGTATAATATTTTGTTATGGCAGCCCAAGTTGACAAAGACAAAATTATACTCCAAATCATTAAATCAAATGAAACTAAGTTTTATATATATATATATATATATATATTTATATAGTACTTCTTCCTTCTTTCAAATGGAAACCGAAATATTTCCTCTCACCAGCACTCAGACCCTGTAGTTATAGACCAGTTCTGGAAACTTCACTTTGATACTTACTAGCTCTGTGTGTTTAGATAATTTAGTTAGTTTATATAAATTGAAAAGGGGTGTTATTAATACTAACTAAAAAAATGTGCTTCGGGTTATGTATACAATATTTATGATTCTTGGTTATAGTCTTTGTTTAGTCTGACATAGCTACCAGATGCAGTATAATACATAACTTTGTTCCATCACATAGAAATCACAATTTTTAATACTTATGTTTGTTTTAAGTGGACCACTAGTATGTTTCAAATAATGCTTACTTTATCAATTGTTATGAATATGAGTTGTGTATTTAAATTTTTGTCATTTACTTGAGTTCCATAAATACATAGAAACTTGTAAATTTGCATATGTGTTATGTATCTTTTAATAAGCTTTATAAAACTTATAAGGGGCACATGCACCCCAATGTTCATAGCAGCAATGTCCACAATCGCCAAACTGTGGAAGGAGCCAAGATGCCCTTCAACAGATTAATAGATAAAGAAGATGTGGTGCATATATACAATAGGATATTAGCTATCAGAAAGGACAAATACCTACCTTTCTCATCGACATGGATGGAACTGGAGGGGATTGTGCTAGGTGAAATAAGTCAGGCAGAGAAAGACAATTAACATATGGTTTCACTCATATGTGGAATATAAGGAATAGCACAGAGGACCAAAGGGAAAACTGAATGGGAAGAATTTAGAGAAGGAGACAAACCATGAGAGGTTCTGGACTCTGGGAAACAAACTGAGGGTTACAGAAGGGAGGGGATAGGGAAACCAGGTGATGGGTATTAAGGAGGGCACATGATGTGATGAGCACTGGGTGTTATACATGACTAATGAATCACTGAACACTACATCAAAAATTACTGATGTACTAATGTTGGCTAATAGAACATAACAAAATAAAATGAAATAAAAATTGCTTACAAAGTCAAAAAAAGATTTATAAACCTTTGTAACTTGTTTGTAAAGTTTTGCTTTAAAGAACATTTTATGTTGAAAATATATTTTTCCATTCAAATATCTTTTTTTTTGTATATTCACAATACAAAAGCAAACTGCTTAAATTCAATTTATTGGAAAATTTGACTATGGATATGAGATAGCTTGCTCTATCATAATTCTTAAAATGTTTTAGCCATTAACTTGATTATTTGTTTTGAGTTTGAGTTTGGTTAGTTCTTTAAAAATAAGATTATATTTATTTATTTGATGGAGAAAGAGAAAGAGAGAGAGAGCACAAACTGGGAGAGTTGTAGAAGGAGAGGGGAAGCATACTTCATGCTAAGCCGGGAGTAGGACTCAGGGTGCTCAATCCCAGGACCCTGAGATTATAATCTGAACTGAAGGCAGATGCTTAAATGATTTAGCCACCCAGGTGCCCCTCGTTTAATAAGTGCTTTATAGATTTTGGATAATAGCCCTTTATAAGATATGTCACTTGCAAGTATCTTCTTCCATTCCTTGGGTTGTCTTTTAGTTTTGGTGATTGTTTCCTTCACTGTGCAGAAGGTTTTTATTTTGATTAAGTACTAATAGTTCATCTTTGCTTTTGTTTCCCTTGCCTTCAGAGACATGTCTAGTAAGATGACATATAGATGTCTAACAGACACATGAAAAGATCATCAGGGAAATACAATCAAAACTATAATGAGATACCACCTCACACCTGTCAGAATGGTAGGAAATAACAAGTGTTAGTGAGGATGCAGAGAAAGGAGAACCCTATTACACTTTTGGTAGGAATGCAAACTGGTACAGCCATTCCTAAAAACAGTATGGAGTTTCCTCAAAAAGTTAGAAATAGAATTACCCTATGATCCAGTAATTGCTCTACTAGGTATTTACTCAAATGTTATATATATATAATGGAATATCATTCAGCCATAAAAAAGAATGAAATCTTGAAATTTGCAATGGTGTGGATGTAGTGGAGTGTATTATGCTAAGCTAAATAAGATAGAGATAAATATATTATTTCACTCATATGTGGAATTTAAGAAATGAAGCAGATGAATACAGGCAGAGTGGGGAAACAGAGAGAGAGGTAAACCATAAAACAGACTCTTAACTATGGAGAACAAACTGAGGTTTGCCAGAGGGGAGGCAGATAGGATGATGAGTTAAATGGGTGATGGGTATTAAGGAGGGCACTTGTGATGAGCACTGGGTGTCATATGTAAGTAATGAATCACTAAATTCTACTCCTGAAACTAATATTATACTATATATTAACTAACTGGAATTTTAACAAAAATGTGAAACTACAAAAAAATTTATTAAAATATTCTAACTTTCTAATCTAACAACCTGAAATCAGATCTCTTTGGGGGAATCACTTCTTATCAATGTTTTGGTTAAAACAGCTAATATGAAGTTTTTCTATTTTATTTAGGAATATTTATAATAAATTATAAAAACACTTCCATATTATTATTGACACTATTGAATCAAGTGTATTTCTTCATTACTGTATTTTGTGCTAGTTCATAAATCAAAGCTACTAGAACACTTGCAAGGTTGACTTTCAGTCTTATCTAATATTCTTAAACTTAAGCACACAAATCTAGGATTAGTTAAAATCATGAATATTCACTTGTTTTAGGTCCTTTTCTTTATCTTTGCATATCATCTTTTCATAATGTATTGACCTCAAGTTCCCAATCCTACTTTATGGAGCTATTAAAACATGATTACAAACCACATTCTTTGTGACCTATATGATAATTGGGGATTCTTACATAAGTTATGTAATCTAAGCATAACAACAACACTTTCATGAGGAAGCTGAGATTTTAATCCATATCTCACCTCAGAAGTGTTCAGGGATACTCTTAAAACAGTAATTGATTTCATGTGTGAATTCAGGTCAAGGTTTTATATTCTTGAATTAGGAGAGAGGTCATAGTGAAAGAATGTCACACAAGACTATAACATGCTAAAAATAGACTAATATATATTCACTACAGAAATATGGGTAATATCTTTAGCATGTAAAACAATAACTCATTTTATCTGGTTTCTAATGATGTCTGGGAAATGCACAATGTATGTAATTATGACTTGGTTTCACTGAACTACGAAATGATTATGAATCTTTCTGATCATATTGACAGCCTACTATGAACAAGAGATTTTGATTAGGTCTGAAGAAATGTGACTGATATGCAAAAAAGTAAATTAAAAAAATTTTTTTTTCTGCTCCTAACAGTGTCAAGGTTAGGAAAAAAAATGCAAAAATTAGTCAAATAAAGGGGCACTGAGTGGCTCCGTCAGTTAAGTGACTGACTCTTAATTTTGGCTCAGGCCATGATCTCAGGATTTTGAGATCAAGCCTTCTTTCATACTTTGCTCTCAGCATGCAGTCTGCTTGAGATTCTCTCTATCCCCTCTTCTCCCCTCTCCTCAAAATAAATAAATACAATCTTTTAAAATTTTTGTCAAATAGAGGTTGAGGGCTTTAATCAGCTAACACACATCAGAGAACACCTTAAGCCAGGAAACTCAAGGAACTAAGAAAGATTGGAGTTTTATAGGCAGTTTTATGCTGTTTTATGGGATATCTTATAGGAAGGGAAGACTGTGTGACTTAGGGTCTTTCTCAGCTCACTATTTTCTTTTTTTTTGTAAACTGCTACAAAAGCTGTGGTTGGTACAGTTGGGAGATTATTTGTTTTTCCTGTCTCTGGTTCAGAATCTTTGGTACAATCTTATTTTGGCAGCTGTCAGGGTAGTTATTTCAAGAACTATCTTTGTAAGATTTGTGAGTTGTTTGTAAACTGTCTCATGCCAGTTAAGTTTCAGGGGTGTGGGATAAGAAAGGAAAAGTGTGGGGACGGAGAAGAGAGACAAGAGAATACAAACAAAGGACAGGAGGCAAAGTGATGAAAACAGGAAAACTGGGGTCTGCTTTAATTCTTTAGTAAGAGTTTATGAGTTTGTAATAATAAATTTTCAGTTTAAATCCTATGCACTCTACCTTCTTTGTCAACCCAAGCAAAGTCCTAAGTTCTTGATTGTCAATATTATCATTAGTAAAGGGAGAATAAAAGTTATTGTTACAATTATATATCATAATATATTTCAAAGTGTTCTGTAAACCACCCTTTGTAAAACTATAAATAGTGAGAAAAGGTATATCATTGTCATTGCCATTCAAGACATTTTCAATTATAGGTTTAAGGAAAAACAGAAGTCTTTATAAAAATTGTGAAAGAAAACTGAATGGTCAAAACAATTGTTAAAGTCAAATTGTTCTATACTCATGAATTTTCCAAAAGACCTAGCTCAGTTCTGATGGTGAATAGGTAGGTGGAGAGAGAGAATAATCTATTGGAAAGTTAATAGTATTCTTAAAAGAAAATCAATGGCACAGCAAATGCTAACCTTAGTTTTGAAGTAGAGTAATACAGAAAAGATCCAGGTTGTTATCTGTGACTAAGAAAAGGAAAGAAATCCATTGATAGCAAGGGAAGAATTTTTAAAATTGCTTTGTAGTGTCTCAGTCTATTGTTGTAATATCATTCTTATTTGAGCATCATTTTATGATTTATAAAAGCCTGACTTTTTTTTTTTATCTTGTTGGAAATTATTGTCCATCTTATATTGTAGGTGGGCCAGGTATCAGGGTCATGATTTTGGAGTGGAGAAAAATGAGGGTGTGGGACTTCAAAAACCTCTTTCAAAGTTATTTATCCAGTCACTGCTGTCAGCAGAATTATTATTCATTCTGACATTTAGCCTAGCATTTTTTTTCACTATTAGATTTTAGTTGCCATATAGGCACAGGGAATGCAGCAAATGTTTTCTTCTTATTTATTTAACAATTAATAATTGAGCCTATATCAGGTCAAGTATAATAGTAGACACTGGCTACAGAGGTGAATGAAGATCACATGGTCATCATGTTCCTAAAGCCCACAATTCTAGTGGAAGGAAACTGACAATAAACAGATTAAAAAATCAGACAATCCTCTGAAGTATAATGAAGACAATGTTGTGATAGCTAAGGTCAGAATGAAGTGATTAAGATGCCATGGGGAGAGTAAACCTGTCTGAGTTGATAAATTCATGCTGGGATTTGAACAATGCCAAAGAAACAGTGATCTAATGAGTCAAGATATTTTAGAACAGAGAACATAGACTGTGTAGTGGTATTAAGACAGTAGAAAAAATACACAAATGTTCATAGATTTTCAGAAATGAACAGAAAAAAATGTGGCTAGAGAAAACGAGTGGTGTATAGTTAACTAGAGATAAGAAAAGTAGCAGGGATAGATCCTGAAGGATCTGTATTTGTAAGCAATTAATTTTTTTATATTTATTTTTAAAAACAGGTTAATTGTGATACAATTTACATAACACAAAATCTGCTTATTTAAAGAGCAAAATTTGATAGTTTTTAGTTTCTTCATGAGTTATGAAACTATAAAAATGATTTAAAAACGTCCCTTAACCCCTGCCCTCCCCTCAAAAAAACAAAAACAAGAACAAAACAAATCCAGTATCTACTAGCAACCACTCTTCTCCCAAACATTCCTCCGAGTCCTAAACAACCAGGAGTCTACTAAGCTGCTTTTTGTCTCTAAATTCTCCTATCTTGGATATTTCCTATCATTGGACTACAATTAAATGCAGTCATACAATATATGGTCTTCTATGACAGGATGATTTTACTTAACATAATGTTTAGCAAGTTTCCTATGTTGTAGTGTACATTATGTACTTCATTCCTTTTTATTGCTGAATAATATTGGATTGTATGGCTATTCTGCATTGTGTAATCCAGTCATCATCTGATGGACATTTGGGTTTATCTGTTTTTTGGCTGTTGTGAATAACCCTGCATTCTCATCAGGAGAGAATTTTATTTTTAGAGACAGAAGTAAATTTATGTAGATATCGAGGGTTGTCTTAGTAATGATGTGATTTAATGGAATGAATAAAGTGGACAAATAAATTTCAGTAATTCATATCAAGAAGTTTGATAAGGATATATTACATTTGAGACACCTCTGAGATAGAACTCTGGTAGAGATAGATTGAGAGTATTGGAATCCAGATGAGATTTATCCATAAAAAATAGTACAGGGGCACCTGGATGGCTCAGTGGGTTAAGCCTCTGACTTCAGCTCAGGTCATGATCCCAGGGCCCTGGGATCGAGCCCCACATCAGGCTCTCTGCTCAGCGGGGAGCTTGCTTCTCCCTCTCTCTCTGCCTGCTTCTCTGCCTACTTTTGATCTCTCTCTGTCAAATAAATAAAAATCTTAAAAAAAATAATACATAAATCAATAGGCAGACACATTCTAATAGAAAGAGTGAAAACAAACAAACAAACAAAAAACATAAGTAGAGAGTCCCAGAAGTTTCTTTATAGAAATGACAATGTTTAAATTTGAATAGTAAAGATGATCAAAGAATGGTCTTTGACATGAAGAGAACTAAGAAAAGTTGTCAAGAATGAAAGAATGGCAAGTGTATCTCTCATATTTGGGAATATTGAGGCTTTTGTAATTTTAGAACTAAGTAGGGTTTGTGGGTGAGGGAGAAATAGTATATGTTGAAGAGTTAAGTAGGGTATTAGAAAAATAGAAGCAAATCACTGATGAAACAAATTTGGCTGCAAACATGAAGCAGAAAAATAGAGTAATAGCTGGAAGGAAATGAATTATCTATGTTATGGTTGTTTTGTCTATTATATCCTGCTTAATATGTCTGTATATATGATTCATAAAGTAATAAAAATACCAGAATACTTTTGTCTACTCTCCTTTACTTATATGTTATTCAGGGAATTAGCTTCCCTTGTTCATGTATGACAACTTTTGCTAGACCCAAGGCTATACTGTTTGCTCTTAAGAAATATACTGTCCTAAAGATACTTCTAGTAGTGAAGTGCAATAATATTGATTCAGAAAACAGGATATCTAGTTCCAAATCATAAACAAAACTCCAAGTTCCACATACCTACCGCTGATTTGAGCAGAGAAGAATGGTGGCAGGACTGTTCTTGCTTTCTTTCTTTCTTTCTTGCTTTCTTTTTTTAAGTTTCTTTTTTAAAGATATTATTTATTGATTTAAGAAAAAGAGAGAGAG
This sequence comes from Lontra canadensis, assembly GCF_010015895.1. Classification (NCBI taxonomy): domain Eukaryota; kingdom Metazoa; phylum Chordata; class Mammalia; order Carnivora; family Mustelidae; genus Lontra; species Lontra canadensis. The sequence goes on along the minus strand of NW_022630995.1, from coordinate 41,503,204 downwards.
AGAGCACAAGCAGGGAGGAGGGACAGAGGGAGAGGGAGAAGCAGACTCCTCACTGAGCAGAGAGCCTGATGGGGAGCTCAATGCCAGAACACTGACGTCATGACCTGAGCCGAAGGTAGTTGCTTAACCGACTGAGACCCAGGACTGTTCTTTCTTAAATAGGAATTTTACAAATCATCTTTTTTCTTTGTTGTGTTGGAGTCTAACCATTGCTTAAATATTACCCTTTCTTCTCAAGAAGATTCTACAAGCTCGCCTTCCCTTGATTCTGCCTGACTTCTTTCTACTACAGTTGTCTTGACTTGGAGACAAGGAACTCTATTCCAACTGATGGTTCATAAATTCTTTAGGCCTGGGCAGCTAGTGGTTCAACTCTGGCATTTTTTGTTCATGCTTTTTTGTGCTTTCAGATCCAAAGATGACTACATACACTGTGGTTTTGCAAGGCAGAAGCCTGCATTTGGCCCAATGGGAGCACCCAAGCATGTTTGGTTTACTCAAACTCTGACATAATGCTCTGCTCCCAACACCCACCACTCTCTCTTTACAGTTACCAAAGCACTTAGGCATCGATTCCTACTCTCTGTATTTTATCCACAGTCCACTTTATACAGATCCCAGTTCTGTGTCTCTCATCTAAAGAGAAATCTTTAAAATGTTCTAAGCGCTCTTTGTGAAACCTCTTTCAATAGGTTTGAGCTCAGGCTGTAGCACATTCCTCCCTCTTCCCCAAAGAGTAGATGAAGCTTCAGAGCACAGCACTTGCTCTCTCTCTTCTTTTATCTCTGACCCCATTCTATATTTTCTATTTGAGTTGTCAACACATTGTGAAAGAAATTCTTTAAATTATTGTTTCAGATTCTTACAAAGGAGAAGTTTTATCCCACAATAATTTGGGATCTTATAAGAGGTTGACACTTTAGTTGATGGAGGCCAGGTCAATCCCATTCCAACAGTGTCCATTTGTTTCCAAGTTTTTAAATTTTTTAAAGTACTTGATGAAGCATTTATCCCAGCAAAAAATGTTATAACTATGATCTTGCAGTTGGGATATTAAAATTATATGTGAGGAATAATTTCTGATCTAAATATTGATGAAGGAATAAAAATAGGCATATATATGTATATATATATGTATACACATATATATGCAAAGAGGAGTGTTTTAGATGGAGAGTACAGAATAGAGTTGTAGAAGGAGATTGTGAGAGGAAGAGTTTTATATCTGTATCAGTGAGAACTCAGTGTAGGAAATAAAGGCACCCTCAGTACATTAAACAAGAACTTTAATACAGGAATTTATCTGAGATAATAGAATGGGCCAAATAACAAGTTCTAGATTGATATCTTAGAATTATTTTGAGAACCTTATCAAATTAGTATATTATGAGTGCTCTTCCATTTGAAGCTAAATCTAGAGTTAGATTAGAAAGAAGAAGTCATTACTACTACAAGTGTCAGAAGATTGGAGTATGAATGTTTAGGCTCTTAACACCTAGGATATATTGAGTAAATATTAAAAGAATAAATACCCCAAGAAGACCCACTGTATATATGAACTTTCTTACAAAAAGAGAATAACCAAGGCATGCAAGAAGAGGGCCATCAGGACATTCAACCTTCAATATTTCACGTGACAATATCTAATTGGTAACAAGTATCTAATATCTAGTAACCTAGATGCAAACAGTTCTGGGAAGCATAGTTTTCTAAATAAGATTAAAGAAACCGCATAATAATTTTAGGGATTTATTTGAGGAACAAACATGTTTTCTTTAGTGTTGTTTTGTTTTGTTATGGGCTGAGTTGTGTCCCCCTAAAATTAATATGTTGAAGTCCAAACCCCAAGATGGTCTTTAAAGCTGTATTGAAATTAAATGAGGTCTTTAGGGTAAGACCCTAATCCCATATAACTGATGTCCTATAAGAATAGACACAGGGATGCACCTATGAAGAGGCAGAAAGAAGGAAGCCATTGGCGAGGCAAAGAGAACTCAGAGGAAACCAAACCTTCTGATATCTTGAAATGTCACCTTTCAGAACTGTGAAAAAACAAATGTGTGTAGTTTAAGCCACAAAGCCTATTGTATTTTGTTATCGCACCCCTAACAAATAATACAGTATGTTTATTTGTTTTGGTTGGGTGTTCCACTGTATAAGACATTCATCAATGTTTTAAATATACATGAAATGAGCAGACTTAGTATTTGAAGTAAATGCTTTATCAGACAGGAAATTATATTATTCCTGGGTAGCAACAATAAATATGCCTCTTCCCAAATATGTGTCTCTGAATCTTAGGTGGAGGCAAATGTATCAAAAAATTAGCCATATTGACAATTCCTTGCACCAATGATACTCCATGGCTTTGTCCAACATATATGCTGCAGTGAGTTTAGATTCTAAAACTGCTTCAATTTTAGTGATTTGATTGTAATGCAAGGTTTCACATTCATTTTTGAGTTTTCTGAAATAGGCAAGTATGAAAAGTAAAGATATTAATATATGTAAAACATAATAGAGGAACTTGCAATATATTTAGGGTATTTGTGCACCTAGACTTGACTTTCAGTCTTATTCTGCATAGATCTATATTGAAAAATAGTAACCTCAACCAGTAGGTATTGCTATATGGGGCAGAATCAGTTATAATAATAGAATATTCCTTATAAGTAATTTCCTTATCTGATTGTCATTTGCTTGGATGTGCTGAATTTCACTTTCTTTTATCGGAGTCATAGTCAGAGTGGTTAATTATTTATAATTTTCCCCTGAAAAATTGTGATTAAGTCATTTTTATCTAACTCCATTCCTAAAGAGGCCAATATACAATTAATTGTGTTCAGTGATGGATAAATCCATTTTGTTTTCCTCTGAGCCCTATCAACTCAGTCGCTGAAATTAAAAAGAACCAGAACAGCACTTAGAGAATGTGAAATATAGATTTAAATATTCCCTTCATATGAAAATGAGAGTCCAAAGATGATTATTATGGTATAAATCAAATAATATGTTTTATAATCATAAGCTTTGATTGTGGGTGGTTTGCAAGGGTTTCCCCAACTCAAAAGGATTATTGAGTTCCCTAAGAAACAAGCCCTGGGAAACTTGTTCTAATATGAAAAATAGGTTTAAGCCTCAGAGCAGGTTAAAATGGAATAGGAGATACATGGAGATACAATAGATAGGAGAAACATGCCACTATAGTCAGAACATGGTAGGCATTCACCACATAAAAATGAGTACATAATTAGTCAAAGGGCCTAAGCCAAGTATAAGATGAATTTCATGCAAGAAGACAGAGAATAACCAATTTCTGGAAGAACTATTATTAGTATTCAACTTTCACAGCAGGGCTTTATTCATAGGACACTCAGACTCTCAGATAAGTTATTAAGGCAACAAAGATCAGTTATGCAATAAAAACCCAATACTTTGAAATTATGCTATAAGACAGACATAGAAATTGAGGTACTAGGATATCAAAATCAGAAGAGTATGAGGGCACTATCTAACCTTTAAGACTGACTAAATAAGTACATCAACGTGTCCTTGTCTAGATGGAAAAATGGTTTCAAAATTTAAAGCTATAAATAAGCACACATTTAATGGAGTAGAAATGTTTCCATTACTGGTGGATTTGTTCTAGAGATAGAATGATGGATTTACTAGATGTAGGTTATTTTAATTAACTCCAAATAAGATTTATGATGAAAAAAAGAGTTCATAGAATTTTTTTTTTCTCCTATAAGATGGACACGTTATACCTCCACTCCCTGGATAACTCATTTGATTCAAGAAAATACTCAATAGGCTTCCATCCAGATTTTGATTCTATTATTTACTCAAGGTAGAAGAAAACTGTTTCTTCAGAACACATAATATGTGGCCTCTTTTTTTTTGTCTCACTTTCTTATATCATACTAGTCAAAATAAAAGCATTGAGGGGCATCTTAGTGGCTCAGTCATTAAGCGTCTGCCTTCAGCTCAGGTCATGATCCTAGGTGTCTCAGATGGAGACCCACATTGGGCTCCCTGCTCAGCAGGAAACCTGCTTCTCCCTCTCTCACTCCCCCAACCTTGTTCCCTCTCTCCCTGAGTCTCTCAAATAAATAAATAAATAAAATATTTAAAATAAATAAATAAATAATACTGTTGGTATATGATGAATGCTGGTATTAGGTTTTGCAGATTATTTCATATGATCATCAAAAAGACTACAATATACATATTATTATTATTAATTTTAATGATGAAAATATAAAGGTTTAAACATTTTGAACTACTTATTCAAATATGAGACTCTGTTGAAAAGAATGTAACAACTGTGGGAAGTCAATTGTGGACCTGAAATTCCTAGCCACTATGCCTCTTCTCTTTGATGGCAGGCAATAAATATAAGTCAAATGTTCAATAAATGTTTTATAAATATTAACAGAATGAAGAGCTTTTCTAACCACTCAACTTGAGTAGCCGCTCCGCAACTCTTACTGCTTTCTAATATTTTCTTATCTGTTTACTCTTAACTTATCTCTTTTATTACTGGTTATTTCTGATTCCCTTCACTAGAATGAAATCTCCATAATATTAAAGGCCATTTCTATTGTCTAGCTCAATAGTTAAAATGGTGCCTATCATACTGTAGATATTTAATAAGTATTTATAAAGGAAATAAATAGGAAGTTTCATTAATTATATGTTGCTGAAGTGAGATGAAATGGAGAGCCAGGTGTTATTAGTATTAGTATTATTGACATTCATTAATTTATGATAAAACATATTTATTATACAATTATATTAACATTTAAGATATTAATAACATTAACAATCATTTATTTGAATGCCAATTTTATATAAGCTTTAATGTAGATCTGGTTAAAGATGGATATTATGTCTGTAACTATACAATACTTTTGTAAACCTTATTTTCCACATTTTAGAAATAAACCAAATTTTCAAAAAAAAATGTAATTGACTAGCACAGGAACACAGAACCAATAAGGAGGATATTCATGATTTATACACTATCCACCTTGCTACCTTGCTACAACATTTTCACTTACCAAACAAATCTGTGTCAAATCTTTCTTTTCTTTATTATATGTTAGGTTTACTTAAGTCTTAATCAGTTTCTTGGCCATGCATTTTATTGCCTAACCCTATTGCTTAACTCTATTCTGGATAAAGTTTTATTTTTGAGTATAAAGAATGGCTTTATATGTTCATTTGAGTAAATGTAAAATCCATAGATAGAAATGTAGGGGTTTATAATATTTTTTTTGTTGTTATATAAGTAGTATTTTTTCCCAACAGGTCACCTAGCCATTGGTAGGATTCCCTTTAATGAATATCTGTATAAAATTTATTGATATCATGAATAAAGTCATCTTTAGTCATAAAGGGATTAGAAGGCCAGATGGAAGTACAATTTGAAAAACAACCTATGTGGTGCTGGATCAGACTGCCTACATACTTAAGGACAAAACTGGCTTGAAATTCTGCATTTGAATTAGATGTATAGGAACTATTCACAGGTTGAATTCACACTGTAAGTGTTACAGAGATTTGAGAACACAAACCACTCAAGAGCTCACAAAAATTATTCCTATATGCATATATAACAATTTTGGACACGATAATCAAAAGTCCTTTATATTTTTCAAGGATGAAAAGTTTTTGTTACTATTCATTGATAATCTTGTCTCCAAATGGAAATCATTTCAGCCTACCATAATTAGACTTATCTTCTCCATGTATTCGGAAGGACTGTGCTAACTCTACTGAGTGGTTATTACCTAATGTATATAATTGTTGAATCACTATGTAGTACCCCTGAAACTAATATAATATTATATGTCAATGATACTTCAATAAAAAAAAGTTACCTTCCCCCATGAGGCAACAGTATTAAGATATGGCAATTTAATCCTTACTCTTTTCAATAAAAATCAAACTAGTCTTTCAATATTTAAGTAATAGAGGTTCATAATAAAAGCTCAAACAGTATAGAAACATAAAACAGTAAAGGCTTTTCTCTCCTCTCCCACAAAAAAACATTTTTATAAACTATTAATGCACACAAGTTTGTCTTCTATGGAACATGAACATTTTAATGTGCTGGAATTAGAATATAGTCTTCCTATCTTTGCTGGAAAGTAACAAATGATACTGACCAGCACTTAAAGATCATATAAAACTATACCTCTCCCAGGATTTCATGAACATATTCACATTAGAAAACTAAGACCAGTTGTTATGACTCAATTAATTTTAAAAAGGTAAATAGGACATTTAATTTTTTATACTACTATGATATTTTGCATTGAATTTTTATTTAATTAGCCATTGCACAGGAAAATTAGTTACTAAGTAACTCAACATATTGTTTTTAATGGCTATAAGGGAAAGTATAATATGGTCAGTAGACTTTTAAATGGAAGCATTGCCTCTCTTCGCTATTTCTTCCCCAGGTAAACACATATATTTTCTTGGTTTGAATCTCTACTGGAAGATTGTATGTATTGATCATGATCATCTTGAGTTCAATTTGTTATCTAAATCACATCAAAAAGGTGTGAACTCAGGACGCTTGGGTGGCTGAGTGGGTTAAAACCTCTGCCTTCGGCTCACATCATGATACCGGGATCCTGGGATCTAGCCCCGCATGGGGCTCTCTGCTCAGGAGGGAGCCTGCCTCCCTTCTTCTCTTTCTGTCTGCCTCTCTGCCTACTTGTGATCTCTGTCAAATAAATGAAATCTTAAAAAAAAAAAAAAAAAAAAAAAAAGTTTGAACTGGTTTAATCTTCTTGCCAGAGTTACAAACAAGTTTGTGTAACTCAACTGCAAGTTTGCAAACATTTTTGAGGAAGAATTTGAGACTTGAGCTATGTCTTTCTAAACTGTGTAAGTAAGCATGCTCCAAGTGGAATAGAAAAAAAATGATATAGAAAACCAAAAAGTAGGGAAGGGAGGAATACTACAGAACTTCTTTGGCAGTTTGTTGTGTAGTAACTCAATGGTAACATTTAAAATAAAATTGATGTGTATCTCATACTTCCAAGTGTGACCACATAGACATTGGAACCTTATGGAAATTTAATATGTTGTTTCCTCCTATTGGGTCTCTAGACAATTAACATATGTAGAATTTTAAAAAAAATTTATTTATTTATTTTGTGTGAGAAAGAGAACAAGCAAACATAGGGGTAGGGGCAGAGGAAGAGAGAGTTTTAAACATCTTGCTGAGTGCAGAGCCTGAGGTGGGGACTTGATCTCAGGACACTGAAATCATGACCTGAGCTAAAACCAAGAGTCCAATACTTAACCAAATGTTTCACCCAGGCACCCCAATTAACAAATGTAGAAATTTATAATCTCTCTGTGCCTTAGTGATCTTAGGGTAAAATGGAGATAATAATAATATTACTCATAAAATTGCTATGAAGAAGAAATGAGTTAATGTGGTTAAACTCTTAGAAAAGTGCTTGGTATCTTGTAAGTACTACACAAATTTTAGTAATTATTAACCACATTCTGCCATACTAGGCATTTATTCATCATTTTAAAGGTGCTGTTGTATTAAGGATCAAAATAACAGCTAAGATAACTGTATTTTTATTAAAATATGATGTGTGGTATTGATGGCCAATAATGAATAAGCAAAATCTATGAATCCTGTGTGTTTTAGAATAGTGTCTAGGATAGTGATATACATAAATGAGGCACATTATTCTTTGGGAAAGTACTTTGCAATGATTAAAGAGTAAAAAGATTAAAGCACATGTTTTTCATGAATATAGTAGTTACCCTCTATTTATCAATAATCATTGAGTGCATAAATGCGCTTTGTTTAATTACTACTCTATTAATAGAATTTAAAGTCATGTTTAACTTATTTTGGCTACTCTTTGATGAACATCCCTGTGTAAGGTCTTCTCTATCTTGATGCCTACTATATTTCAGGGAGACATTTTCCACAGTGTGTACAATTTCAAAAAGTAGTCTCCTGCACCAGAAACTGACAATACAATTAGGGAGAGAAGACTGATTAAAAGAGTTACAATGTAAGCTATTGGATATAAAGGATAAAGGAAATGTCACAAAAAGTGATTTAGAGGTTTAGAAGCTTCATAGATTACTTCTGCATGGGAGTTCAAAGAGAAGCTAGAATATGGGCTTAGCTGAGAAGGGCATACACAATGCATGTCCTTCAGATCTGAGGGCTCTATGTTGCCCCACTCTTGACAGCTGTGCAGTTATTTATTTGTGTGTAACAAACAGACCTAAAACTTTGTAACTTAACACAACAAAAACCATTTATTGTGTCATGATCCTTTAGCCATGTCAAGGATTTGGGGACAAATCTTGTTAATTCCGTGTGGTGTTGGTTGGAGTAGCATGTGCAGCCAAATTCAGCTGGATTTTTAGTTCGGGTGTTAGGAAAGGCCAAGACCTAAATGGGCCCCTCTGTCCAGGAGGGTACCCAGGTTTCTTACATGGTGGCTTAGTGCTCCAAAAGAGCAAAAGTAAACCTGCCAGACCTCCTCAGAACTAGCTGTAAATATGACACAGCATCACTTTGACAACATTCTCTTGGTTAAAGCAAGTTATAAGCCAGTCCAAAATCAAGAGGAGAAAAAAAATATTCTGTTCTCAGTGGGAGGTGTAGTAGGTATACAAAGGACTTTGAAGATGCTCATCTTTTCAATCTGAAAGCTACCAAATTAGTCCAAGGGTACTGATTTTTTTTTTTTTTTAACTTTCATAGACTCTAACCAACACTTCATTGTAGTTTCTTCATTACACTCATCTAGAACTATCCAGGCTAAGTGGTTCTACAATCCGTACCTAGAAGTACCTCAGGAAATAAACCTTCACAATGGGATTCTGGGATTGGGTTGCTCATATATTTGAGGGATGCACTATGGCTTCCTTGTCTGGAAATACAGACACCTCTAGCATGCAATTGGAATTGCAAGGTTTGTATTTGGAGGCCACGGACAAGCACATTTTAAATGCTTAACAACTTCTATCAGTTAGGCTTGGAGGAGTGTGCATAGAATGGATTCTAGGATACTAAGTCAAGAAGGATAAAACATAATGCTGCACTGGGTTGAATTTAGTGATATTGTTTTACAAAACTAAAATTCAATATTTAATGTACCAGCTTTGGTGTGGCATATGTACTAAATGAAGTCTAGATTCTTTAATGGCTTAGAGTCAATGAGGTGGAAATCCCAGAACTTCCTGGCATGCTCTGAGAAAAGAATTCAAAGCATGGAAGAAGAAAATGTTACGTGAAATCTGTTAAGGCACTCCTTTTCCATATAACAAAAGGAATCAAAAGCTACTACCTAAAAGATATTAAGGAATGCTTTGGTGAGAGAGCTATAAGTATCACTGAAATGTTCAGTGGTGGCTGTCTTCTGTTGTCCAGGAATCACTGTGGGTGCTTTATTAAAACTGATCTCACTAGGTGTAAGGAGATAATAAAGCAATAAAAGCAGGTGATATCTATTAACCATCAGAAATGAGGTGGAAGGAATTATCACAATAAGTCATAAACACAAAATGATGGTCAGTGTTTGTGCTTAAAAGTATATATGATGTTGGGTAATTCATCATAGTACTGCTAGAAATAAAACAGACCATCAGCTACTAATATGCTGCTTGACATATAACAGCAAAAATATATTAACATCAACCGGTGGAAACTTAACTCACTGTAGTCTCGTACTCAGTTCCTAGCTATAAAACAATTCACAGAATTGGAGTGCCTTGACCTAGGAGAAGCTGGGTCTTTTTGAGAAGAAACATTGCAACGTGGCCTCAAATATACATTGTGAATTGCCTCCAAGTTTTCCCAGGAGTAATACTGGTGTTACTAATATTATTAATACTGATACCTGCAAGGACAATCATGTCATGGAAAAAGCAGTAGACATTCCTCCTGTGGTTCACATGATTTTGGTTCTTTACCCAAAGTAACTTCTAGATATTCAACTTTCTATCCTTTGTAGGTTGCTGCGACTACACATGTCCCTCTCCAAAAATTATTTTTTATTTTTTTTCCTCTTTTCCCACCTAGATTGGGTAATATCTCTCCTGTTCTAGTGTACTAAACTATCACCTATTGGTTTTCTTAAATTCTGCCCACATTAAAAAATATTCCCTTTACTGAAGTTTCTTCAAATTACTCACTCCAAGTTTCACATTTAGTTCTGTAAGTAACACTGAATAAATCAATTTATTATCATAATAAACCTTATTGTCATCAGAAAGCATTAAGCAAACAAATAAGTGAGAAGGCTCTCTGACTGAATATGAATGTGACAGTAAGTTGAGTTAATTCTTATAGTTGTTATAATTATTATTCCGTATAAACATCTTTGGTGTCTGACACTTGAATATATCCTTTGACCTAAGTATTGCTTCAAAGAGTTGCCATTTAGACAGTATTTCTTTGAATAGCTAATATTTTCTTTCCTTTAAAATTGTCTTTCAAATTTCGGAACATGTAGCACAGAAATTTATTTATTTTTTCAATGTGCAAAATTGGCTTATTGCATGAAGACTGTTTACTTATAAGCTTTCTGGGTATTTTGCTGATTTGATTTCTAACAGAATAAAACAGAAGAGTGTTCCTTACTACTGCTCTGCTTTCTCTACAGCACTTTTCCCCCAAGGCCAAGATGGCGGCTTGATTGAAAGAACAATCTGTGTTTTCATTTTGCATAAGGGCTGCCCCTAGAACCTTAGTTTGTTCTGACTCATAACTGTTTGGGGTAAAAATAGCAACATGTCAAAATATATTGAAAGCAATCTGACATTGACAATGATAGAGTTGTCATATATTTTCATAACTACTAGGTTGTAGAGCTTGTAGAGCTTGTAGAGCTATATTCCAGTTTCTGTGTATGTGTTCTGTAAGCCAAACACTTTACCAGGTTAAAATGACTCCTGAGTTAATCAGGAGTCATTTTAACCTGCTAAATTTTGTATTTCCAAAATTCCAAATGTATTCTCAAAAATATTACAGATTTTAGGGACACCTGGGTGGCTCAGTGGGTTAAGCCTCTGCCTTCAGCACAGGTCATGATCTCAGCGTCCTGGGATTGAGGCCCACATCAGGCTCTCTGCTCGGTGGGGAGCCTGCTTCCCCCTCTCTCTCTGCCGGCCTCTCTGCCTACCTGTGATCTCTCTGTGTGTGTCAAATAAATAAAATCTTTAAAAAAAGATTACAAATTTTAAATATAAAAATATGACCCTAGTCTTTCAATGTTCAGTTATTACATTTTTAACAAGTTCCTGTTGCTAGTAGTTATAAGGGTATAAAAATGATTAGATTAGAGCATATTATCTATCCTTGTAAATTAACAAGATATGAGCTCAAGGTTTTGTCTTTACCAAACTGTAACTTTCCATTCAGCCAACACACACACATACATATGTCCTAACAGAAAAATGATAGACGTTAAACTTGAGTGTAATTTTTGAATCCTGGTCAAAAATTTTACCTGTGTTTTGTTTTGTTTTGTTTTTCCTGGGGTAGGGGGCATGTTTCATAATTGTTCTGATTTTCAAATTGCTCATCTGTATGATGAAGATAATAAAATTCATTCATTAGTTTGCTCTAAGACTTCATGAAGAGAAGCAATGAGAATAAAGCATCTAGAACCATGCCAGACATAATAGGAGCAAAAATTAAATGTTTCCTTCTCAAAGTCAACTGCATTCAATTTAAATATAATATAGGCTTACCTAATAGTATCTCTTAATTGTTTTAAGTTTTTTTTTTTTTCTGATTGTTGAGAAATCAAATATTTTACTTTTTAATTGATTTGTAGGAATTCCTTATAAGTCTTGGACACTTGATTTCTTTTCTTTTTTTTTTTTTTTAAGATTTTTAAAGAGGAGTTAGGTTCACAGCAAAATTAAGAGGGAAGGTTAAATATTTCCTATAAATTTCCCCTCCCCACACATGCATAGCCTCCTGCATTACTTAATACATTCCCACCAGAATAGTGTATTTATTACAATTGATGAGCCTACATCAATACATCATAATCACCCCAAATCCATATTCTACTTTATGGTTCACTCTTGGTCTTGTACATACCATAAATCTGGGCAAATGTATAAAGACACAATTCATCATTATGTATTTTACTAATTATTTTTGATGCCCTAAAAACCTACCTATTGTGCTGCACCTATTTATCCCCAGCAGCAATGAATGAGTTCCTGTTGTTTCACATCTTCACCTGCATTTAGTATTGTCAGTGTTCTGGATTTTGGCCATATAGGTGTATAGTGGTATCTTTTTGTTTTGATCTGTTTTTTTCCATTGCTTGAATTCTTAAATTTGTACCTACAGAGATGACAAACATACTCATAAAAGACTTGATTTTTCAGGAATTTATAATTTTTCTTTTACAAAGATATTATTTAAACTGGGCTTTATTTTCTTCATATATAAAATGCAGAGTTGGGGCCAAATGATTTCCAGAATTTCAAATCATGCAAAGAGAAGACCCTATTTTCTGAAATATTAGAGAAATTCTAATTTTTATGTAGTCTTTTTAATTTCAATAGAAACTGCCACTTCCTTTACCAGAGTTATACTTAAGTACATTTGTTTTTACACAGTATATTGTAACTGTCCCTTTTTCACAAGTGTAGAATCATCACTGAGATAAAGAAATTAATATGAGACATACTTATGTTGTTTTCATTTTCCAAATCTATGCCTAAGTATAACATAGCTTGTTATATAGAAAAAAAAAAAAAACCTTTTTAAACTGTCATGTATTGATGGATGACTACTAAAATTAGAATTATTAAAACATAGTTGCAATAGAAACCTTTAAAAGTAATGATATTATTACTGATATTTTTTGAAGCAAGTTTTTCAGAGAAAATTTCAAAATAAATCAGATTTTAATTCTAGTACAAAGATTAGTTGGATGGACATTTCTACAAGATGCACTGTAGTCTTCTTTGGTGTGGGGATTTAATTCATAATTTCAAAAATATCAGGGAGTGTTTCAGAGCTTGGGCTCTTTGGAAAACATATCTGGAGACAAAGATTTGAATGAGGGTGGTTTATGGGGGAAAGCTGGAGGGATCATAATTGTAAAATTGGAGGGAAGCAGGGTTGGGCAGAACAAGCAGTTGAACTGCAATATGGTTCCAACAGAGGCTCCAACAGATCACATCAAAATTCAAAAAGGCCCGAGATGGCCTTTTTGAGATGTCCTGAAGTAGAACAAGAGGAGTCAGACTCCTGCATCACTGTGTTGACCAAGTAGTCAATGAGTGCTGCTGCCCCCTGGGAAGTTCTCAACCTTTAGAAAAGAAGCTCCTCTCTGCTGAGGGAAATCCCTGGAGGGGGACTCAGCTTGAGCCCTCTGTAGGGACATTTCACAGTCACTGGAAAAATGAGACCTTCAGTCTTGAAGGCAATCTGGGCAGCATGTCTCTCATCCTATATAAATGCATTAGGTGAGTCTAAGCACAGACAGGCAGCTTTTTCTCGGTTTTGTTTACAGTATCATTCTTCCATGCGGAATCTGTGTATCAGTGGATGGACAAGTAGACAGAAATACCTGAATCTTAATCACAGTTTTAGTGGTATAAATGTAGCCAAATGGTTTGATTTTTCTAAGTCTCACTTGTAAAAATAAATTTTTATAACATCCACCTTACAATATTTTTCAGAAGTTGAATACGATGGTGCATGTAAAATTCAACCTGGTGGGTAGAAGTTAATGTGTACTCAAAAAATGGTCTTCATAATAGAATTTTCTTTTTCAGTTTTTTTAGAATATTTAAGTTGAAGGAAATTCATTGCGTATGATGAATATAACACATGGTTAATGTATATAAATTATATAACTTACAGTAAAATGATAGTAATAATTCTTAACTCTTTACTAAGTAGGTACTATGTGCCTGACACTATTCTAATTGTTTTACATGATAATCGGTGTTATCTTCACATCAACTCTAAAATGAATATACTTCTCTTTATTCTATTACTCAAGTGAATAAACCCAGCCCAGAGAAGTGACAGGATCTCACAGCTAGCAGGTGGTAAAGACAGTAAAAACAAAGGCTGCCTAGCTCTAAGCCAGTGTAACAGTAAGCACATCCTTATAGTGTATATTCAATTTGGTAGAGAAACTTTAAAATGGGAAGAGGTGGGGCGCCTGGGTGGTTCAGTTGGTTAAGCATCCAACTGTTGGCTTCAGATCAGGTAACTGTCTCAGAGTCCTGGGATGGAGCCCCAAGTCAGGTTCCCCTCTGAGAGGGGCATCTGCTAAATGATCCTGTCTCTGCCTCTAACCCCACTCACATGCTTTCTCTGTCTCTCTCTCACACATCTTTAAAAGATATATTAGTTAATTAATTAAAAATGTGAGTAGGTGATCTTGTGAACATAAACACTTGAGAAAATTTAAGTGCAATGATGACTTTGATCTGGTTAGCAAGAAGAGAAAAATTAGTGTCGAATGTTTATATTACCACATAATATGTGCTATAAACCAAGGATACACATAGATGACACACAGTGGAAAAAATTACACCAAAAATTAATTTACACTTGAATCTCTTCTGTTTACCAGGATTACAGATTTCTCGTATGCATATTTAAAAATAAAACTTCTATTAAACAAGTTTCATATTGAACTACTTGTTTGTATTTACCCCCACCTACCAGGGTTTAAGACTTTCCAAAGTGTAAACATAGCCACTGAAATAGCTTTAACAGAATAAATTTCCAGATTTTGGCTTCCCCAAGTATTCTTTCTTAAATTTGATCTGCCCAAGTACACACACAACAGTGACTGCAGCTTTTCCCATTTCCTATTCCCCAATTACCCCATTCATAATCCATAGTTTTTAAACAAAAAATGACCTGTGGTACCAAACCAACAGAGGGTTCTAAATGTTGGTATTGGTCTCATGAAGTGATTGAGATTAATGACTCAGTAGCAAATGCTTTAGTAATTCAGAGGTTTGTGATTCTTTGTTTTTGCCAGAATTAAAGGAGAACTTAATCAACTTAACAGCTGACAGATCATAAAATAATTTCTAATGATAGATCACTATGTGATTTTTGTTTATAATTCAAAAGGAATTCAAAGTCTTTGACATTTAGTAAGATCCAAATTATTTTATTTTGTTTCATTTTATTTATTTATTTTTTTTCCCTAGGGTTTTTTTTTTTCCTGACAAATTGTGATTGATTCAACATTTTAAATCCTAGGAGCCAGACTGCTTGTATTTTAATTCTAGCTTTACCAATTACTAGATGTGTGACCTTGTGTAGGAAATTTCATCCCTCTGTGCCTTACTTTTCTCTTCTGTAAAATGGAGATAATAATAGTACACTTCTAGGAGATTTGTTTTTTTAAAATAAGTTTATATATCTAAAACATGCAAATCACTCTTTAAGCCATGCTAAGAGCTACATAAGAGTAAGATACTATTACTGCCATTGTAGTTATTACTATGATTATCTGTATGCCAGGCTCATAAAACTCTTTTCTTTGCAGAATTGTCAGAAAAAGTTTATGCTATTCTTTGTATTCACCTCATTACCTTGGGGAATGAGCACTTCTGCACATACCTTAAAGCACAATACTCTAAAAAATTAGAAGCATGGAAATTTTTAAGTATAAAAACAAAAATTATACACAATAACTATTAAGCCAAGTATAAAAGCCAATGAATATTCAAATTCCTCCTAATACAATTTTCTTTACAATCTTATTCTTTATTTTCTTGAACCTTTCTCTAGGTGAAAAAGAAGTTTTGTCAATTTCTTTTTTGGACTGAATTAAGCGATGCAAAGGATGAGTCTTTAGGAAAGAACTGTGTTTTAACAGTTTAACCAATTAATTACACATTGAAGGGTGTGGATGTATGCAGAGGCTTAGAGATGAAATAATAAGAGAAGCATAATTAAAGAAGAATTTGAAATAAATAATGAGCTATTCACCAAGTCAACCACGGATGTGGGCAGTTAATGAGTTATAATATAGAACAAAACAAAGGCTATTTTTGTGTTAGTGTTTCACTCAGCAGTTATAATCCAAGAGTCCACATTTATGTGACCATGAGGTCTCTGAAGGCATGGGTGATTGATTATTAGGGGCATCCTGAGCTCTCTAAATGGTACTTAGAAGGCCCTTATGAGTTGTTTCCCTCTTCTTGCCTTTCATGCTGTATGAATGAAGTCTCTAATAAATCACCTTTGAATAACTGTAATTAAATTACCCAACGGGTTTAAAACACATTTAATTTCCAACAGAAATAAATGTGTGTATTTCCATCTTTATTTTGACCTTCCTTCATGCAAAGAAATATGCCTCAAAATGTCACACTTCTAATATCTTCTCTTGGTTCCTTTTTTTTTCCCCCCTTTGGTTCTTAAGATCAAGTAAAATATGTTGCATTTGTTAAATTGTTTTCAGCGTTCAAGAAGCATATCACACACACACACACTCATATGTACATGCCTTACTCCCTGGCTATACTTTTCTTATGAGCCACAATTTTAATTAAAAATGAAATGGTTCCCTTTAAGCTGGTCAATTGCTTAGAAAATGTTAATTGATGCATACTCACTGGGCACATTGTTAACTTTTCCTAACTATATGGCGAGGATGTTTTATTAGGAACACTTGCATCCTATTCCTTTAAAATGTCATTTTATCTCACTGAGAAACATTAGAACTCATAAAACTTTCAGCTTCCTCTGGGACTATAAAAGAGTATCTTATATGGATTAATATCAATTTCATTGAAATATTTAGTAGGTGTTGATTGATGAGATTTTTTAATTGTTAAGAGTTATGAAAACAAAATCTGATTAAATATGTAACTATTACTCCACTTGACTATAAGGTTTTGTAATGAACTATAATTGATCAATCTAGGACTGGTTATTAGCAGCAAAGTAATTCATCTGTAGCCTTCATAGCAGTTAATAATTGCAGAAGAAACCTGAGTGAAACCCCTTTTACAAGAAATAGTACACAAGGAAGAAAATATGATCAAATGCTAGAGCTGGCATTTTGTTTGTGGAGACTGAGACAGAAATATTAAAAAAAAATCAACAACAACAAAAAAAAACTTTAAACACAGCAAGGAGCTGGTTATTCATTCTGTTTCTTGTATTGATTGGCCCAGAGCACACATTAATTTTAATATAGAATCTTGCCCTATGCTAATATGATCCTACATTTCAAAACCACATAAACTTAGATCCAAAGCAAAACAATGTCCTTATGCCACGAAGCACCTGGAGACTTACTAAAATGCATATTCTTAGGAACCATGGGTAAATAATATGATTCATTTTATCTCGGATGAGACCCAGGAATCATTGGTTTTAAATTATCCCACCAGGAGTTCCAAGATAAATATTCCATGGATTATTTTTTATCAAATATTCCTCTAAACTAATCATGTGTTTAAAATACCTGTAATACTAAGGCTGTTTATCTTTAGCACTTAGAAAAGTACCTGGTATATAACAGTTCCTCAGTAAATATTTATTGAATGAATGAATGAATGCACTTCTAATTTTTTAAAATCCTATTTTTGTTCCTAAGTTAATTAGAAAATGTAAACCCCTTTTTTTAGAAAATGTAAACTCTAATAATTTCATAAAAACTTTTGTCAGTCTTGAAAATATTATAAACAATTTATCCTCTTTAAAAACAAACATCAGGGCGCCTGGGTGGCTCAGTTGGTTAAGCGACTGCCTTCAACTCAGGTCATGATCCTGGAGTCCTGGATTGAGTCCCGCATAGGGCTACCAAACTCCATGGCGAGTCTGCTTCTCCCTCTGACTTTCTCCTCGCTCATGCTCTCTCTCACTGTCTCTCTCTCAAATAAATAAATAAAATATTTTAAAAAATAAAAATAAAAACAAACATCATTTTGTGATTCTTAATGTAGCCTTAAGCTTGGTTGAGATTATAACTTAACAAAGCCTGACAATATGTACAGAGGCTTCAAATGATGATGGGAGAGTTCTTAAGTTTCCATAGTACAATCTCAAGAATAGAGGCAAGATCAATAAAATAAACCTTTGGAAAACTAGGAGGCTGATATTTATATAAACTGGGGACATTCAAGTCAACATTTTTGCAGCCAGAAATTTTTAAATGTTAAATAGCTGTTCAAATACATGATGAGAGGAGCGCTTGGGTGGCTCAGTGGGTTAAAGCCTCTGCCTTCAGCTCAGGTCATGATTCCAGGGTCCGGGGATCAAGCCCTACATTGGGCTCTCTGCGCAGCAGGGAGCCTGCTTCCTCCTCTGACTCTCTGCCTACTTGTGATCACTGTCAGTCAAATAAATAAGTAAAATCTTTAAAAAAAAAAAAGCAAATATATGATGAGACAATCTAGACCACAAATTTTTAATATTTACTATCTTCCAAGTGTGCAATTTTCCAGCTTAATTATTTTTCTCCCACTGTTAGTCTGGAAGGTTTTTAGCAATGAATTCATAACCAGAAAAAGTACTTTTGTATTTGAGAGATTGAATTGTTATAGTAATTTAAAAAATAAAAATTAAACAAAAATAAAAGACTCTACCATAAAAGGTGAAAATAAATAAATAAATAAATAAGGTTTTAGGGAAATAGATGCTCTGCTCTCCAGATTCATCCATCTGGAAGGCGTTTCACATTCCAGTAGCTGAATAAAACTGGATTTCTTCAGTCACTTGTACATAAGCCAAACTTAAGAAGAACCTCCTGCCTGTTATTTTTGCGACCTAAATACCCACCCAAAGATCAAGGCTTTGTGGCCTTAAAGGAAAGCTATACATCCCATCTTCAACTAAATGGGCTTTAATCATAAGGTGAAAAGCATTGAGGTTAGAGCTTCATTACGATAGTTACATGAATCATATTAACTTGTTGGAAAAGACTAAGAATTACGGAGCCAAATTAACACATTTGGTATTTATTCACTGAAAAATATGATAATAGTATGCTTGTTTTTGTTTTTGTCTTTGTCCAGGTGATAGGGGTAGGATAACAACATAAGGCTGATAAGTTATAACACTAAGAACATCTGTCCAAATTTCACAGATTATAAATGAAATGTGAGACATTTTATTGAATAAAATTTAAATTTCTACCACAAAAGGGACGATTAATGGTACAAAGCATTTTACCCAGTTTCTAAGATTTCCCTATGGTTCCTGCACTTATTTTTTTTGTAATCTACCTACATCTACTCCATAACAAAGGTCAGTGCTGAAAAAAACATATAGATATCAATTACTACAACTGGAAACAATGTTCTTAGCATGGCTGTCCTATTCTCTGCCTTTTTGCCAGTCCTTAGCTAGACAAATAATTGCAAATATCTACACAGAAACTTACTGAAACCCAATCATGGCCACATATATATTTTAGCCATAAAAGAAATGTATTCCAAAGATCAATAAACATTCTAGTTCTTTAGCATCAGTTAACATTATGCTATATATTTGCTCAGCATATTTATTTATTTTTCTGAGCCAACTAAAATATAAAAAGTCTCAGGACAATGACTACTTTTTATTTATCTTAGGGTCCAGAAATTATTATAAAATAGCATTCACCATATATCTTTGGATGTATTAATTCATCTTCTTATTCTCTTTTAAAGTCATATGTTTTATACTTCAGCAGCGTTTGCTTCTCTTTCTAATTAGTAACTTAAAAAAATACTCTTTTGTCCCAATTATGGAAAATGTCTAGGCAAATATGGACTAACTCTATTATTTGTGTTTAAGAAACTCAAAATGTATCAATTTCTATTTAAATCAATCTTCAACTAATTAAATTTTGCATTATGCCTAATTATAAACACAAAGAATCAGCACCAGGAATATGCCAAACATTGCGCACCTACTTCCAAACCATGGTGAAAAGCACAAAGCAGAAATATTTTACAACATCCCTGTTCTCAAAAATGAAAGTTTTAACATTGCTCTATTTTATCTTTTTTGTTGTAATTCCAGCAGAAACTGTGGCCTCTGCTGAATGTGGCCTTTGAATTCACCCAGGCCCAGCTGGATTCACTCCCAGTAACCCAGGAGAAACTAACACTTCAAATAAATAAAAGAAACTAAAATTTCACTTAAATTCACCTGTGTGCACAGAAGCAGCTTTCCCCCCTGTTAAGCAGAAATTTCTATGAGTTGACAAGTATATTAGCCAGAGCCTCAGATACTTCAAAATCTTCTCACAATTTAAGGAACATGTGAAAATTTTTAATATAAAAGAATATCTGATTTTATCTATGATTGGTCATATAATCTATATAGTCATATTGGAGTGTTCCATTGTTACAAACAACAAAATGTATAAATTATAAATATTAGAGCTGAACAATGAAATGTATATGATTTGTCATTCATTTTTAAAATAAACATCAAAAGAAATTTTGAACAAAAGAAATTTTGAACAAAGAAAATATAAAAGACCATATTTAGATAATTGATTTCGTATTATTTTAAGTTTATATATGGTTTGTTAACATATGGACAATAAGATATTTAAAAGGTGAAGAGCCTATACAGAAAATTTCCTGATAGCTTGCTGGTCATTAGAATCATCTGGTAAGTTCCCCAAAAAAACTGATGTCTGGATTTCACCTTCAGATTCCAATTTTATTTGTCTGAATAGACTAGGTCAAGGGATGGAAAGTTTCAGTTATTCAAGATGGGTAAGTCCTGGGGATCCATGTACAACATAGTCACTATAGTAACAATACTGTACTGTACATCTGAAATTTGTTAAGAGGTTAGATCTCAAGTGTGCTCACCACAAGGAAAAAAAAAAAGAATATGTGACACAATGATTATGTTAAATAGCTTCACTGTTGTGATCGTTTCACAATATATACATATATTAAAACATCAGATTGTATACCTAAATTGTATGCAATTCCTACTTTTCAATTATACCTCAGTAAAACTAAAAAGGAGGGAGACAAAACCTCCAGGTGATCCTAATTCAGTCAGTCTTGAGACCTATGCTTAAGAATGAAGACCAAATAAAGCAAAACAAATTATCCTCATAACCTCATATTAGTTCTTTTGCAAAATGTGTCACATTTCTATTCAATAAAATTATTGTGTTTTGTGTTTTGACTGAAAACTCCCATAAAATGTATCCTGGTAGGTTCTTTTAATTTCAGTATTGTTGCTGTTATATTGATTATATATTTATTTCAGTTTACTAAGAAGGATCCCCCCCAAAAAATTAATGAATTCCTAATATGTTAAGCTTGTACATGGAGCAAAATATTTCATCCAAATTGTATAGTCAGTTATTTATTAAACTTCTAAATTTTGTATGTACTGTATTAACATTCTTTACATACATACATACATATATATATATGTATGTGTGTGTGTGTGTGTGTGTGTGTGTATAAAATAAATCAAGAAGAGAGGATGTCGAGAAAGGGGAATCCTCTTACACTGTTGGTGGGAATGCAAGTTGGTGCAGCCACTTTGGAAAACAGTATGGAGATTCCTCAAGAAATTAAAAATAGAGCTTCCCTATGACCTTGCCATTGCACTACTGGGTATTTACCCCAAAGATACAGATGTAGTGAAAAGAAGGGCCATCTGTACCCCAATGTTTATAGCAGCAATGGCCACAGTTGCCAAGCTGTGGAAAGAGCCAAGATGCCTTCAAAGGACGAATGGATAAGGAAGGTGTGGTCCATATACACTATGGAGTATTATGCCTCCATCAGAAAGGATGAATACCCAACTTTTGTAGCAACATGGATGGGACTGGAAGAGATTTTGCTGAGTGAAATAAGTCAAGCAGAGAGAGTCAATTATCATATGGTTTCACTTATTTGTGGAGCATAACAAATAGCATGGAGGACAAGGGGAGATGGAGAAGAGAAGGGAGTTGAGGGAAATTGGAAGGGGAGATGAACCATGAAAGACTATGGACTCTGAAAAACAATCTGAGGGTTTTGAAGAGGTGAGGGGGTGGGAGGTTGGGGGAACCAGGTGGTGAGTATTAATACGAGAGGGCACGGATGCATGGAGCACTGGGTGTGGTGCAAAAACAATGAACACTGTTACGCTGAAAAGAAATAAAAAATTAAAAAAAATAAATCAAGAAGGAGAATTCATTAGCTATTAAAACACAATTTTAATGAATATTTCCAGGTTTCCTCCTTGAATTGAGTCTAATATATAGTTTAGTAATAGTAGTTTAACTATTTATATAACTTCTATTCACTAAACAACTAACAAATTTTCTCCTTACTCTACTCTGAAATGTTATCAAAAGAAATTATAGTTTCAGATAACAGTTTTTAAAGCAAACAAGCAAAATGTACTTTCATAACTTCTGTATTTTTTTTCACCAATTACATTTTCAGTTCATTTACATTTTCACTCCTAATAGTAGTGGTATTCTGAATATGAAGACTGAATGCCTGTTACTTGAATATATTTAGCTTAGCATCTTATCATGGTGCACTTTACATTGAAATATCTTGATAATTAAAGTTTCAATGGGTGATTTCTTAAATTTATTAACTACATTATCATTTTATGTACATTTTAATTTATAACCTGAATTAGTAGCTTGTATTATTGTCATTAAGAAAAATAGAAAAAAAAATACTAGCAATTATAAGCAGTATGAGTTGATGTAAGCATTTTTGTTAGCCCTGAAGCAGTTCTGATAGTTTTATTGTCTTAATCAACTTAGTCAACTCTCTTTATTGCTCTTTGGAGGTGGTAGTTTTGAACACATGCTGGGGTGTTAGTTCACTGCTGCCAAATTAAAAATGATAATTCTCATGCGTGAAATAACTGTATGGACTAATGACCAAATATCTTTATAATGTGAGACACTATTGCAGCAGGTGGCCAAACAATTATACACCATAACATAATATATCCCTAAAGTAAAGAAAAAAAATAAAGACACTTTGATACAATCAAAGCAAAAGCATTAGGAAAAAAAATGTATAGATAGGTATCATCAATAATTAATAGAAACTTAAGATTTACTCTTTTATTTTAAATAGTAAAAATAAAGCATCTATCTTAATGTTTGATTACTCAGGTATTTATTGAAAGTATATTTATTATGCATGCAGGAGAAAAGTGAAAATGTGATTAAAGAACCAAAATTGTCAGAGATCTTGACCTTGTGGAATTGATAATCATTGCTTAGGGGATTTACCTCGGGTAAATGTACCATTGGGTAGAAAAATTCTGAAAATTAAGACTGATGATGGCAAATAAACTTCTGGAAAGAGTAACAGGGGAGGTAGGCAAAGTATAGATCATGAAATGTGTTTTATTCAAAACTTGACTTTAAAATTCATCTTGAAGGCTAAGATATTCACATAATAAGCTTATATTATTCTTGCAGCAAGATGGAGGGTGTGTTTGAGGAAAGCAGATAGATTGATTAGGAGTTTTTTGTAAAAATCCAGATTAAGTTTTAGTGTAGGCACTACAGAACTAATAGCTATGAATGGAGATCAGAGACCAGATTCAATTAATTTATAGAAATTAGATGTACATAGTTCTATGATAAGTTAGAGAAAGCATTAGAGTAAATAAATAAATAAATAAAATAAACAAAAAGAAACTAAACCTGGGGCACTTGGTAGCTCAGTCAATTAAGCATCTGTCTTCTGCTCAGGTCATTATCCCAGGGTCGTGGGAATGAACCCTGCATCAGGTTCCCTGCTCAGCGGGGAGACTACTTTTCTCTCTCCCCCTGCCTCTCCCCAGGCTTGTGCTTTCTTTCTCTTTCTTTCTCTCTCACTCACTCTCTTTCTCAAGAAATACATTAAAAAACAAAACAAAACGAAACAACAAACAAAAATTCTGGTGTAATCACCAGATATTACATATATATATATATATATATATATTTTTACTAAATGATCAAATACTTCCAAAAGGAAAATTCTTATTGAGGATAAGAAGTAAGTGTAATTTAGAAACTTATTTCTCAGAAAGAGTTCTAAGGACCAATAGCCTTGGCATAACCTGGGAGTTTCAAACTCCCTAAAACTTGTTGCATCAAAATTCATATTTCACACACTACTTAGGTAGTCCAAACTTTCATATATGCTTTAGAACATGTTACATTTGGGGCCACCAAGGTGGCTCAGTCAGTTAAGCATCTGACTCCTGATTTTGGGTCAGGTCATGATCCCAGAGTCATGAGATGGAGACCAAGGTAGGGGTTGAAATCAGAGATATAAATGTAAATATCAATAGAGAGCATAGAAAGGGAATATAAATTTGAGGAACATCAGGAGAGAGAGTCATGGAAAGAACTAAAATTTTCTGAAGAAAATATTTAGAAAAAAGAAATAGATCTGTACTTTAATAGACTTAATAGTATTACAATATATTGGGTACTTTAACATTCAAAGAAAATTAGATGAAGGGACAATGTAAGAAGCTAAGAAGAAAGTCTCTAAAAGGAAATTGAGATTACAATAATGTCATATAATTCATTTTAGGGGAAGGAAAGAGAATCTTAGTACAAATCATATTTTCACTTAAAGAGAATCTAATAAAGACCTCCTGGATATGACAATCAGAGAGTTATTGGTCCACAATGTAGTTGAGTAAAATAGTAAAGTCAGAGAGCACATCGCAACAGGTTGAGTGATCTGCAGGTGAGGAAGAGAATAAAGAAATTACTTTGTGTCTTAAAAGAGAGATAAGATGGTAGTTAAGTATAGTAGGAAATCTGTAAAATGGCCCCCCAGGATTTCTACCCTGGTATAATGCTCCTGTTGAGTGTGAGCTGGCTTTATTGAATGACTTTTAGGGAAGAATAGGTGGCTCCATCAATTAAGTGGCTGCCTTCAGCTCGGGTCATGATATCAGGCTCCTGGGATTGAGCCCAACATCAGATACCCTGCTCATTGGAGAACCTGCTTCTTCCTCTCCTTCTGCCTGTCACTCTGCCTACTTGTGATCTCCATCTCTATGTCAAATAAATAAATAAAATATTTAAGAAATGAAAAAAAAAAAAAAAAGAATCACTTTTAATGAATAAAATTTGGCTGAAGTCATGAGATGTCAGCTTATGAGATTATATTACAAAAAGGCTCTAGTTTCCATTTTAGGCAACCCATCTGCCATTTTGTAAATTGCTAGTCAAATGAGTGAGCTTGGAAGCAGAATGTAGCACAGAGAATCCTCGAGATGCCTGCAGCCCTAACCAATAGCTTAACTGCAGACTCTTGAGAGACCAGAGATAGAAATATTCAGGCTGCATCCAAATTCCTGACCAATAGAAACTATCAGGTAACCAGTGATTTTTTTTTTCCTTTTAAGCCAGTAGGATTGGGGGTAATTTTTTGCAGCAATAGAAATTATTTTTTAAATATTTTATTTATTTATTTGACAGGGAAATAGAGAAAGAAAGAGCACAAGCAAGGGAGCAGCAGGGAGAAGGAGAGGGAGAAGCAGGCTCCTTGCTGAGCAGGGAGCCCAATGCAGGGCTTGATTCCAGGACCCCAGGATCATGACCTGTGCCAAAGGCAGTTGCTTAACCAACTGAGCCATCCAGGCGCTCCCAGCAATAATTATTAAAGGATAATAGTTACAATAGATACAGATAGTACAGATTTTGATAGCTAGAATTGGGATGTTCCCCTCACGTTTAGGCGGAAGAGTCATTGGAACCAGATAGTGGTATTAAGGAGAGTGATCATAAAGGCATAAAAGTCCAATGAACTCACTTCCTAGAATGTAGGACTTTGAGGAGCCTGTGGATGGGTGAGGAAACTACTATTGAAAGCTGAAGGACAGGCAATCATTTTTATGTAGTAGGAGAAATTTGATAAACATTGTCTTCTGCAGTTATGCAAAAAGCTGAACATATGACTAGTTGTCTACACGATCAACCTTCATAGATTTCAAAGCAGTGTTGAAGGTGCTGGCTAGTTTAATTTTGCTATTTAAAGTAAAGTTTGAGAGGAAAGAAATAATTTGAAAACAGAACTCAATAAAGATGCCAGGATTGATGGTTCTGGGGAAAAAAAAAAATACAAGTGCTAAAATTAAGAAAAGGCTTCAGCAAAGATTAAATCCAGGGTACTACCAAGAAAATACAGTATGAAGCTGAAGCTGAAGGTGTGACTGAAATCTTTTATTAAGACCTCAGAAAGATCAAAAGTGTGCCTCAGAGTTCTATTCAGTCACATAAAGGGCGCTTTAAAAAGATTAAGAGTGTGTTACCCAGGCCCTCTCAATCAAACAACAGAGTCTCTATGAAGTATAAGGTGTTACCCTCAGCCTTCTCAACAGGAGCCAAAGGTAGAGATGGACTTGTATCTAAGAGATTTGTTGGTGTGTCTTTTCTCTAATGGAAAGAACCCCAAAAAGATGTATGAAAGATCCACAAAGTCCTTTTAACACTTATATATGCAGGAACATTACTGAATTGAAGTGAAAAAGAGTTGTTTAGGCCCCCCAAACATCTATAGTCAGAAAGGTGATCAGAGTAAGTCAGAGTAAGTGCTCAGAAGGCAAAGGATCTAGGAAGCTCAACCTCCCTCAGTCTGGCCTGACACAACCAGGGCCTTCTTCAAGTTGTACTGTAACCTTTTGTGAGAATCCGAGCAACAGGCACCTAGACAAGTCACACTGGATTTCTGAGTCACAAAAACTGAAATAATAATAAATAATAATGGGTATTGTTTTAAGTGGTTAAAATTTGGCATAATAGATAAGTTACTGGTAGAGAGAGAGATGGACATTAAACAGCATATTTGTATAGATGAGAATGTGTAGGAAAAGCAACAGTATGGATGTTTGGATTAATCTTGGTTACAAGAAGTGGTGTTTTTTTCCTGAGATAAAGAAGATGCAATTATTAATTTGGGGATAGAGTTCGAGAATATACTTTGTTGATAATTTCTATTTTCTTGAGAAAATAAGATATGAGGACTACTGTTTAAAATAACAAATTTGAGTTCAAATAAAAGCAATCTGGAGGGAATCTGGGAATGACCAAGCCAGAGAATATACAAAAAAACAGTCACAAAGTGCCAAAGGTGAAACATAAATTAGGGTTAATATATTTATACTACATGACGGATAGAATGGAAACTTTTAGGACAAATGGCTTACATGTAGCTTTAGAGAAAATGATGCATTACTTGACTGAAGAAGAATAGGGACAAGATAATTCTGGATATTGCCAAATATTGGAGTGATGAATTATGGGACCTATTCCAAATAAGAAAATGCATAAAACCCCAAGGGCTCAGCAGATTTGAAGGAAATGATGGGTTCTGATACCTTATCTATTTGGATGTGGAGCATAAGAAAAAGAAATAATATGATTGGAGACTGTAATTCTGAAGTTTGAGTGCCAGAGTTTGAGGTGCATGGTGTAGCCATTATATAGTGCATGATATAGAAAAAAGGAAGTACACTTCAATGATACAGTATAATATGAGGAATAAATTTTATGGGTATGGCAAGTGTGATTATAGATTATAAAGATGCACCCAAGTATTATAGATGATGACTAATCCCAGAGTTTAGAAAATATGTAGATTACAGTTCTGAAATATTTTATCTGCTCTGTTACTATACAGAGAAGCAGCAATATTTAGAACAATAGTTATAAGTATTAACAGATTAATGAGGCTGCCTAGATGCTAAAATATCCACATTTCACAATACAATCTGAGTGTAAGAGAAATAATAAAAAATAATTTATGTCATAGATAATATTTAGTATAAAAAGATAAAATAGTTTCTCTATGTTGTATCTTTCTAATCCTAATAATATATAATTTTTGAAATATAAATATGTTTTATCATTATGAAAGCAAAAGAGACAGAGAATTTGGAAAATGAAGAATTTAAATGCCACAATATCATTTATTTCTGCATTCAGAAATGAATTTTCTTGATATTATGAAATATTTTCTTTTAGCCTTTCATTTACTCACAACCTTAAACCCAGAAATGCACAAATATACATACCTAAATTATTATTGCATATTTGATTTCATATCCCACTTTAAATGATCAATTATGACAGTGAAATTTAAATCTTAAATTATATTATTGATACTTTCTTACACTGCTATTTTTCTTTAGCTGAAATACTTCTTTTAGTAATTTCTAAGTTTTTCAACAATAGCTTTACCCTAATTTACCTAACAATTCTATTTTATTATCAGAAATATGTATGTTTCTATTATTTTAATTTGAAAGTAATGTAAGCATCCTAATTTATACATCTTTAGGTGCAATACTATTTTTAGGCTAAATGGTAGAAATGTGTTTGTTAGATTATAGGGTATGATTTTTTTTTCCTTTGAAGATAAAATGTAGGCTGCCAAATTGATATTATAAAAAGTTTTCCCTCATATATTCTTCACCTTTGTAATGGTGATTTTTCAAAATTTGTCCTGACCATTATTGAGTATATAGAGTATATATAGTGCTGTTATCTGGCACCATAATTACCAGTGGCTTTTAGTTAAATAGAAAAAATAATAGCTGTAGTAAGAATCACAGGCAAATGAATTGAGTTGAACTCACAGCATTATTAAACTACACGTTAAATTTTGAAACAGTGTATGTGTCACCCTTCATGTCTAATGCCAGGGCTTGTTTTCTGCAGGACAGGCTGTTGGAAAGGGAAGATGAATGTGAAGTGGGGAGAACAAGAACTACTGGAACCCCATAAGCAAATGTAGGAACCCATGTAAGGACTGCACCCCGTGTCAATTCTTGCTAACTTGATGTGGATGTTCTACAAGAGAAGCTAACATATCCTTCTCAGAGCTAAACACACACTTGACCCAGGAATCAGTCTGAAGGATTGGAGAAGGTCGAACACTCAGTCACAGGCTGAACTCCATGCCCACAAGGTACGTCATCAAATGACTGACAGTGTGAGTCAGCTAAAAAAGTGCCTGGTAACTCTGACCTGATCTTTGCAGCATAAAAAAGCAAGATGGCTGCTGCCTTCTGACAACCCTCTAAACCTAGCTCAAAAATCTTTCTTTTGGCCTACCTAACCAAAAACATATGGGAAGGAGAATTCTGGGAAACCGAATTGAGCCAGGCAAAGTTGACATGTATACAGCCATCACATGCAGCCAGGGTATTTTTTTCCAGGTTATTACTATGTTCTTAACATTATTACTTTCTTACATAAAACATACTTTCTTTGACTTCAAATTTTTATTTAAAGGATGTACTTAATAACACTTAAAAATAATTTGAATACAGAATGTTCCTAGACGTTTAAAATATACATTGCTCAATATTTTATAATTTTCTTGTCCTCTTCTCCAAATGACATCAGTGATTTTTTTAAATTTGACATTATTAAGTTATATGAAATGACTTAATTTGTTTTCACAGAAATAACAATGCTCTTTCTTTTTCATTTACATTTTATAGGTGTTTGTGATTATTAAATAAATGAAGCATTTGTTAGAAAATGTGCCACCAGACTAAATAGACCTGGGAACAATACAACAGAACATTGTTAAGCACACAATTCTTTTGGTGGGAGAAGTTCATGACCATAATTGAGAGTAACCTACTAATCGCTAATTTTCAGTCTGCCTTGGGCACTATGGTCAAAATATTTCATGGATGAAAAGGAGACATTGGTTAGTGCGTTGTTTTTATTAAATAGAGATATCTGAAGAAAACAATTCCAAATGTATACCAGCTGCCATAACTACATAATCCTTTTTAAAAATATACACATGTGTATATAGACACACTTACATTTATAAATATGCACACTAATGCATGTAGAAAGATAGACAAATACATAGATGCATAGAAAATTAGAATGAAAGGCCACACACTCCATCTATAGGTATATAGTATGTGGAGCTGGCTCATACTGGCTTACAAAAGCAATTTTTCCCAAATCCACATTAGGTCTCATCATGTGAGTGGCTTCATACGAGCCATAGTGGGAATATTTACCCTATGAAATTGGTAAATACTATAAATATGGGCTTGGGGGAGATTCACTGTAGGGGAAAAGCCAGTTCTCAAACTTCTACCAGCACACCACCTGTTATGTGTATGTGTATACAGATATGCACAAACACACACTCTCAACTATTTTAGAACTTTTGCAATATAGGGATGCCTAGGTGGCTCAGTTGGTTAAGTGTGTGCCTTTGCCTCAGGTCATGATCCCAAGGTCCTGGGCTCAAGCCCACCAACAAGATCCCTGCTCTGTGGGGAGCCTGCTTCTCCCTCTGCCTCTGCCCCATCCTTTGCTCCTGCGTTCTCGCTCTCTCTCTCTCTGACAAAAAAAAAAAAAAAAAAAAAAATAAAAATAAAAAAAAAAAAAAGGATTACTGTATATATGATGAAACATTTCATTATTTTAAACCACCATTCCCTGGTAAGCTATATTTGTTTCTATGATGTAGTTTTATCATGTTTACATATGGCCTATAATAAATACTGTTATATAATTGTAATTCCCCCAGGCTTCTTTTCCCATTGGTATGGTATAAATAATGGTATGTCTCATGATCAGCGGTATTATATGTTTGACATTTTATGCAATAAGACACATGTAGTCTATGGTTAATCATTCTATTTTTGCTGAATTTTTAGTTTCCAGGTTTTCACAGCTACAGATGCTACAGTGAATTTATTATTAGTACACATTTCTCATTTGGTCATCTGTCAGGGACCTATCAATAAGGCTCAGATAGCAGGGACCTATCAATAAGGCTCAGATGGAAATTGTCCTGGCCAATCTTAGCAGAAGCAGGCCAGAGTTGAGGTCCCACACATGGCAGGACTCCATTCAGGACCCAATGGGGATGGAACTGAAAGCCAAAGCATCTATCAGTGACAGTCCAGAGTCCCTGGTGTCTGAGTCCAAAAAGTAAGTTTCTACCCATCTGGTGGTACCTGGAGTCGACTTCACCTGCGCACTCATAGAGGCAAACCCAAGGAAGGACCAGCAGGGTGCCCAGGGCAAAGAGGCCATTCTTTCACACTTTTCCACCAACCCAATGGCTGCCTCCAACATGACGGTCTACACATTTAACAGGGTGAACATGGGACAGGGTGAAGCTGGGTGTGGGCATTATTGCTAAGTACCTGGACAATGTCTATCTTCATCTCAAGGAGGAGAGGTACTGAAAGACCAAACTACAGAGCAAGGTGTTCCAGGAGTGTGTTAACTGCCTGGAAGAGACCCGTGAGTTTTTTGAGGCCAGTGGTTTCCAAAAGGCAGTGCTTCCCAATTAATAGGGCACCTCAGAGTTCTACTGTCTGAGGCAAGTCACCCTGGCCCAGCGCCAGAGCCTGGAGAGGGACAGGGATTAGGGGCTGGAGGGGAGCCAGAGGCAACCAAACTGAGCCAGAGGCAACCAAACAGTCCTGGCTGTTCAGCCTTTGGCTCCAGACCGCCCAGTTCCTTCTGCCCTGGGGATTCCTTCCACCTCACAACAGACTTGATCTAGCAGGAGCAGAGGTTCAGCTCTGAGGTAGTGGAGCTGTAGGGTGCTGCTGCCCAAAACCAGGAGGGAGAAGGAAGATGAAAAGAGATGTGAAAATGCACCTACAAGCTGCTGTGTATCAGCTTCATTGAAGGCTGCCTCCTCTAGGGGGCCTCCTGTGCCTGGGAGCAGGTGGAGTCAGTACTGTACAGATTCCTCCTTGAGCCCTGCAGAATGACTGGATGCCTTTCCAGCTGTTAGATTCAGGAGGGCAGAAATTGTCGCAGGATGAGAACCTTGCCGTTAATGAGTGTGAACTGGTGCCTTCAGTCCTCCTGACTTTCTCCTGGGACACAACTGGGCTAGAGGACATGAAGGTTGTGGGGCCAAACCACACTCATCTATCGTGAAGCTCAAGCTTCTGTGGGGCATTAAGAAGCTCTCTGAAATAAAAGCAGGGTAGGCCTCACTATAAATGCATAAATACTAAAATAAAATAAAATAAAAATATTACTTAAAATATATTCATTATGAGGCTATAACTGAGGGCTAGATTTAAATGAGTAGACAGAAAAAAACAGAATTAGTAGTTCCTGGGTGTTTTCTTTCTAAATCTTATTAGGTAACACCAATTTTTCAGGCTAAAAATATATATTATCAGATAGGGCTGCAACAGTGCATATTAACATTATACTTAGTTTCTACACAAAATTTGTTCTGGTGAATTTTTGTTTCTTATTATAAAAAGCATTGAAAAAGATTGTTGAATAAAATAGGGTGGAGTTTACAGTATTTTAGGGACTGAAGAGCAATGTATAAGAATAAGAATTATATATCATGTATATATAAGAATATAATATTCATAGAAGAATAAGAAATGCATATCATGTCACAAATAAGAATACCTATCATGTCAAAACGTTAAAGTGTTGCAATTTAGAGTGAGATAGCAGCAACTAATTTAAATTGGTGGGATTCTAAGATGAGTAAGAAGGAATCAATGAATCAAAGCATGAAGGAAGCATATTTTCTATCTGGAGTCCCTAATATATGAGATAGTATTCATGTTAAGGGTATGATAAGAAGGCCAGTATGGCTGGAACATAGTAGAAGAGTAGGAGAATAATATAACATGAGATCAGGCTAATATGAATGAGACCAGAAAAAAGAGTTGGGATTTTATTCTAAGAGTAGGAAAGCCGTTGGAAGGTTTTTATAGAGAGCAAATATGTGGGCATTTAAATTATCACCCGGGTTGCTAAACAAAGAAAAGGTAGTAGGGAATCAAAAGTCAAAAAGGGAAGCCAGTTAATTTTGAACTGTCGTAGCAAAATACCATAGACTGGACGGCTTACCCAGAAATTTTTTTCTTATAGTTTTCAGGACTAGGAAGCCCAAGGTCAAGGAGCCAGCATGGTCAGGTTCTGGGAGAGGTCTCTGTCTGGCTTGCAGATGGTGCACTCCTGGCTGTGTCCCCCCCAGGGCTGGGAGAGTAGTAAGCAAGTTGATTGCTCTCTTCTTATAAGGTGCTAATCCCTTCATGAGGGCTCCACCCTCATGACATCATCTAAACCAAATTATCTCCCAAAGGCCTATGTCTAAATATCATCATGTTGAGGGTTAGAGCTTGAACATATGACTGGGACAGGGTGAGGGTAGGAGAGAACAGGAGAAAATTCAGTCCATACCACTGAAAACAATTGCAATGGTGTGGGTGAGAACAGATGACGCTGAATATGAACAACTACTCAAACAATTTTAGCTGGGAAAGGGAATGGAAAAAAAAAAATAAAAATGGGGATATAGCTAAGGGGAGAGTGAGGCCAGAAGATATTTTTATCTTAATTGGAGATAATAGTACATATTTATATACTGATGGAAATTATGGCATGGAGGAGAAGAAATCAAAGATGCATGAAAGAGAATAATCAAAGGGCATATGTGGAGAAGGCAAAAATAGATGGGATCCAGAGCAAAGCAGATGCCATTGACAGGAACAGGGCACAGATCTGTAGAAATAGGGCTGAAAGCAGAGGATATATATGTAGATGGATGGAGACTGGAGATCTGGTGTGAGGGTGAGAGATTTCCCAAAGGATAGTCACATAGTACCTTTCCATAACTGTAGAGAGTTTCATTGTACTGCACTAACACAAATGATTTCTATCATCCTAAGATTATAGAGATATTCTCTTCCATTTTCCTTTTATGTATTTTTATTTTAAATCTGAAAGTTATTCTTATACTTGATATATATTAGTGATTAATCTGTTTTTCCCTCCAAATTAGCCAATTATCTTTAATCCGTGTATTAAAACCCTCATCCTTTCCCTATTTCATTAAAATTTCTACTTAATTATATACAATGCCACTCTTCTGTATGTTCATAGGTTGCATTTATATATGAAATATGTAAATATATATTAATATCTGCTGTTAGGTTGGACAAAATTTTTAACCCAGATGTTAGCTGCTAAATAAAATCTCAATGAAATTGATTTGAACACTGTTCCACAGCAGGGACGTTATTCTATCTCCATAACTTGCAGCTTCTTGATTTGGGTGTTGCATCATGTTCATCTTCACAATTACCTCTGCCTATGACTTGGTCCTTCTATTTTCTTTCAATTCTCTGTTCAACATCATTTGCTTTTGTTTTAGTTTTATATATATATATACATATATATATGTATATATATATATATATACACACACACACATACATATGTATGTATATATATATTCATAGCATATATTTATGTATTTATAATATATTTATATAATGTATATACATTCCCTTGTAATGATGTAGTCATGGGATACACCTTTCTTCTCACGCATGGTCAAAGAGAGAAGATTGTTTGTGTTGGAAGGAGGAAGCACAGTGTTTTGCGTCTCAGCCAAATTCAGTATTTCACAATATAAAGATCTATCACATCAGAGTTTTGTTTAGATATACAGTCTTTTACATTTCCTTACAAGCCTGTCTGTCCGCTTCTCAGAAGGAAAGCCAAAAAACATTTGGTGTCAGAGGGGAGAAAAGTCTCTAATGACTCTAGTAAGTTTCTTGTCATTCTATATTGAATATGTTTTCAAATTTCAAATATTCCTTACATATCTGAAATCGATCACTTATTTGGAACAATCAAGAAGGACATCTCTCAAATGATTTCCCT
Source organism: Lontra canadensis (assembly GCF_010015895.1). Classification (NCBI taxonomy): domain Eukaryota; kingdom Metazoa; phylum Chordata; class Mammalia; order Carnivora; family Mustelidae; genus Lontra; species Lontra canadensis. The sequence continues at coordinate 41,468,528 of NW_022630995.1, read as the reverse complement.
TTCATGTGTTTCCTGATCCAAATTTCCTCTGTTGAATTATTTTAAAATGGATTTTGAAAATAGTAATAACCATTATTATTGTTAATTCCACTTATAATGTGCCTTAGGTGAGATTTACCTATTTTTAGCTTCTATCTTCCACAAATACAGGGTGAAGGTGGTATACCCATTGTTTTGCATTTAAACACCCGAGCAAACATATTCATGGTTTTTTTTTTTTTTTGCTGTAGACAAAACCATGAAATTGAATGCTTTAAGAGATTATTATTCATTTTACAAAAGATCATTGCTATTCAGTGTACTTTTGCATATATCAAATGTGCAAAGTTACAAGGTACAGTTGAAGATTTTATTCTCCAATGTAGGAGATGATTTACAATTTTTTAAACCCACCCCAACTCATACACACACACATAAAATATTCAAAGTGTGTATTGTGTTTAGTTTAATATTTTAAGCACTGATATATTTTTTTTATAACTTGTATTTTTAATGCCATTTTAAATGCATGGAGGAAAACAACATCTGTTTACTACCCTTATTTTAAACTTTATATAGATAGTTAAAAAAATCTTAAATCTGCACAAGGTATTCTCAATTATAGTAACATTGGGCATGTATGACAGAGGTGTTCAACTGCTTACATTTTCACACAAATGTGGGAATGGAAGCCTGAGGCAATGTGAATAGCAGCTCTTCAGACTTCAAAGGATCTGTGAAGGATTCTTGCTCTGCTCTTGCCATCATGAATTGGCCTATGCTTGGGGAGCAATTAAAATTAAATAGCCTCTGAACAGCAAAACGTGAAAAGCCCTAGTTCTGAGTATGAGCATGCTCTATCACAGTAGTGGCAAAGGAAAAGTGTTAAGAAAAAGCAAAATAACAGAACAGAGAGGGACATGGCATTTTGTGTTTAGACTGTATATTATCCAGGCAGCATTTAACTGTAAGCATGTATCTTCATGTTTCCTACTCTTTTAGAATAAATACGTATATGTGATGTATTTACATGTATATAGGCACACACACGTATACAAATAATCATTAGTGCATTATTGCAAGATCAATGCATCCTTGGAAAGTAATCCTTTAACAATGTTAAGCAGTTATACTTCCTCACTACAGCACTGTAAAGAAATTCCTGGGTGGCTCAGTTGGTTAAGTGTCACCTCTTGATTTTGGCTCAGATCATGATCTCAGAGTGGTGAGATGGAGCCCTCTGTCAGGCTCTGTAGTGGGCATGGAGCCTGCTTAAGATTCTCTCTCTCTCTCCCTTTGATCCTCCCCCACTCTAAAAAAAGAAAAAAAGAAAGAAACCCCTTAGATTAGTCACAAAATTATAAGATGTCTATGAAAAGTACAATAAATTTTCACTTTCTTTGAGATCACATGTATTAGCATGGATAGTGAGTTCCCCTTCACCATAGTAAGTGATAAAGTTAGATCTGCCCTAGCAAGAGTTTGAAATGGTGGTGTAATCATGATGCCAGCATTCAGTAGTTGATGTATATTTAATAAACTGAAAGGCAAAAGCAATTAAGAGCGGCTAGAGTAGGAAATATGAGCTTAGGTCCATGAGACAGTTATTGCTCAACAACTTAAGGGGGGAAAAATGACATGATGGTCAACCCAATAAACATATATAGGATTTAATATCATAACTTTCACACACCAATGAAATATTTACATGACCTCACCTACAGTGCTATAGTCTAATTTTCTCTAAGTCATGAATTTTACAATTTTGTCAGACTGTATCTAGAATGGAAATGTATTCCTCTTAACTCTAACCCAACTCAAATACACAAATTCAAAAACAGAAAAGAGGTTTAAGAAGAGGAGGTGGAGAAGAAGAGATGTTAAAAATGATGAAGAAAAAACTTATACCTGGTTGTCTAGGAAAATGGAAAGTGCTAAAACAAGGGAATGCAGAAACCTAAACTTTGGACAGTAAATTAGTGCAAATTTGTAATCAGAGACACTCTCTGAGAAACATATATATTTCTTTAAATTATGGTTACCAGAAGAAGCTAAAACTGATTAGGAGCATTATTTTAAATAAAGTATTAGACTGTTTTCACATATTGATGACATCACAATATAATTGATATGTATTACATAGATATTGGATTTATTTTATGATATTATTTTTTATCTGATTCCCATTGTTACAGTATTGCCTTTATTTAAGATTCTTGCCTCTGCACGCCCCCTGTATGTTTCTATTTCCTCAGCCTTACCTCTCTGGGAGAGAAGATACAGTTTGATAAAACCAAATTAAATTTTGAAGATTCAGTGAGTTTGTGTAAATGCTTAGTAGAACATTACTTACTGGCACAAAGTATCATTCATTAAATAGAAGTTGACATTACCCATTACTTTATATTTATTTGTAAACAGGATTTTAAAAATGTAAAAATATAAAAATGTAAATGTTAAAAAAATTAGAAAACACAAAAATATATAATGAAAAAAATACTATCTCACATCCCAGGATAAACACTGTTAACAATTGTTATACTTACTTTTTTAAAATTTATTTATCCAAATGTCTATTTGCATGTGAATACATGATTTTAAGTTTAAATATATTGAATATACATTTAGTATTCTGTCATAGTTCATACAATATTTATTAAAATTTTTCTTGGTCTTAATACTTTTTCAGAAGTATGTTCTTATAACTTAAAATGAATGTTTACTAGAAACTACTTGTGCTTGTGTGTATATATTATGTATGTATATATATCATATTCATCTTGAAACATGGAATATTTTTTTACTGTATTGAAGGTGATAGAATTATATACTAAATGGCTCTTGTAATTCCAAAATTCTTACATAGTACAATATTTTTTAGTAAATCCTTAACCTTATGAGCTCTGAATTCAGATTGTCAGGGCTTGATTATATAAAATATTAGCTGTTTTACTTTGAATTTTAAACATCCCTTTTGCACAGGTATTATCTAGAAAGAAGAAAAAAACACAACTCATAAAATATTGTGTACTTAAATAATGTAATCATTCATGGTATTTATTAAGTTATATAATAAATGTTCAATAAAAGTCATCAATAACCCTAAGGTCATTTCCTCATATATACTTTCAAAAGCAAATAAATAAATCAATTAATTGTAAGAGAAATTATAAAAATATTTTGAAAGGTATGCTTTGATTAATCAAGTCACTTGTTTTGGAACAGACTGTAATTTAAACTTTTATTTGTATTTATTTATTTTTTAAAGATTTTATTTATTTATTTAACAGAGAGAGAGAGAGATCACAAGTAGAAGGAGAGAGGCAAGCAAAGGGGGGGGGGAGCAGGCTCCCCACTAAGCCGAGAGCCAGATGCGGGGCTTGATCCCAGGATCCTGAGACCATAACCCAAGCCAAAGGCAGAGGCTTAACCCTTGAGCCACCCAGGCACCCTTATTTTTATTTATTTATTGGGAATCTTTCTGAAACCCTTTCTATATATAGCCTCTGCTAAATTTCCTCTATTTGTTATAACTGCCCTCTAATTTTTTTCATAGTTCAGCCATGATGTCTTATTTGAAGTGTCATTTTCTCTTTCCAAACATTACTGTACAACTTCTCTGTAGGTAACATGGTATCAGTGAACATTCTTGATATTACCAAGAACACACTTAAAATTCAACTTGGGTTCCTATTTCACAAATTTAGTTGGTAGTCACTGTAAATAGAAATAGTTTCATTCATTTTGTTTCTCTAGAGTTGAACAGAGAAAAGTATTCAAATACACACACACACACACACACACACGCACGCACACAAAGCTATTGAAATTCTCATAGGGTAGATAGATGCAGACAAACATGAATAATGCAAAGACACCATCTCTGAAGCAAAATGAGCATCAAAAGATGTGAAATCAGTTACCCCTAAGGAACAATGAAACTGTAGGTAGCCTGAAATATTTAAATTAAATCATATTCTAATATGCAATATACTCCCTGAGAGAAATAACTGAAGAGGAATTAGCTTCTTTAGTCCTCTGGGATGCCATTCATTATGTGCTTGAATTAAGCAAAAAACATATTTATGGGATTATTTATATGTATATACATATGTATGCATATAAGGTAGATGCTTTCGTTTGCTATTACTGTTGTAACAAATTACCACAAATGTGGTTTCAGAAAACTGCAAATTTATTATTTCACAGTTTTGAAGGTCAGAAGTAGGGTGGCAACCTTAATTTCATCTTCAAAGTCTCTTTTGCTGTGAAAGATAACATATTCACATGCATAACATTGGGCAGTGAAGGTCATGGAAGCCAAAATCTTACCCCATAGCAGAAGAATCTTAATCTTTCCTATACATATTCAAAACATATGTTATGAAATGTAAATTGTATGACAGGAAACATACTACAAGATTTTACCAGATTGTTTGATTTAATCCTTACAAGATGTCTAGTAAGTATTATTACAGATATTTCATAGGAAACAATGCATCTTCTCAAAGCGATTACCGACTTGTCCAAACACACAAAATGAGTTTAAGATCAGCCTGAATTTGAACTGAAGTGCAGACATCTAATTACTCTGCTTTTTTATTGTATTTTATTTTATTTTTTAAAGATTTTATTTATTTACTTGACAGACAGAGATCACAAGTAGGCAGAGAGGCAGGCAGAGAGAGGAGGAAGCAGGCTCCCTGCTGAGCAGAAAGCCCGATGCAGGGCTCTATCCCAGAACCCTGGGATCACGGCCAGAGCCGAAGACACAGGCTTTAACCCACTGAGCCACCCAGGCGCCCTTACCCTGCTTTTTTAATTTATGTAACAACAAACAAAGATTCACATGCAGAGTCTTATAAGTGAGGTCACTTTTACTATGAAGTAATGAACCAATTGTTGAATTAGTTTTTGAATATGTCAATAGATTTAATAATAATTTTTTATGTAGGCCTGTCATGACCACAATTACACTCACAAACACATACACGTATGTACACATACATATCCACTGGTGTTATTGCCAAAAGCTTTTTTTTTTTTTAGAAAAAACGTTTATGTTTATTATTTTTGAAACAGCTATATAAATCCACCAACAAACTGTTGTAGTTTGATCTAATTTTTAAAGTTTTTACAAGGCATTAGAACATTCTCCTTCAATTTTATTTCTAGTGAAGTGTAAGAGTAAAATTCCAAGAATCTTTACAGTGTTCTACTTTTTCAAATGTGTGTTCTGATTATTTCTACCTCTATTTTTGTGGCTGCCTTGTATCAGCACATTAAAACTGCAAATTTGTTAGAGAAAATGGTACACTTATAGAACTTATGGTCCACTAAGTCTTGGTTAGTGCAATTACATATCCTCCTTGTGTCACTAGGAACAAATGATTTTTAATCATCTAGTGTTGCCTATGCATTTCAGACAATACTCATTCATGGTGATGGGAGCTTGTGAATGAGCACAAGAAAAAAAAGAGAGTTTTAAATAACTTATTTTCCAGTAAATGGCCATGCAGTTTGTCTCATTTGATTTTACTCACTTTTATCCTTGAAAGTAGCTGGGCAAATACATTCTCAAGCTTGTCTACCTTTGCCCTACACTTGAAATATATAGTGCTTTTATGCTGTCAGTTATACCTCTGTGTCCTTTCAAACTACATAGCAGACCCTACAGCCTCACATATCTATGAACACAGTCAATGTCTGTCATGCTTGTTACCCACAAGACAATGATACTGCTCAAGGGAGGCGGTAACGTTGCTGCTCCTTGGTTTTGATCTGTCTGGAAGTAAGTTGCTCGCAGAGAAGAGTTATGTTGGATTCCATTTGCTTGTCAGCTTTGTCACATTCTTTTCTCCTGGCTATATATTTTGTGATTATGTTTTCTTCATTTTCTGCTGATTATATTACTGAAAGTAATTTCTATAGTGACAGTTTCTGTTTGACATTAACTCTGAATCTGATTTTGGGGACAAGTAATGAAAATTTGGATAAGGGAACTGTTCTTTTTATGATACACAATTTTCTTATAAATTGGAAGTCCATTGCATAGTTCAAAATGACCCCAAATTATATACTGTGTTTATTCTGGGGGTTACAAAATTGTGCACACAATTTTCAGTGAATTGGTCTTAGACAACTAATACAATTGGTATTAGACAACTAACTTTTTGTTGACTTGTTGTATGTGTATAATAGAGTACAATAAAACACAAGTGTAAGAGAGGTCAGACTACTATATGGTAATAGTAAATACCATATGATAATAGCAAATACTATACAGTAATACTAGCAAATACTATGGATACTCTAATTCTTAAAAACTCCATCAAAATTTTAAAAGAAAATTCAAGGTTTTTCAGTCAAGAACCACTAAAAGCTACATTATTTTAGTTGATTAGGAATTGACTTTAAATAAAGTGGAAATTATTTTATTGTGTGATTTTATGATTAAGTATGCACTATTTGTACCATTATTTTAGAGGCATTCAATATGAAAAATTGTTTTTGTCATCTATATAAATCTTAAAAATACCCTGTTCAAAAATAATAATGAAAGAATAGCAGAACTCAAAGTCATTTCATATGTCAAATAGCACCTATAACTCTTTCCCAGACGCAATGCTCATGTCTGCCATTTTAATTTACTTATTTTTCTTCTTTTCCTCATGATCCTCTTTCTTAAATTGTAGACATATTAAGCAGTAGGAGTTTGTAGATTGATTAAACCCCAACATGATCATTGCCTCAATGCTGGATCTCTTTCTTTGTTTGATATATTTTATTGAATTTTATGAATTTAAAACTGTTTCAGTATTATTTCATACTGTGATCTACAAAGAAGCCCTCATGGTTGGAAAGCCTGAGACCTTAAAATTCCGCTGCACTCTATTTCCTTTCAGTCTTTCCTAGTAAAGTGAATAGCTGTCATCAGAGTTGATCTGTTCCATGTAATAATGCTATTCTGGCCACTACCTAAGAGATGCAAGCTCAATGTACTGGTTCTTTCTGCTTCCAAGATAATGGAGGCAACAGGCTATATCATCCTAGCTAAGGTTAACTATTTTCCTGTTGCCTGCCTTCCAACTACTTAGCCAATTCTACTTAAGGTTATTTGCGGGGGTGGGGGGGGTGGGCTCTCCTTCAAATAACCCATTTCTACACTGTTTAGTGCAGCCCTAGCTACTACAGTGAAGAAAATACCAATAGAAGTTTATTTCTTTTTGACAGTCCTAACAAGAGTTGCTTTTCCTCCACAAGATGATTAGGAGAAATAGACTCTTTCCATGTCATGACTCCTCCTGTAGTCAACATAAGCAATCTGCAGAGAAGAGGGAAAGGGAGCAAGGTGAAAGCACACATACACCTCAAGTGCCTTAGCCAAAATGTTTCATTTCACATCATCTCACATCTCACTGGTAATAACTCAGTATCTGACCCACCCATATTCAGAGGCCGAGAAATATAGAATCTGGCCAGGCAGCTGTTTCATGATAACAAGGCTATACTATGGATGGAGGAGCAAGATGCTAATACATATGTAATTCTTTCTAGGAGATAAGTATGGGGGGGTAGGTAAGATGATAAGGAAGTATATTTTGTATGGGTTGAGAATAATTGAGAGCATATTACATACACTATTGGAAAATTATTTTTAATGAAAATATTTTTTCACAGAAACAAAAATATTTAAGCAAGAGAAACATAGTATCAACTTCATAGGATTGCTGTGAGAATTAAATGGGTTTATAAAGCAAATTTCCATTTGTGAACTCTTCTTTGTATTTATTCTTTTTGGTCTTATTACTATCAATAAAATTGAAGCTCTAGCATATATATTTATATGGAAAGAGAGAGAATAATCTTAACTATATTTTAATGTATAACAATTTCAGGTCAAACCCTAAAAAAATGTCATTTTTTAAGTGAAAAGTGTTCAAATATCAGCTAATACTTGTCAGGCCAGATGTGATAAGGAGCACACTTTGGTTCCATGGTCCTCACCCATTGGTGTAACTACTGTAAGTGTGTAAATGTTTACTTTATATAACAAAAGGGACTTTGCAGATAGAATTAAAATGGCTAACCAGCTGACCTTCAAATGAGAAGCCTATCTTGGATTATGCATGGCCCCATATAAAACATGGCCCCTTAAAATCAGAAGAGGAAGGCACAGTGTCAGAGAGAGAGATACGGCAAAAGAAAAAGCGTAACACAAAGACATGAGAATAACGCAAGTCATCTTTTCTGGCTTAAAAGAAAAAGGGATTTGAGTACAAAAGAATGCAGGTGGTCTCTGGAAGCTAAGAACAAACCTGGCAGAAAGACAGAAAGAAAATTGGGACATCAGTTCTACAACTACAATGAATTGAATTCAGTGAACTAGCCTGAGTGTATAAGTAGATTTTAGAGCCTCTAGTAAAGAACTCACCTCTGCTGACTTGTAGCCCATTGAGACCCATGGCCTAACTTCTGACCTATAGAACATGAACTTATAGATTTGTGTTGTTTTAAGTCGCTATGTTTGTGGCAACTTTTTAAAGCCATGATAGAAAACTAATGCATTATTTTTAAAACTATATTCTGAGACTAATCCCTTATCCCATCTCTTCCCTCTATAGTAATCACATAACTGATCTCCTTGCTTGTACTGAAACCTAGTCTAAAGTATTTTCCATAAGGTAAGCTGGGCAATCATTTAAATATATGAATCAAATACTATCATTGTCCTGCCTCTGTCTCTCAACAGCTTCCCATCAGGGTTTTACTTAAATCCAAAATTTCCTTTGTTATTTATAAAGCTTTACATTTTCCACCAACTAAACTATTTCTACAAGGTGATTTAAACACAGTGGCCTTCCTCCTGCTTCTCAAGCACATCAAGTGTATTTCCACCTTAATATTTTTTGCATATGTTCTTCCCTATTACCTGAAGAGTTCTCTCTCCAATATTGGCATGTTTTCTTTCTACATATTTATTCAGATCTCTGGCTGTTCACCTGATCAAAGGTATTTTTTACATGAATGACATAAAATAGCACCTCTTTCTCATTATCCTGTACCTTCCTATCCTACTTTTTTTTTTTTTTTCCCTGCAGAGTACTTGTCACCACCTGGTATTATTTCACATATTTATTTATGTGTTTATTATTTATGTTATTTATTTGCTTATGTATTATTTTGGCATAAGAGCATAACTTCTTACTTCGTTCAGTGTCATACCCAGAAAGCCAAAAAAGTTCCAAAAATATATTAGATGTTCAATAAATATGTAGCAAACCAATGTTGGCTTATGAAAGTATAATTTGGGTAAAGGAGTTTGTATCACATTCACTTTAAAGTTCAGAAGAATCAGTGTGGCTAAGTATTGATCAGATAGTAAGATATTATTGAAAAAGCTAAAAAACAATAAAACTGGTTAGAAAATTTTATTCTCAGGTATCTCTGGTTAAGTCTTCAGCTCCTGAATTATAGCAGGATTCTCCTCTCTAGATTTGCGTTTGGTGTTTTTGAGTCTTTTCATTTCCTCCTGTTATGCTCTCCCTTCGGAGTAACTACAACCCATTTGCAGTTTCTTCCGAAAGTCATATTTCTTCTTCCCGATCCAGATCATTCTAGCCGACTTTTTATCATCATTGTGAATATATCATAGAAAACAATATTGCCTCTTATTTCATAATGGAAAGTAGTCTAAAAGAAAGTCATCATGAAGTCAATATTCCTCACAACACTCCTTCTACAACAATGGCCACATATGTACTCTACCTCAGTGATCACCCAAGAAGCCATTCAGATTCCCAAATATAAACTGACTACCATCGTGCATTACTACATTGTGCCTCCTCTCCCTCAACAGCACCCCATAAATCATTAGAATCTAACCAATCTATTTATTGTCTCTCAAATCTGTCTACTTATTTCTACTCCTACCATTTCAGTTCAAACTTTCTTCATCTTTCACTGTCTTCATTCACAACCTAACTCTAAGCCATTCTCTCCATGTAGCCAGCTGTAGGAATGTTGGTCATCTCCTTGTTTCTCTCTTTCTTTAAAGCCTTTCAATATTTTAATATTTTACCACGTATGTGTCATGAACTGTCCCAAATTTGTTAGCTTGAAATAAGAACAACTATATTATTTCTTCACAAATTTGTGGGTCAACCTGGGCTGGGCTTCCCTGAATTGGTCTTTTGTTGGTGTCTCTTAGCCATGCATCTGGCTGCACATTTCAATGGCTTCAGTGGAACTGAATGCCCTAAGGATTGTCCCACTCACATATCTGGTAGTTGGTTCTGACTATTGGCCAGACTTCCCTGTTCAGAAGCCATTTAGCTTCCAATTAGATAGATAGGGCTTTTTTATGTGGCAATCCTAGGACAAGAGAGGGATAGCAAAAGCTTCAAACTTCTTAATGTTTGGAATTGGCAATAACACTAAATCAACTCACGTTTATTGATCAGAACAAGTCACAAGGCCAGCCTTGATTCAAAGATGGGTAAAATAAATGTCACCTTTTAATAGGATTTATGGAAAAACCACATTTCAACAATCCATACAAACAGATATAGGAAGAATATTTTCTGGTCATCTTTGCAACAATTACCATAATCTTCTACAAAATAAAATTAAAAATTACATTGAAGACACTCAACACCTTTGCCTTGGGATTCCTTTCGTACCAAACCCTATTTCATATTCTTCCCTCCACTTATTTGTTAGTAACAAGAACTACTAACACCCTGATCAAAAAACCCTCTTATTGGGGCACCTGGGTGGCTCAGTGGGTTAAAGCCTCTGCCTTCAGCTCAGGTCATGATCCCAGGGTCTTGGGATTGAACCCCGCATCGGGATCTCTGCTCGGTGGGGAGCCTGCTTACCCCTTCCCTCTCTCTCTGCCTGCCTCTCTGCCTACTTGTGATCTCTGTCTGTCAAATAAATAAATAAAATCTTAAAAAAAAAACCCTCGTATTACTTTGAGTTTTAATCTTAGTACCCTATTTCTAGATTTTTCTCCTTGCAAGATCCCTTCTTTAACAAAGTTAGTTTGTTTGATTTTTACAACTTATAACTTGCTAATTCACACCTGCATTATTGAACCAACAGCTTGTCCTTCAAAGACTCATGGCTAAACAGTCACTTTCATGATTCTTCAACTGGCTTAACCCTCATCTCGATCTAGAGCTCTAATAAGGAATTACTTCTTCCAAAAAACTTCTTAACCTGTTAACTTTCCATCTAATATTTGGTTAAGCGCTGTTCACAGTTCTCCCAACATCATGGTTCACAATGAACTCATTTATCTATATGTTGATCCCTTCCCGTAGATTTTAAATTATTTGAGGGAAGCCATTGTGTGTTACTCACCATTCAATCTGTGGAAATCTAGCATCATACCAGGAATTTAGAATAAGTTTAACCAAATTTGTCAAGTGTTGCCTTAAATCATATTCAAATTGAAAGACCATTACTTAGCTCTGACCATTGCCCCTGGTGAATTTGTTTCACAAATATACACAGAGATATAAAACATCCCTGAAAAACTTACTATGCTATTAGCTTAAGGAATGGCTCTGATATACAGGGAGTTAACAGAGTCCTGCTCCCACTCTTTTTTAAAGACATACTATAGAAATTATTTGATCACTGATTATAGTACAAAAATAAAAATATTGAGTTGTAATTTCTAGAATCAAGTGCTCTCCAAAATATATGTATTTTATTAAACATTTCTTTTAATTTTGCCGTCATTACATCAATAAAGAATGTTAATAATGGATATGACAAGCTCATTATTTTGCACATTAAAAATAGCTGTAAGTCACTTTTTTTTAATACCATGATTGCTTTATCACTCTCTTTCTTATCATTATAGTTTCAGTGTCTATAAACATTAACTTAGATTAATATTTTTTTAATAAAACACTTTTAGAAGTGTTTTAAACAACAAATTACATCTTGAAATTTCCCTCAGAAATGCTTATCAAAAGTTACATCTATTTTTTTTTTTTAAGATGTTAGCTTTTGTTTGTTACATACTGCAACAGTTTCATCTAACAACTATTCTGACTGGTTTCTGCACTACTTGTTAAAAGTTTTTATTGTCATATAAACAAAATTTATATTGTCATATGATCTGCAACACTGCTCCTGAAAGAAAGAAATGAAAACATCCTAAACACTAACAGGAAATTGATTAAATAAATTATGGTACATGAACATTATCAACTACTATGTAGAAATGTTCAGCTATTTTAAGCTTTATTGCTGACATGGAATGTTCAGGCACACCAAGAGGTAAGAAGATATCGCTACACATACAGTATGACTCCAATTTACACTGAAAAGCTAACTATACATAAGCACATATTTTGCAGATAAATTTATGATAAAGGAAAGGAAATAAACCAAACTCTTATTTCTCTGATCTCAAAAAGGACAAAGAGATGATTTTCTGAGGGTAAAGAGTAGATTTTGTGCTTTACTTATTTTCATGAATCAATTAATGACTATCAATAGCAATAAAAGCTAACATTTTTTGATAGCTCTACATGACAAACTATTCCAGATTCTGAATAGTGACTTCCTTAATGTTCATAAAAACTCGATGAGATTTCTATTAGTATCTCCATTTAACAGATTTTTAAAAGTGAAGCACGGAAGGTGAATAACTCAAATAAGGTCCAAAAACTTGAAAGCTTGTTTCTAAAAGGATATGAAACCAGGAGGTATGGGTTTGAGTTTGTCTTATCACCACAGCTTATGTGGTTTTGTGTAATTATTTTAACACCATACATTACAGAAACACCAGGAAACTGGCATTAATTAATCTCAAACAATACTGTAATTTTTAAATTAATGTCAAATACATGGGGTTGCACTCACTGTTTTCTGTTCTGCTTTGTTTTAAACATAATGTTGTGCCTATTCTTGATAATGATAGTGTTTAATTGGAATTTTTTTAAGATTTTGTTTTTCAACAATCTCTACACCCAATACATGCTCAAACTCACAAGTCCAAGATAAAGGGTCACATGCTCTACAACCAACCAGGCACCCCTGGAATTACTTTTAAATTCAATCCTTTTGTTCATGTAGGTCAACCTACTATGTATACAAATACTTTTCTTTTCTTTCTTTTTTTTTTTTTAAGATTTTATTTATTTATTTGACAGAGAGAGAGACAGCAAGAGAAGGAATACAAGCAGGGGAAGTGGGAGAGGGAGAAGCAGGCTCAGGCTGAGCAGAGAGCCTGACATAGGGGTTGATTCCAGGACTCTGGGATCATGACCTGAGTCAAAGCCAAAGCCCAATAACTGAGTCATCCAGGCACCCCACAAATACTTTTCTAAGGCAAGTGTAAATCAAGATAATGCTATCTAGTTTCACAGAACTTTTCTATCAGAATTACAACAGATTAGATATAGATTACCACAAGAACATTTGTTACTTTTTGAAACATCTACTTCAAATACAAATGTTATCGTATTGTAAATTGGATCCTTTAATTATACGAAGTCCACACAGACCTTTCTAAGTTTTTGTAATTATCTCCAAATTTTCTCAGCCTTACTTCTTAATTTTTGCTTTCCCATTGTAGACTCCCTGTTCCAGACAGACTCACTTGAATGATTTTGCCTGTATATCACTTGCTCATTGCCACCAACAACTAGTTTAACACAGATGGCATTTGTGAGACAGTGCTAGACACCATTGTGCTGTGATTTTGCCCATTTGATATTCTTCTGTCTCTTTTTTAAAAATCCAACTCTCTTTCAAATTTCCCCAAGATTTTTTTTTTTTTTTAACCAGATGTTTCTAACTGTTTACACTCTCCTCTGGATGCCTCTGGCATTCATGAGTATGGTTTTCACCTTGTATATTTGTACTTATTTGCATTCTGCTTTGGAGCGTGTGGAGAAAGCTAAGAATCCCATGATCTTTATGTACAAATAGTTCATATGTTTGTTAAAAACAAAGAATTTTCCTTATATTTTTCAACAATGACTCCTACACATCTTTTCAGATGATGGACACTGAGTAATTGGTAGATGACTATTTCTTGAAGTGACATTAAAATGCGATGAAAAAATAAGGCATAATAAATAATATAGAAAAATAAGCAGAAAGTCAAGAGGGAAAAGAAAAAAAAAAAAAACAAACTCAAAACAGAAAAGAAGAATAAATGGAAGGGGATGGATAACACAATCATGACCCAAAAACTATTCATACTTTTACCGAAATATATTTAAATATGAATTGCAAAGAGATTTTTACTCTGCAATATGATTAGTTGTACAATTTTTAGATATTCTGCTTCTTAGTTTACAGATAATGAGTCAAACTCCATAAATAGACATTGATTTCCAAGTTTTAAAAGAAAAAAGAGTAGAATCCTATAATTTTTTTTTTACCATTTTTTTGGCTATTCCTAAAGAAATACTGTATCATTTCAAATATACTTTAATGTACTTCTGAGCTTAGTAAACTTATGTAGTGCCAACGTCAAGCCAAGATATACTCAAAATTTAATTTAGAGGCTAATTTAATAACTCAGTATGTCATCCTTAGTCTTACAGAATTACTTCATTCTCAAAACCCCATAGGACACTTTATAATCAAGTAAACAAAACTTAGGAATTACTTGAAACCTCTAACTAAGAACACTGTAAGAATTTGCTATATCTAGATCATTTGCTTTAGTGTATATAAACGTTGTTATTGCATACTTTATTAAAAAGCAAAGATAAAAGCAAGTTGAGAATAGATTTATTGTAAAACAATTCAGATTTACACGGAACTATTGATAATAACTATATAACATAAAAAAAATACTTATTGAAAATCTCAGTAAAGAAAACTTCTTGTTGGCTAAAATAAGCAATGTACACTTAAGTACATTTTATTTTATACACCTTCTTCTTGCTGGATACTATTTATAAATTTGGCTTCTTACAAAACCTGAATTACCACCTTATATGCCATAACAACACCAAAAGTTACATCTTGAAAAATAATTATTATCTCTCTAATCTTAACCTTGGCCTCTTTATGGATTTCCTATTTTAATTAATTCAATGATCCTCGCAGTCAAGCCTACACCTGGAAGTCATCAAGACCTTTACATTATCATTTATTGTAATTACTTTTCTTGTTTATCTTTAGCTTTTTTCTTTAGATTTTTTTAAAGATACCTTTTGATTCAATCTATATCAAACCAGAATTAAATCAGAAACTACCACGTGCAAAATGGACTGTATTTCAAGGCTCAAATTATTGTCAAAAAAGTCTCAAAACTATATAAGACAAAACCATGATGTCCATTGCAGACTATCTGAGTTCAAATTCCTTTTACACCAGTTTGTTCAGAAACATATTTATGAGAATAGGCCACAAACAACTCAAATCAATAATAACTCAGTATGAGTTTACATATTTTAATGTAACCACTGAATTCCTTAGCAATTTATCTTTATTATAAATTTTGATTAATCTTAGCTAAGACTGTAAAATCCCCAAATCTAAAAACCCTGATGTATTTTTCCCAACTCTTCTCTCATTTGAAGCTTTACAGTTCATTTTGATTATAGCATAGTTCATATTGATTATAGTTTGATTATATAGTATAATATCCTATAGTATTAGGGATATTATATATCCTTTGCTACAGCAAATAGCAAGGTTTTGTATTTTTAATTACACATATGTTCATTGTAGTCTTGGATTGATACATTTTTTTCTTTTTTTAAAGATTTTATTATTTATTGAGAGAGAGACAGAGTGAGTGAGAGGGAGACATGAGTGGGGTGAGGGGCAGAGGGAGAAGTAGAATCCCCGCTAAGCAGAGAATCTTATTCAACCTGGGGCTGGATCCTGGAACTCCAGGATCATAACCTGAGCCAAAAGCAGACACTTAATGGACTGAGCCACCGAGGCACCCCAGTACTGCTTCAATTCCAGGATTTCATTTTAATTTTTTTTACAATTCTAGTTCTTTTACAAAATTCTTTATATGATCATATATTTTCTTGATCCTATTAATTACAGATATTTTGAAGTTAAACTCTGTGTCTGATACTTCTAAAACCTTATTTATTCACAAATATCTGTAGCTATATCTTATTTTTTGTATCTAATGTTTAGATCTTGTTTCTTTGAGTGTTTTGACATTTTTATCAGGTATAACAGATTTTGCAGAAAAATTATAGAAGTTTGGGATCATATTCTTTTTCTTCATAGTTCAACCAGAAAGATATAGTGAGAAGATAATTTCAATCTAATGAGCTACCTGGATCTTGACTTGCAGTTTTTGAAAGACTCTAATTTGAAAGACGTAATTCTGCTTTATTAATACTCTTAGAATGTAACCTTCCAGGCTTTAAACTGAGAACCTGGGGTATGTAATAAAACCTCTCCCTTTATCTGGTCCATTCCTCTAATATTTGTCTCCTCAGCATTCTGAAACTTCCCAGAGTCTGTTCTGTGTTTCAAAGACACTCTTCTGAACACCTTTCTCTGAAGAGTTTCAGAAATTCACAAATACCTGAGAAAGTCACTGAAACAGCAATGACATTCTCAAAAAGTAGCACTGGACCAGGTTGTTCTCAAAGGCTCACCAGGGAGTTAACAGTAATTCTCTCTACAGTAAATGCCTTGAGTAGGAAACCACATGCATGAAGAAGAGGGAGGAGTGAGAAAATGAGAACAATGAAGTGAGAGAAATAAGTGTGTCACTACTTTGAATAATGTCACTTAGGATTACAAAAATATTATTAGAGAAAAACATACTATCTCCTCATGTACCTATAAGGAACATGGCTTTTATTTCTGTGCTCTCTATTCTAAATTCAGTTCTCCAGAGATGAGAAATATTTACTTTGATTGACTAAAACCTGAAATTAACCTGGTTCTGTATTCACTCTTTGGTGGAGTAGGTGTGTTAAATGTCAATACACAGAAGAGATCCAGCTTCATATTTTCTTATTACATTAAGTTTATGGTCAAACTCAAGTTTATATCCAAGGTTACATGGTCCAAGAATGTATTCCAGCAAGAACATAGGAATCTTTTCCCAGATCATTTGTCCAACTGTAAACACATCAGTAGTCTTCCTATAACATTTTCTTCTTTCATATTTTCTTTTCACTAGTGAAAAAAACAGTTTGCATTGTGAGTCCAGCTGTCTTCTGTCCAAAGGATAACCTCCATAAGCTCCTACTCTGACTGGTAGACCATGTGATGTTTTGGGTCTCCTGGAATTACTGTCAATTCAGAGATGCTGTCCAATAATTACTGAAGTGTGATTATTTTCTTTCTCCAATGCACAATCACCCTAGTAAATGTCTATATGTCCCTTTCCATAAGGCTTAAAGAAAGATTAACAGCATAAATTTTTGGCCGTGTACTGAGGTCTTTCCATAAGGAGAACTGGTTGCCTCTTTATTCAAAGGGATTCTGTAAATAGGCTCAAGTGTGGGAATTGGTTGAGGGGTCATGTCTCTGTCTTTATGATTCAAGTTAGATTTTTGCTCCCTTATCCTAAACTTTTCTGTTTATAAAGATCCAGAGGGAATTTAAATAATTTCCATCTATTTAACTTTTAGAAACACCATGATCAACTAGTCAACACCACAGGTCTCTGTGAATCAGACTATTCTGTGTCCAGGTTTATCCTGCTATCCATTATGGTATGCATGCCTGCCTTGTCTCTGGGGACTAAGTCCTACCACTTGGCCCCTGACACTCAGGAATCCAAGTATTCATTCCTATTGAATTCAGGTTTATCAGTTCAGTGGTTCCACTAAAATTTCTAGCCTTCATATAAGAGTGATCACAGAGCTCTTAAAGGATTTTGGGTTTTCCCTCACAAATTTATTCCTTACAGTCATGATAAAACATATGTTCTCCAGATCCTTGAATAATTAATGAATTCACCTTAACATTGCAATCTCCCTAAGCCTTTGTATCTCATCCACTATAATATACTAAGGCAGTTTTGACAATTTAACTGCATTTAATTTGCCACCTTTTGGTCTGTGTTCAAGTCAGCCAAACAAACCAGTCATTAGAGGTTTTTTGTTTTGTTTTGTTTTGTTTTGTTTTGTTTAAGATTTTATTTATTTGACAGAGAGAGATCACAAGTAGGCAGAGAGGCAGGCAGGGAGAGAGAGAGAGAGAGGAGGAAGCAGGCTCCCCGCCCAGCAGAGAGCCTGATATGGGACTCAATCCCAGGACCCTGAGATCATGACCTGAACTGAAGGCAGAGGCTTAACCCACTGAGCCACCCAGGCACCCCTCATTAGAGGTTTTTAACCACTCATATTGCAACATTAAAAGCGGAATCTCTGTTTAGTGAGCCCATATCAAAAAATCCAGCCTGATCCAACTTTATGTTCCACTGCTATCCCACATCTTCAATATCTCTTTGAACACATATTCCCAAGGGTTTTATCTGTATAATTTGGAAAAAATCATGTAATATTTTGGAGTGTAACACACTTTCTCATAGGTAACATGTTGTACCTCACCTTCAGGGACCTGCTTATACTTGTGTGTAGTTATAAGTGTAGAAGGAAAGACAGGTGTTGGTGGATCCAGAAGAGAATCAGCAATGTTTTGTAAAGTAACAACCTCTTGAGAAACTATTTCAATTTACTTGGGGAGAGCAGAATTGATCATTCAAAAGTAGAACAGCTTATTCTATTTGCAAAGATTCATCAGAGTTTGGGGTTTAACATCTCCAGTTTCATCAGGTTCTTTTCATTTTTCCCCATTCCAATTTTTAGCATCACATTTCTTTCCAATAAATGCCATCAGTTTAGCAACAGATACCTTGGGAAGTTAAACAATCAATTTGCATTGTAATTAAACCCTTACTGAATGTGATTTTGGATTTGTTTTTCAGCAATCTTAGTTCTGATCCCATAGAATATAATTATTTCTTTCAAGGAAGAAACATTAAAATGCTAGAAAAGAGGGATCAATTGAGAAAATAATTTGTAAACCAAAGGGGACCAGAACTTGATGATTTTGAAAAATCAGCCTCTCCAAATAGCAAAAGACACTAAAATGAAGAGATTTATTGTCAAGATACGATGCTGTAGAGAAAAGGCCAAAAGAGTGATTATACCACCTCTTGCAGAAACCTCATAAAATCAAAAGTTCAAGGTCAGAATATTTAAAAACACAAAGAACCCTTTTAATAGACTAAGGGTATACCTCCTTGAACCTAACAGTCAAACCCTGGGGCTATGCTGTAGAATACATGAGAGTACTCTCCCTGAACCATCTCAATAGAAGGCCAATTAAATACATACATACATATATATATATATATATATATATACACACACACACACACACACATACACATATATATGTATATATATATTTAAATTTAAAGATAAATATATAAATATATTTATATATAATATATTAAATATATATATAAATATATATATAAATATATATAATATATATTAAATATATAAATATATAAATATAAATTATATATATATTTATGAAGATATATATGAAGTATATGTGAAGGTAGCATTTATCTAATGGAGTGACAGTTAATAAAATCCATGAAAGATCCAAAATATACTTGTGAAAATTGTTTCAACAGAAACACTGTCTTTTTGGACTAAAAAGGACAGAAAGACACAAATCAAAAGAAATTCCAAAATTCTGACATGAAGAAAGTTTATAAAGTTATTCATGGCAAGCATGTGTTACTTTCCATGAAAAAGAAAGAATGAATAAGAAGGTAGGATCATTATGTCAGGATGGGTCTGGTAGGGTTAAGTTCATAGTGCTTGTCAAGAATGATCAGAAATCATACTTTATTATTACGTTCCTCTTGTATTTATTGTAGTGGAATTTCAAATGTGCCCAATAAGTGCTTCGAATGTATAAAACTGTTGTAAATAGTTATTTTTTTAATATGTCCTCCAATTAAATCCTTGGCCATAAATGATAGCTGGTTTTTAAATCAAAAATGATTACAAGGGCTAATCTCATAGACAACAGGCTTTTGACTTAAGGGTAATTTAATAAAGGTATTTCTCTAAAAAAAAAAAAGAAGAAGAAGGTAGGATCAAATTCCTATAAGGTGGAGCCTAGAACAACTGAGAACTACTCTGAGGCCTTGCAACTTAAAAAATTCCCCCACCATTGCCAGAGTAAATTTCAGAACATCAATGAAGACTGACTTTTTTATTCTTCTTTAATCTGGAATATAGATTTCTTTTATCCTAAACCTATTCAACCACTGCATGTCAGTTTGTTGGGGACAGTCATCTTGTTTCTTTAGTTTCCAGGTCACAGATGAGGGAATTTTGCTGCAGCAGATGTTCTTAATGGATTACATTCAGCAACCTCATCTCCACCTGTATTGAATCTATGTGACGAGATCCTACATAATAAATAGATGTCGATATGGAATGAAACTTTTGGGAAACTTGGAAAGAAGTGAATATATTTTGCATGTATGAAGGATGTGAATCACTGGGGATCTGAGGGAGGACCACAAAAGACATGTCTTAAGGTTATACCCAATGGGTAATGATTTGCTCTACTTGAGTATGAGTGGCTCTGTGACTTGCTTCTTAATCTTTCAAATACGACAAAGGTGGTAGGATGAATCTCACATGATTATGTTACATTCTATAAGACTCCAATTTAACCATCTGGAGGCGTTGAAGAAGCAAAGTGCCATGAAGTAGAGAAAACCACCTGTAGACTACCAGTTCAAGCTGAGGGCCCCAGCTCCGTAACTACAAGGAACTGAAATTTGTCAACAACCATGTAAACTTGGAAAACAACCCTGAGCCACAGACAAAATTGCATCCCCAGCTGACCCCTTAGTTGCGCCCCGATGTGATCTTTATGAAATGATACAGCTAACCCACCCCCAGACTTCTGATCCACAGAAATTGTGAGATGTTTTCTAAAATCACTAATTTTGTGGCAATTTTTACACAGTGATAGAAAACTAAGGAAATAGTTACTCTGATTTAGGCAATATAACAAGGGATTTAGATCAAGTAGATGTCCTCCAAAGTAAACTTTGGCTTTAAAATTTATGATTTAGATGATGTGACAAACTATAGTGCCCAGTACCAGATAAAGTAGGAGGTTATCCTATAAATATGCTGAATTTCAGGATATCTTTTCAGTCTGTATTAGCACAAGGAAATTCAGGAATAACAAAATATAGATATGCCAGTTGAGCCCCATATCAATTTTAGATTAATACAAAATACATTTGTATCTTTAATTTGCATTTGGTACATGGAAACTAAAAGGATCATAAGCTAATCAAATCACAGCCTGAAGACATTTTCATGAGAACAGCTTAAGTGTGTATCATTGCCTGAGCTTAATGCAGGCATTTTCACAAAAATAGGGTATTTTTATGTTATTCCAATGATTGGCAATGAGTGAAAAATCAAGATAGAAATGTCCTAATTTAAAAAGTATGGTTGTAAATTATTGTACTGCCATTTTAAAAAATATTTTACTTGATTTTCTAGATATCACCATGATTCTTTTTTCCTGGTAAGCAATTGCTTCTGTAAAGTAACCCTGATAACCAGTCAGAATTCTACATGTTGACAAATTAAAAACAGCTTTTATAGAAAGAAAATTATATAAGAAAGGTGAGGATGAATAACTTTCTTTATAAAATTTCAAAAAAAAATTAGTGTTCTCTTCGCAAATTGTCTGAAGGATTGTACCTGTATGATTTTATTATATGTAGTAAACTTTACATAAATAACTAGATTAATATGGAATATAATAATTTATATGGTGTATACTTAGATGTAGACATTTCTGTATAAAATACATTGAATGCCTAAAGAGATTATAGTTCCATAAAATAACACACAAAAAGACATTCAATATGATATTATGTGACTTAAAAAAATTTTGCACCAGTAATATATACATTTAGACTTTTCTTATTTTTCCTCCAAAGATTAATAGAAGCTGAAGACATGAAATTATATTATTAAAAACTGTGGTTTTTTAAGCATGCCTCCTTAATTTGATTATTGGCTAATAATAGAATGCATGTGTAATTTTAGAAGTATTTTGCACAACATGCTGAACATATTTAAAGAATCCCTGAAACCAAGAGTCAGAAACCTAAGTCTCCATGGACTCTAAATTTCCATGTTGTAAGTAGAATTTAAGCTCTATGCTATCTTCCATGGGAATAAGAACCCCATATCTGAAAGACAGATACTGTACTGGGAGTTTTAAGGATACAGTAGACATTGTTTTTTTTGGATAAACAAATTAAAAATCAAAAGAGATAATTATGCAGACTTTACCTACTATAGCATGAAGAAGTTTCCGGGTTTCTTAATTAATTAAAAAACAAAACAAAACAAAATAAAACCTCTAAAAATGGGCGCCTGGGTGGCTCAGTGGGTTAAAGCCTCTGCTTTTGGCTCAGGTCATGATCCCAGGATCCTGGGATCAAGGCCAGCATCAGGCTCTCTGCTCAGCAGTGAGCCTGCTTCTCTCTTTCTGCCTGCCTCTCTGCCTACTTGTGATCTGTCTGTCAAATAAATGAATAAAATCTTAAAAAAAAAAAAAAAAACCTACTGAGACTATATCAAAATAAAAAACTGCTGCACAGGAAGGAAATAATTAACACAATTAAAAGCCAACCTATGGAATAGGAGAAGATATTTGCAAATGACATATCTGATAAAGAGTTAGTATCCAAAATCTATAAAGAACTTATAAACCTCAACACCTCGAAAATGAATAATCTAATTAAAAATGGGCAGAAGACATGAAAGACATTTCTCCATCCAGATGGCCAACAGACACATGTAAAGATGCTCAACATCACTCATCATCAGGGAAATACAAATCAAAATGAGATATCACCTCACACCTGTCAGAATGGCTAAAATCAACACTACAGGAAACAATAGATGCTGGTGAGGATGTAGAGAAAGTGGAACCCTCTTGCACTGTTGATAGGAATGCAAACTAGTGCAGCCACTCTGGAAAATAGTATGGAGTTTCCTTGAAAAGTTAAAAATAGAACAACCCTATGAAGGGGAACTCTCTTCACTGTTGCACTGTTGGTATGAATGCAAACTAGTGCATCCACTCTGGAAAACAGTATGGAGGTTCCTTGAAAAGTTAAAAATAGAACCACCCTATGACCCAGCAATTGCACTACTAGATATTTATCCAAAGAAAACAAAAACACTAGCACTGATGAGCACTGGTTGTTGTATGGAAGTGTTGAATCACTATATTGTACATCTGAAACTAATTTTACAGTGTATAACTAATTGGATTTTAAATAAAAACTTTTAAAAATACATTAAAAACTCTAAAAATAAAATAATAAGCATATTAGGAAAGAAAATTAGTAAGAACTGGTGAAGAAATAGAAATTTGCAATGAATTATAATTGTAAATAACTTGAAAATTACTATTAATATATTCAATTTTGGGTGGAATCTTGTCTACTACTAAGATAAAAAAAAATATCTGCAGTCCAAATCTTGTGCATCTTGCTTGGTATCTTTCTCAATGGTCACTATACAATGAATATTCATTCAAAATGTGCTGAATGCTCAAATAATATTTTTGTTGTTGTTGTTTCACTTTCTTTTTACTATATTTTATTATATTTCTTTGTAATGCAACCAGTGGTGATTTTGTTCTGTAGGGGACATTTGGCAATGTCTGGAGATAGTTTGAATGCTATAATTGGCAGGAGCTATTGTCACCTAGAAGAGGTCAGCAATACTGTTAAGCATTCTACAATGCACAAAATTGTTCTTTTTTAAAAATATTTTATTTATTTATATGACAGACAGAGATCATAACTAGGCAGAGAAGCAGGCAGAGAGGAGAAGCAGGCTCCCTGCTGAGCAGAGAGCCTGATGCAGGGCTTAATCCCAGGACCCTGGGATCAAGACCTGAGCTGAAGGCAGAGACTTGAACCCACTGAGTCACCCACATGCACCACCAAATTGTTCTTTATCATGAAATGTATCTGGCCCAAAACACAGTAGTACCATGGTTAGAAAACTCTACTTTATGGGGTGCCTGGGTGGCTCAGTGGGTTAAAGCCTCTGCCTTTGGCTTAGGTAATGATCCCAGGCTCCTGGGATCAAGGCCAGCATCAGGCTCTCTGCTCCACAGGGAGCCTGCTTCCCCCTCTCTCTGCTTGCCTCTCTGCCTACTTGTGATCTCTGTCTGTCAAATAAATAAATAAAAGCTTAAGAAAAACAAAAAAGAAAACTCTACTTTAAAGAGAGCAATGTATGAAATTATTTGCTTGCAAGAGATAGAAAGAATTGGTATAAAACACTTATTAGAAGATTGTAAAAGAACATTGGTTCATCAAAAATTCTTTCCTTGAATTATACATAGTTTCATATCAACACTGTTTGATTTCCCCAACTGCTCCTGAACCTGTTCTGCCATAGAATAACATTTCAAAGGAAGGTTAAATGTAAGGATGATGAAAATGTAGTAGAAATGGAGAACACACTGGCAAATCCTCTAATTCTAGAACGACAAAACAGTTCTGATTGCCCTGATGAGAGATTAATTGAAATTGATTTGGGTAGAAAAATAAGATAATTTATTGATATGAATATGGTAATATGAATAATTTGATATTCACTGCAATAATTTGAATGCTGTGGCTTTTATGCTGAAAATTCCCCATTAGAATGTGAATATAAAATTTTAAATGACTTATAATGTAGTAGGAACTCATGACTACATGACACAGATAAACTATTCTAAGGAGTCTTTTTAGGGATTCCAAATAAAATTAGACTCAGCAGGATCAAAGCTAGAGATTTGATTAGAAATATAAATGGCCCAACACAAACTCCTTTGATTTTAAATAGTTGCATAGTATTACACAACCATGAAACACTTCTACTTAGTTATACTCACGGTACATAAAAGAAATCCCAGTATTAGTATGCTTCCATCATCCAAGAACAGAATTCAAAACACAGATTTGTACAGTCATTTATCTATGTCATCTCTTATTTTAAAAGGGGAACATTAAGCTGATATTTAATATTTTATTTGAAACATACTTTGCTGCAATTTGAATATTAAGATGACTTTTGCCACCTGTTACTTCATCCCCCATTCTTAGCACAGTGCCTGGCTCATATACTCCAGAAATGTTTAAATAAATGAAGATAATCATTGTCATTCTGTGTGAGGATTGTGAAGACTTTTTATCTGCAAATGATTACTTATTTTCCACTTAATATGTGGCTCAGTCAGTTAAGCAGCTGCCTTTGGCTCAGGTCATGATCCCAGGATTCTGGGATCAAGGCTCGTATCTGGCTCCCTGCTCGGAGGGGAACCTGCTTCTCTCTCTGCCTCTGCCTGCCACTCTGCCTGCTTGTGCACTCTCTCTCTCTCTGTCAAATAAATAAATGAAATCTTAAAAAAAAAGTTTAGATATAGTTTCTTTAATTTTTAAAAATTTATTCTTTTTAACCTTAGCAGTGATTAATGGTGTGTGTGCTTTCCTTCTTGCTTTAGTGTAGGCCAAAGTCAGCACTTTAGTGCCTCTATGACTATTTATTTCATACTGTTTTTGCTAGGTATACAAGGTATACCAAGCTATAATAAACAGATACCAAACATTCTGTTTCAGAGTTAAATGTAAATTGTGAAGTCATTTAATTTATATAATTTTTAGAATGCTTGGCATGTTCCTAATATTCATGAATATGAATTCTAGTAGAATAATTCTGGATCAAAATGGGCCTCATTGTTATAGAAAATGTCAGTGTTTCAAGTACTGTTTCAAACATAACTTAGGATCAAATAGCCAAATCAACAGTTACATCTATCCTAGGACCTTGTGGAGACAACATGAATGACTACACTTTGGTCTAACAGACTGCTCTAGAAAGGAAGACAGGAGGAAAAAAAAAGTCATGATTGTCATCTTACCTTTTACTATAGACACACACATTTATATATGTATGTATATGATAAATGAGGAAGTGGCTGACATTGTGTCATAGGCAGAAGGGTTATAATTTTTCTTGCTATTATCTCCTCAAGTCTGAGAAAGAAAATAGAGAAAATGCACTGAAACACTCCTTTCCTTACTTCCCAAATTGAAGAAGGAACTGAGATCATTAGGACTTCATTTGAAGACGGTAATAATGTTTCTCTCCAGATTCAGAGAATTCAGTGATATATGTTTCTAATATCTTAACTGGAAGGAAAAAATCACCAGCAAAAGATCATTACAATTGGGAGATTGGAATATTCCAATGACATGGCACCCACTAGATAATCTGAAACTCACAGGGGCCCAAAAGGAAGATAAGAGATTAACTTTGTATGTCATCAAAGGAGAGATGGTATTACAGCAACAGAGCTGAGAATGAGTTGGCACAATTTAACCATCAACCAAGAGTGATATAAGAGATCTACATCAAAATATCTGCCATTGGTAGGGCTGGGGTCTCTGTGAAAATTTTGGGAACCACAGATACCAGTTGAGATGGAGTGGTTAATTTTAAGTTCATTGGACTTTGTTCCCCTTTTGATCTTGTTGTCACATATAGAGTCCATTTTATGTTTGGAGTGAAAGGAAACAATGGAGAGAGGGATTTCTTTGTAATCCAGTGTCTAAGAGGAAACTAAAATCAGAGTTAATAGGAAAGAACTTTGGGTGATTATATTTGTATTTGCACCATCCCCACACCCCGATGCTAAGCAAGCTATCTTCTATATCCCTTACTTATGTTACAAAAGCTGTTAGATGTGTTTTGACACTTTGAACCTGTGGGATAAAACTACTTTAATATAAATTTAGAACATATAAACATGATATTAAAATCAGCTAAAATCTGTAGATGCTTAACAGTCCTACAATCTACTAGAAATTGATGTATAAATGAAAATGGATTCAAAGATCACAATAAAAAAGATAATTGAAAAGTTGAAAAAGTTGTTCTCTTTAAGTCAGCCACATTGACTTAAAATATGCAAGAAGCTACATAGAAGAAACATTTTCTATTAAAAAAAATGAAACTAAAGAAGAAATATGAAAGGAGAGAAACCTCTTTTTAACTGGACTGGGCTATGGGCCTGTAAGAAAGAAGTTTAAGAGAGTTTCTAGGTGAGAGACCCTGGCAAAGAGAAACAACCCTTATTAAGAGTGTCGGGTGGCTTTAAGGAGTGCAATTTTGACCTTGAACTATAGCAGATACACCTGGGAAGAATGCCAGAATGGACTTTGTTTCATCAGTGGCCAGTGCAGCAAAAGATGGTTTTAACTTCAACTGG
Source organism: Lontra canadensis (assembly GCF_010015895.1). Classification (NCBI taxonomy): domain Eukaryota; kingdom Metazoa; phylum Chordata; class Mammalia; order Carnivora; family Mustelidae; genus Lontra; species Lontra canadensis. Next base: position 41,441,219 of record NW_022630995.1, on the reverse strand, counting down.
GGTTGGAGACAAAGGTGAACTCAGTGAGTAAAACTTGAAACCCCTGATCAGCTTGTGTAGTAGAATCAAGGTGAAAAATCTAACATGATCATGAATTTTTAAGTGTTTTGTACCTCCCAAAGTAGCAGAAGAGTTTTGCTCTCTAACCTAAGTGTTTTGCCAGAAGTGTTGCCAACGGAAGATTAAATAAAATACAGAAAAGCCCCTTGTCCATTGTAAGATCCCTATTTTTGTATGAGAGACACAAACTCCTGAGCAGTGGACAAGTACTAGGGCTGGAACAATAGCAACCTTACTTGACTGATTGTTCCTAATGTTTCAGGCAGTGTGTGAAGTGAATTACATGAATTATCTTGTTTAACTATAGCTCTAGAAAAAGTTTATTTCTATGTGGTATGAAGAAAATAAGACTTATTTTGAAGTCTTATTCAAAGAATAAGGAAGGAAACTCACAGGGGCCCAATAGGAAGAAAAGAGATTAACTTGTCTTATGACAAGTATGAAGGAAATAAGACTTAAAACAATAAAGTATTAGTCTAAGATCTCAAATATTTTTAATAATAGAGATAAGATTAAAAACAAGGCACATCTGTTTCTAGACTCCATCTTCTCAAATTCTGTACTACACTGTACATTGGTGAAACATGCAGTTTGTGTCAGTTACCTTTGCTTTGGTACAAAAACTACCAAGAGGCTAGATGTACACCATTGTGAAAACATTTAGTCTATTAGTATTTCCACTTAACTTATAAGCTCTAAACAGAGAGAATTTATGGAATAAAAATAAATCTGAGGGGCGCCTGGGTGGCTCAGTGGGTTAAGCCTCTGCCTTCGGCTCAGGTCATGATCCCAGTGTCCTGGGATTGAGTCCCACATCAGGCTCTCTGATCAATGGGGAGCCTGCTTCTCCCTCTATCTCTCTCTGCCTGCCTCTCTGCCTACTTGTGATCTCTCTCTGTCAAATAAATAAATAAAATCTTTTAAAAAATTAAAAAAATAAAATAAATTTGAAGTGGGGGAGGAGTTAAGATAGTGGAGAAGTAGCATGCTGAGATGACATCAGTTAGCAGGAGATCAGCTAGATACCTTATCAAACCATTCCAAACACCTACAAATCCAACAGGAGATCAAAGAGAAGAAAAGGAGCAATTCTAGAAACAGAAAATCGACCACTTTCTGAAAGGTAGGATGGGCAGAGAAGTGAATCCAAAGCAATGGGAAGATAGATGGTGGGGGGAGGGGCCGGCTCCCGGCAAGCGCCAGAACAATGGAGCACAAAATCAGAACTTTAAAAAGTCTGCTCCACTGAGGGACATTGCTCCAGAGGCTAAGATGGGGTGAAGCCCATGCGGGGACAGGGTGGCCTCAGGTCCCATGGGGTCACAGAAGGATTGGGGCTGAGTGAGTGTTGCAGAGGTTGCAGGTATTAGAGCAGGGAAGCCAGCTACAGAGACAGAGCCCAGGAGTGAGTTCTCAACTCGGGGTCACATTAAATTGTGATCCGTGGCACAGGCCACTGCTCTGTTTGCAGGGACCCCACAAGATCTGGGGAGAACCCCCTGGAAGAGCTCAGGGATCTGCAGGGTTTTGATACTCCAGGTGGGGCTGTGTGCCAGAGACAGGGAAGATTGGTCACAGGCTGGGTGAAATCAGATTATGGCTAGGGGCTAGGAAGACAGGAGAGATTAAGTGCTTTTCTCGGAACGTGCACTGAGGGCTGGGGCCCGGAGCTCTCAGATCCTCTGGGCCAGAGACTGAGAGGCCACCATTTTTATACCCATCCTCCAGAACTCTAAGCAAAGCATTCAGGGAACAAAAGCTCCCAAAAGGGAATCCGAGTGGATTACTTAGCCTGGCCCCTGGTAAGGGAGGTGCAACTCCTCCTTGGGCAAAGAAACTTGAGAATCACTACAACAAGCCCCTCCCCCAAGACGATCGACAAGAAATCCAGCTAAGACCAAGTTCACTTACAAAGGAGAACAGAGGAATTCCAGAGAAGGAGAAAGCAAAGCATGGAATTCAGGGCTTTCTCCCCATGATACTTTAGTCTTGCAAAGTTAATAAATTTTTTTAATTTTATTTTTCCTCTGCTAATTTTTTTTAATTTTATCCTTTCCTCTTTTAACGTTTTTAACTAGTTTATCTTAACAATACCTTCCATTAAAAAAAAAAAAATCTTTTTTCAACCTTCAGTATTATAGTCATATTTTATTCTTCACTCTATCTAACATTATTTTTTGTATACACATAGGGTTTTTCTTCTAAAAAACATGGGAGTACACCTTCTTCTAATAGATCAAAATACACCTTAAATCTAGTCTCCAGCCTAAGCAAATTCTTTCCACTTTCTTTTTCATTATTCTCCCAACAAACTTATATAATCAACTCCTTCTGTAGAAATTAAAAGAAAAAAAAATTCATCTTTATGGTCATATTCCATCCCTTCATTGTGTTTACCCTTATATATGTTTTTTATTCTTTAACATTTTGGGAGGTAGGTTCTTCTAAGAGACCAAATTACTCCAAAAATTAAGTGGGTGACCCTGTTCTATTCATCATTCAAAGATATATATATATATTCTCATTTTTATATTTTTCTTTATTTGTTTTCTTGGTGTTTTTTTTTTTTTTTTTTCCCCTGAACTTCTTTTTATCCCCTTTCTTTCCCCCACGACTTGGGGTCTTTTCTGATTTGGTTAAAGCACATTTTCCTGGGGTCATTGCCACACTTTTAGTATTTTATTCACTCCTTCATATATTTTTATCTGGGTAAAATGACAAGGTGGAAAAACTCACCACCACAAAAAAAAAAAAAAAACAGGAAGGCTAGGAACATAATCAATATGGACATTGGTAATATGTCAGATCTAGAGTGCAGAATGACAATTCTCAAGTACTAGCCAGGCTCAAAAAAGGCATGGAAGATATTAGAGAAACCCTGTCTGGAGAAATAAAAGCCCTTCCTGGAGAAATAAAAGAACTAAAATCTAACCAAGTTGAAATAAAAAAAGCTATTAATGAGGCAGAATTAAAAAATGGAGGCTCTTACTGCTAGGATAAATGAGGCAGAAGAGAGAATTAATGATATAGAAGACCAAATGACAGAGAATAAAGAAGCTGAACAAAAGAGAGACAAACAACTACTGGACCAACCGGGGAGAATTTGAGAGATAAGTGATACCCTAAGATGAAACAACATTAGAATAATTGGGATTCCAGAAGAAAAAGAGAGAGGGGAGCAGAAGGTATATTAGAGAGAATTATTGTAGAGAATTTCCCTAATATGGCAAAGGGAACAAGCACCAAAATCCAGGAGGTGCAGAGAACCCCCCTCAAAATCAATAAGAATAGGTCCACATCCCATCACCTACTAGTAAAAATAACAAGTCTTAGCAACAAAGAGAAAATCCTGAAAGCAGCTAGGGAAAATAAGTCTGTAACATACAATGGTAAAAATATTAGATTGGCAGCAGACTTATCCACAGGGACCTGGCAGGCCAGAAAGAACTGGAATGATATATTCAGAGCACTAAATGAGAAAAACATGCAGCCAAGAATACTATATCCAGCTAGGTTATCATTGAAAATAGAAGGAGAGATAAAAAGCTTCCAGGACAAACAAAAACTAAAAGAATTTGTAAACACCACACCAGCTCTACAGGAAATACTGAAAGGGGTCCTCTAAGCAAAGAGAGAGCCAAAAAGTACTAGATAAGAAAGGAACAGAGACAGTATACAGTAACAGTCACCTTACAGGCAATACAATGGCACTAAATTCATATCTTTCAATAGTTACCCTGAATGTAAATGGGCTAAATGCCCCAATCAAAAGACACAGGGTATCAGAATGGATAAAAAACCAAAACCTATCAGTATGCTGTCTACAAGAAACTCATTTTAGACCCAAAGACACCTCCAGATTTAAAGTGAGGGGGTAGAAAACAGTTTACCATGATAATGGACATCAAAAGTAAGTTGGGGTGGCAATCCTTATATCAGATCAATTAGATTTTAAGCCAAAGACTATAATAAGAGATGAGGAAGGACACTATATCATACTCAAAGGATCTGTCCAACAAGAAGATCTAACAATTTTAAATATCTATGCCCCTAACATGGCAACAGGCAACTATATAAACCAATTAATAACAAAATCAAAGAAACCCATTGACAATAATACAATAATAGTAGTGGAATTTAACACTCCCCTCACTGAAATGGACAGATCATCCAAGCAAAGGATCAACAAGGAAATAAAGGCCTTAAATGACACACTGGACCAGATGTACATCATGGATATATTCAGAAGATTCCATCCCAAAGCAACAGAATACACATTCTTCTCTAGTGCACATGGAACATTCTCCAGAATAGATCATATCCTGGATAATAAATCAGATCTCAACCAGTATCAAAAGATTGGGATCATTCCCTGCATATTTTCAGACTACAATGCTCTAAAGCAAGAACTTAGTCACAAGAGGAAATTTGGAAATAAACCAAATACATGGAGACTAAACAGCATCCTACTAAAGAATGAATGGGTCAACCAGGAAATTAAAGAAGAATTGAAAAATTCATGGAAACAAATGACAATGAAAACGCAACTGTTCAAAATCTGTGGGACACAGCAAAGGCAGTCCTGAGAGGAAAATATATAGCGGTACAAGGCTTTCTCAAGAAACAAGAAAGGTCTCAAATACACAACCTAACCCTACACCTAAAGGAGATGGAGAAAGAACTACAAAGAAAGCTTAAACCCAGCAAGAGAAGAGGAATAATAAAGATCAGAGCAGAAATGAATGAAATAGAAACCAAAAACAAACAAATAAACAAACAAAAAACTAAAAAAAAAAAAAAAAAAAAAACAACAACAATAGAACAAATCAACGAAACTAGGAGCTGGTTCTTTGAAAGAATTAATAAGATTGATAAACCCCTGGCCAGACTTATCAAAAAGAAAAGAGAAAGGGCCCAAATAAATAAAATCATGAATGAAAGAGGAGAGATCACCACCAACACCAAAGAAATACAAACAATTATAAGAACATACTATGAGCAACCATACGCCAGCAAATTTGACAATCTGGAAGAAACGGATGCATTCTTAGAGACATATAAACTACCACAACTGAACCAGGAAGAAATAGAAAACCTGAACAGACTTATAACTAGTAAGGAGATTGAATCAGTCATCAAAAATCTCCAAACAAACAAGAGCCCAGCACCAGACTGCTTCCCAGGGGAATTCTACCAAACATTTAAAGAAAATTAATTCCTATTCTCCTGAAACTGCTCCAAAAAATAGAAATGGAAGGAGAACTTCCAAACTCATTTTATGAGGCCAGCATCACCTTGATCCCAAAACCAGACAAGAATCCCACAAAAAAGAGAATCACAGACCAATATCCTTGATGAACACAGATGCAAAAATTCTCAAGAAAATACTAACCAATAGAATCCAATAGTACATTAAAAAGATTATTCACCACAACCAAGTGGGATTTATTCCAGGACTGCAAGGTTGGTTCAACATCCACAAATCAATCAATGTGAAACAATACATTAATAAAGAAATAACAAGAACCATATGATCCTCTCAAATGAAAAAGCATTTGACAAAGTACAGCATCCATTCCTTACCAAAACTCTTTAGAGTGTAGGGATAGAGGATACATACCTCAATATTATCAAAGCCATCTATGAAAAACTGACTGCGAATGTCATTCCCAGTGGAGAAAAACCGAGAGTTTTCTGCTAAGATAAGGAACACGGCAAGGACGTCCATTATCACCATTGCTATTCAACATAGTACGAGAAATCCTAGCCTCAGCAATCAGACAACAAAAATAAGTTAAAGGCATCCAAATTGGCAAAGGAGAAGTCAAACTATCACTCTTTGCAGATGATATGATAGTATATGTGGAAAAACCAAAAGACTCCACTCCAAAACTGTTAGAACTTGTACAGGAATTCAGTAAAGTGTCATGATATAAAATCAATGCACAGAAACCAGTTGCATTTCTTTACACCAACAACAAGACTGAAGAAAGAGAAATTAAGGAGTCAATCCCATTTACAATTGCACCCAAAACCATAAGTTACCTAGGAAAAAACCTAAACAAAGAGGTAAAGAATCTATACTCAGAAAACTATAAAGTACTCATGGAAGAAATTGAGGAAGACACAAAGAAATGGAAAGCATTCTATGCTCCTGGATTGGAGGAACAAATATTGTGAAAATGTCTATGCTACCTAAAGCAATCTACACATTTAATGCAATCCCTATCAAAATCCCATCCATTTTTTTCAAAGAAATGGAACAAATAATCCTAAAATTTATATGGAACCAGAAAAGACCTCAAATAGACAGAGGAATATTGAAAAAAGAAAGCCAAAGTTGGTGGCATCACAATTCCGGACTTCAAGCTCTATTACAAAGCTGTCATCATCAAGACAGTATGCACTGGCACAAACACACACACATAGATCAACGGTACAGAATAGAGAGCCCAGAAATAGACCTTAACTCTATTGTCAACTAATTTTCAACAAAGCAGGAAAGAATGTCCAATGGAAAAAAGACAGCCTCTTCAACAAATGGTGTTGGGAAAATTGGACAGCCACATGCAGAACAATGAATCTGGACCATTTCCTTACACCACACATGACAATAGACTCAAAATGGATGAAGGACCTCAACGTGAGAAAGGAATCCATCAAAATCCTTGAGGAGAACACAGGCAGCAGCCTCTTCGACGTCAGCTGCAGCAACTTCTTCCTAGGAGCATCGCCAAAGGCAAGGGAAGCAAGGGCAAAAATGAACTATTGAGACTTCATCAAGATCAAAAGCTTTTGCTCAGCAAAGGAAAGTTAACAAAACCAAAAGACAACTGACAGAATGGGAGAAGATATTTGCAAATGACATATCAGATAAAGGGCTAGTATCCAAAATCTATAAAGAGCTTAGCAAACTCAATACCCAAAGAACAAATAACCCAATCCAAGAAATGGGCAGAGGACATGAACAGACATTTCTGCAAAGAAGACATCCAGATGGCCCACAAGCACATGCAAAAGTGCTCCATATCACTCAGCATCAGGGAAATACAAATCAAAACCACAATGAGATATCACCTCACACCAGTCAGAATGGCTAAAATGAACAAGTCAGGAAATGACAGATGCTGGCGAGGATGGGGAGAAAGGGGATTCCTCCTACACAGTTGGTGGGAATGTAAGCTGGTGCAGTCACTCTGGAAAACAGCATGGAGGTTCCTCAAAAAGTTGAAAATAGAACTACCCTACAACCCAGCAATTGCACTACTGGGTATTTACCCTAAAAATACAAACGTAGTGATCCGAAGAGGCACATGCACCCGAATATTTATAGTATCAATGTCCACAATAGCCAAACTATGGAAAGAACCTAGATGTCCATCAACAGATTAGTGGATAAAGAAGATGAGGTATATATGTACAATGGAATACTATGCAGCCATCAAAAGAAATGAAATCTTGCCATTTGTGATGATGGGGATGGAACTAGAGGGTATTATGCTTAGCAAAATAAGTTAATCGGAGAAAGACAACTGTCATATGATCTCCCTGATATGAGGAAGTGGAGATGCAATGTGGGGCATTTGGGGGATAGGAAAAGAATAAATGAAACAAGACTCTTAATTTCACAGCACAAACTGAGGGTTGCCGGGGGTGGTGGTGGTAGGGAGAGGGTGGTGGGGTTATGGACATTGGGGAGGGTATGGGCTATGGTGAGTGCTGTGAAGTGTGTAAACCTGGTGATTCACAGAACTGTAACCCTCGGACTAACAATACATTATGTGTTTATAAAACCTTTTTAAAAAATTTAAAAAAAAATAAACCTGAAGTAAATATAACATTAGACCTAAGAGAAAAAGAACCAAACTAAAATTACTAACAAAGCAATACAATCATTGTATTTATAATTTGATTTTTAAAATACTTATTAGTACTATGCAGGTGAAAATATATGAAGGGTGGAACACTATACTGCAAAGGAAATGTTTAGCAAGACTTCAATTCATTCTCTCCCTTTACTGGGTGACATTCCTTAGAGAGAAAGACAGCAGGTAACACCATCAAATCTCCTTGTAAACATGCTGAACTCAGACTTCCTAGTGTGTTATACCTGGGTCTTGATTCATAAAGATGACTGAGTGAGAACACACAGGTTTTGATACTATTGAAAGAAAAGTTTAATAATACTCACAGTTCCCATAGACACAAAAGTCATGGCTCACCACACAAAGTCAAAGGAGGAACACCAGATTTTGGTCAAGAAGCAGAAGTACGAATGAGGGGAGCACAAAGATCTTGATCTTCAGTGGGGTTTCTATAAGAAACACAAAGCAGGGGCATCTGGGTGGCTCAGTGGTTAAGGCCTTTGGCTCGGGTCATTGATCCCAGGGTCCTGGGATCGAGCTCCGCATTGGGCTCTCTGCTCAGCAGGGAGCCTGCTTCCTCCTCTCTCTCTGCCTGCTTCTCTGCCTACTTATGATCTCTATCTGTCAAATGAATAAATAAAATCTTTAAAAAAAATGCAATCTTAAAAAAAAAAAAGACAAAGTGTAGCAAGGTAAATAGTTTAGGGTTGGGCACTGGGAATAATTTCAGCTGGTTTTAGGCTATAGGGGTGGTACCCCTCTGTGGGTGCATAGTAGTTGGTCTTGGGATGATTAAGGCAGAAGGATTTTGCTTCCTGGGTATATACACCAGATAAAGGAGGTTTGAAATGAATTGGTTAGTTTCACATCAAAGGTATTCTCCAGGTTGAGTTCCTTGCTGTCTCTAAGAATAGGCTAAATCAGAAGGGAAGGTCTCCTCCAGACAGAAAGTTTTTTAAGATGTCAAAATATCTTAACGTACAGGAAAAAAATACACACACACACACAAAGAGCATACTGAGAAAATGAACTAAATGGTATTTTCCTGAAGAAGAATCCTTATCTATGACATAGTTTTAGTAGGATATATTTGATCTGTCTACAATTGCTTATGTAGTGGTCGGCAAACTATGACCTATGAATTAAGAATGTTTTTACCTTTTTTACATGTTGTAAGAATAAAATACAAAGATTAAGGGATACTATATGTGGCCCACAAAGTCTAAAATATTTACTCTCTGGCTCCTTACAGGAAAAAAAAAAAAAAAAAAAAAAAGCCAACATCTGACTTACTGTAACCATCAAAGATTTATGTGGAAAAATAAATTTTCTAGAAACACTATTAGAAAGCAAACTTCTGTTACACTGAGACATACAAAACACTTAAAAATGTATGATCATGTTACATTTTTCAACTTTACTCAATTAACTACACACAATGATCAAGGGTCCTCAAGTTTTACTGGTTGAATTTACCTATGGTTTTATGTGGAAAATGTTCTCTAAGCAATATACCTATTAGAATATAAATGAAGATAATTCATGACCCAAACAACTCTCATCTGTACAACTGATATTATCATAACTAGAGCTTAGCTATCTTCTATGTTATTTGGGGCCCAGAGAATACCCTAATGTCTCAAGAAATGACCTGGGTTCCTGCATTTGTGGTCTTATACCTCCCTCTGCTTTATCAGTATTCACAGGTTGTTGTACTTTTGATATTGTTGGTAAAGTTTACTGGGTAAGAACCTTGACTTTCTAAATCCCTAATGATCTCTTTGGTCACACACAGCTGATTTCAATAATTTTCATATATGAAAATGTAATGGTGTAATTTTGTTGTTGTTGTTGTTGTTGTTGTTGTTGAAACACTTAAGAGTGAGAAAGGAAAACAACAAACCTGAAAATTAAGGATTCTGTTATGGACTAATATGAAACCTCAAATTAGTTTGAAGCCTTAACTGCAATTATGATAGTATTTGGGGGTATGGCCTTTGGGCAGTATTTTGATTGAGAGGAGGTCACAAGAATGAGGCCCTCATGATGGGACTAATATCCTTACAGCAAGAGATGCCAGAGAGTGTGCTCCTTAGCTCTTTCAAACCTGCGAGGACACAGAGAAAAAGTGGACTTTTGGAAGCCAGAAGGAGTGTTCTCACCAGAACTCGACACTCTGGCATTCTGATCTTGGACTTCTAGGTTCCAGAATGGTGAGAAAATAAATTTCTGGTGTTTAAGCCACGCAGAATATACAAAATGGTGATTCTGCTAAGATGAATATGCTGGTACTGAGGCCGAAATAATACATGATGTTAATGTTGATTAGAACGGCATCTGCCAGGGGCACCTGGGTGGCTCAGTGGGTTAGGCCTCTGCCTTCAGCTCAGGTCATGATCTCGGGGCCCTGAGATCGAGCCCCGCATCGGACTCTCTGCTCAGCGGGGAGCCTGCTTCCCCCTCTCTCTCTGCCTGACTCTCTGCCTACTTGTGATCTCTCTCTGTCAAATAAATAAATAAAATCTTAAAAAAAAAGAACTGCATCTGCCAAGTGAATACTGAACAAATGAAGATGGATCTTGTCTGCATTGTAGTAATTGGTATTATTTTTCCTCTGACTTCACCTAGTAGGTGGAAGTAGAGCCTCAGTGTGGATGTTAGTATAAGAGGCAGTGGACCATCAGCCTTAGGCATCAGAGAAAGATATGGTAGGTTTTTTGCTGAGGTCCTAATGCTGATGATTGTTAACTCTTGAAAAAAAAAAAATGGTATCATGTAACCATCATGTATGTTAGGCTGCTTATAATTTCCTAAAATAATACCAAAGGCTTCTTCTTTTTTTTTTTTTTTTTTAAGATTTTATTTATTTATTTGACAGAGACACAGCAAGAGAGGAACACAAGCACGGGGAGCGGGAGAGGGAGAAGCAGGCTTCCTGATGAGCAGGAGCCCAATGCAGGGCTTGATTCCAGGACCTTGGGATCATGACCTGAGCCAAAGGCAGACACTTAATGACTGAGCCACCCAGGTGCCCCTACCAAAGGATTCTTAATATTGATTGGCATATCTTATATTATATTTCATCATTTTCTATAAATGTAATCTCAAAAATTTCTTTGTTTCATTGTTAATTATTGCTTTACTTCAGCCTTCAAGTCATAATTTCTTTTTTGAAGATGTTAATGAAGCTATCACAATACATTATTCTATCACTTATTTGACACTGCTTTTGAATTTATAAATGACTGGATTATTTTAGGGGCACCTGGGTGGCTCAGTGGATTAAGCCTCTGCCTTTGGTTCAGGTCATGATCTCAGGGTCCTGGGATCGAGCCCTGCGTCGGGCTTTCTGCTCAGTAGGGAGCCTGTTTGCCCACTATCTCTCTCGGCCCGCCTCTCTGCCTACTTGTGATCTCTGTCAAATAAATAAAAACAAAATCTTTAAAAATAAATAAATAAATAAATAAAAATGATTAGATTAATTCAAACATTATTTATCTGACTTTCACCAAAATTATTTAAATTCTTTATATATTTTTTTCATTTTTGTTTCATATAGCAATGCAAAGATTACTATAAAGCCTGGCAGTATTGTATCTCTTTAAGATCCATACCTCAGTGATTCAGAATATAAACAATATGATCCATAAATATGTGACTTTGAAACCTGATATTAGATGTTGAAGAATGTGCAAGGTGGAGGTGGTAATTTCCAGCCAAATGTGCAAATTGTTCCTCAGGAGGCCAGACACATTGTATATGACCAGTGACATTGCAATCTACAATAATTTCTTTCCTAAGGTTCCAACTGACCTCCAGAATGAAATACAGTGGCATTAGTGTAGATGCATCCTTACTGTCATAGCATTTTATTTTGTTTTATTTGACCACCAGAACGGAAATACACATTTTGGAATAGCAGCATCATTTTTTTCTTCCTTTTATGTATTTATGTATTTAATCTTGGTGTACATGTAGTAGTATTTGAGTAGGATGGTAATTTCTTAAATTCATTTGCACATTGTTTTTTTTTTGGGGGTAAAATTTTTGGTATTATTTAAAGCTATACTACAATTGTTTGTTTGTACCACAATGGATGAATTATCCCTTGAGGAATAGAAAAACTGAAACACTGTTGTCTGCTTCATTAGACCCCTAACCAAATAGTGAAGGAAAAGTAATTTGAAACAAACCATAAAATGTTACCTTATTAAAAATACCCAAGTCAACTTAAGACAAATGAATGCAATATAAAAAATTAATTATCTGTAGCATTTTTCATCACTGAATATGGTTAGAATTGTAAAGCCAGTCTATGAAAATAATGTTGATTTTTATTGGATACTTGTTTATTTTTGAGTAGGTAGTCCTAGACATAATTTTAGTTTCTAGTTGTTTTTTTTTAATCTATTTAAAGTTCAGTAGACAGAGTTATATTTTCAAATTTTCAATATACATTTATCGAAAACTACTGTCAGCCAGGAAATTAAGCCTGATAATAATATCAAAAGCTGATATTAATGAAGCATTTAATATTTTCTAAGCTCTGTTGAAATATGTTACAGGTACTAACTATTTCCTTTGTTTCAACATGTAGAGGCAAGTGCTATTATAACCACATTTTAACCATAAAGAAAGTGATTATCAGAGAAGTTAAATTATTTATTCAAGGGCACAGTGAAAAAAGCACAGAAAAGACTCAAACCCATGCATGTTAGAACTTTGCTCTTAAGCAGTGAACAGAACACACTTATTAAAAGCTGGCTGCAAAGTAACACAATACCCAAGATATGTATTGCCCTGAGGCCTCAGAACAAACAATTTGTTCTAGTAGAGAAGCTTCCAGAAATGTAGTAATTGAGTAGTATGAATGAGAAGTTTGCCAAAAGGGAACTAGATATTCAAGAGAGAAAAAACATAATGCACCAAATGCAAAGCCATATGACACAAATGGGCAAGCATGGGAAAGATGGAGGACTGTTTGGGAAGACTTGTACAGCTGGTGCTGAGGGTGTGTGTAGGAGAAAGCTGGAAGATCAGCTAATCAGCTAATCAGCCTATGTGATGACATAGTTGTGATCTGCATAAGGTCTTTCTCATCTACTAAATTTTAACTGACCTGAAGGCAGGAAATGTTTCTGCATAATTTACTCTATTCCTGTCACCTATCTCGACGCCTCCTGCTTCTCAATAAATGTATATTCAATGAATGAATAAATGCATGAATGCATGCATGAATGAATGAATGAATGATGTAGATACAGTTTGGTGGATGAATTGAAGTTAGATTCTGTAGGTCCAAGAAGATTTTTTGAGTATTTAAGAAGGAAGGTGACAAGATTGCGTTTTTGGTTGTTTCTTAAAAACATAACTCAGGGGTAGTTTTGAGGGAGTTAAAATAGCTCCTCATTAAAATAAATGATAATTTCTGTAAGTATATGTTTCCACAGTACTTTTGTTGCTGAGTAATTCATGAAAACTCTCTATTTCTTCCTCCTGTTAAATGAGGGGATGAAATCATCAGGTCGTCTTACCCAACACATGTGTAGCACATACTAGAGTGTAAGAACGTGGTCTTACCATGTTGATATTGACTCATAATGGACAAACCTGGCAACATAAAGCACCCAAGGACCCAAGGCTACAGTCTGGTTCTTTATGATTAAAAACAACAACAACAAAACAACACAAAAGCAAATTCAGAGTGGTTATACCTGGCTTATCCCAGGTTGGAATAAAGGAGATGACTTTTGAACTTTGGGTAAGTCTTAGGAAAGAAGCTTTGAGGAAAGTATCACTAAATTATTTGAAAATGGAATGCATATTCTTGGTAGGAAGGCCTCCTTCATACAGCAATTTACTGATACATTGCATAAAAATGCTATTTTGTTAAACTGGCAAACTTATTCCATCCAAAATCCTTATTTATTTATTTTTTTAATTTAAACAATAGCTAAGGAAACAAGCTTTGCAAAAGTAAGGAAGAAACCATGGCAGGAGATGAATTCCAAATGGCTCCAACTATGTGAGTTCTAAGATCATGATTTTTATGATTCAAAACATAAATTGTTTTCCAAAAAGAAATCTTTCTTTATTAAAATACAAAAATAGTTAATTCTTCTCTTCTAAATATATAATAAAATGAACAAAATTGATAATAATATTAATTCTAGAAGAGTAATTTATATTGTATAGAATATCTGCTCTTATACTCACAGACAACCTGTAAATAGGCCGGTCCTAAATTCCTTTTCTCCTTGTATAAAAGATTTAAATGAAAGGAACAGTAATTTTTAAGTAATTTGCCCCATGTTACAAAATCACAACAAATATTAGAAATGAATACCAAATTTAATGTAAATGTCTCTCAAAGGACTAGAATATCATTTTCTTTCTGTCAATTCTGACTTCATCTTCTCATCATTACGTATTTTAAATGTTGGTATTCTCCTGGAGTTATGATACATACTTGGAGTATGAAACCTTTGGCACTGCTCACAGAACCAGCAGCTGGAGTTCTTCTGGCTTGATTTATCTCAGCAGCTGTTTGCAGAATTACTGAAGCCAGATTCCTTTTCCTCTCTACTTTGCTCTTCTTGGGAACTGTTGATGTCATGTTATCTTTTCTGTAAAAGCTGTTATGCATCTTTCCATAAATAATGCACTTATGATAAGGCTTCATCTTAACTTCTCCTTAAACTTCTTTATTTCTTCTCCTACCCCAGTGACACCTAGTGGTGTTTTATTATTTACCTCTGTTTGGTTGTCCAAGAACATATCCTCACCTTGGTGATAGAGACTGTTATTACTTCCCAGTATCCATCCATTTCTCATTAGTGCATTGAGCACACCATTACTTTCTTACCTGAAGGGAATAAAATCATTTCTTTTGTTCTTTTTTTTTCTTTTCATAACTTGTACTATTAAAGTGCTGAGGCCATATTTTCTCCATAATCTTTCATCATATATTTTGAATAATGGACCAAATAGGTTTTTTTTAGAAACCGTTACACACATAGCAAATGATATATGTTATGATGGTGGCATAGATAAACTGCTATGAGAGTTCAGATGAGTGGGGATAATGTGGGCCCAGAGTGGGTAAGGAAGACACGGAAAAGTAGCAACTTAGATCAGTCTTGAATAAAATTATGGCTATGCTACTCATCTGGAGCATAAAGGGGTGGATAAAAATTAAAGAGTCTGAAAAATTAATGATTTTGATCCATAAGATCTGAGTAATCTCTGATAGAGTGCTATGAGCCATTAAATGCACAATAAGTATTTGCTGATTTTTTTCTTTAAATATTTAATTTATGTATTTGACACACACACAGAGATCACAAGTAAGCAGAGAGGCAGGCAGAGAGAGAGGGGCAAGCAGGCTTCCCGCTGAGCAGAGAGTCAGATGCTGGCCTCAATCCCAGGGTCCTGAGATCATGACCTGAGCCAAGGGCAGAGGCTTGAACCACTGATCCACCCAGACGCCCTAAGTATTTGCTGATTAAATGAATCAGGTAATACAGCTTGATATAGTTCTCTTTTGATGGAGTAGAGAATGTAATTTTTGTATAGGAAACAATGGTTTAGAGAAGAATGTTGCTAACACTGGTAGAAATGAAGATAAGAAAAACTCATCTTTTAAAACAAAAAATTATATGGGGTGACTGGATGGCTCAATTGGTTAAGCATCTGACTCTTGGTTTCAGCTCAGGTCATAAACTCAGGGTAATTAAATCAAGCCCCATGTTGGGCTCTGGACTTAACTCATAGTTTGCTTGGGATTCTCTTTCCCTCTCCCTCCACTCATGCCCTCTCTTTCTCTCTCTCTAAAATAAATAAATGAATCTTAAGAAAAATTAAAAAAAGGATTATAAAAAAGCAACATATACTGAATGAGATACACTATCCCCAGAAATGCTTCTCCTTCAGGAATGATTTGTAATAAATAACTGTTTGTCATTATTTACTATTTGCCAAATATTGTGCCAACCTATTCACATACGTTTTCTAATAGATGCTTATAACAAACTTGTAGGGTCCCACCAAATACTCTAGTTTACAAATAAAGAAGAAGATGTGTAGTGAGGCACAGTATCCAGACATACATACTTGATCTTTGCCTGAAATATATCCAACCTTTACTTTTAATCCCAGAAATACCATACTTTGAAGAAAGTACTGCCTGGAATATAACCAAAACAACAGCAATCTTTATCATTTTCAGTTTTGTTCCTGCTCACCTGAAAAGAAGCAATCATAGTCTGTATTGGATAGAAGAAAAACTGGAGATTGGCAAGTAAGTTCTTAGTAGAATTTGTCAAGGCCAGTGGAGAAAATCTCTGTCCTGATCTTAGAAAACCTGCCCTTGATTTGTGAATGAGAATATCCCTATTTTATACAGGAGCACTAGTTAATCTATGTTAATCTTTGAATCTAATCTTTCTTTTGTTTATATGTTATCACCGACAAACACTCTGCTTAATAGGTTGTTCTGTTTTGTAAATTTATTTTTATTTTTATTTTTTTAATTTTTTTAAAGATTTTATTTATTTGTTTGACAGACAGAAATCACAAGTAGACAAAGAGGCAGTCAGAGAGAGAAGGAGGGGAAGCAGGCTCCCTGCTGATCAGAGAGCCCAATGTGGGGCTCCATTCCAGGACCCTGGGACAATGACCTGAGCTGAAGGCAGAGGCTTAACCCACTAAGCCACCCAGGAGCCCCTATAAATTATTTTTTAAATTCTACACATAGATGCTGTCAATTATATTTTTATGCCATATGGTTTTAATGGTAAATACGGTTATATTTCTACCTGCCTATTTTTTTGGCATCTAATTTAGTTTCTTGACTGTGAAGTTATTTTTGTCTGTAAACTAACAACATGTTTAGATAGACCTATGATGACACCATTTGGGTTGTTTGTTTGTTTGTTTGTTTTGGTACCTTTGACTACTTTCCACCGCGAGGACACCATTTCTTAAACTCCTTTTAGCTATTTGAGATGTTAAATATTTCATATATGTAACAATTATGTATCTCAGCAATGAATTCTAAAAATGTCATTACTACTGCTCAGTACTTTTGATTTTAAGTTAAAATACAATAGAAAATCTCTATTAATATTCTTAACTGTTAACTACAGATATGACTTTTTTTAACTTAACCTAAATTAACTTGAACATCTCTTCATCTTACTTTTTTAAAAATAAGTATTTCATGAGTTATTTTATTTCTGAAATTCTTATTGATTGTATTTATATCAACATAATTATTTAAATTAAGGAGAGATTTTTTGTTGTTTATCAAACATAGGCTTTGAAAATATATATTATTATAAAGGACTCTGATTATTTATTGATAGATACAGTAATGTTTTGTAACCAACAACCACAAAACCCATATGTTTAAAACAATAAGCTATTTTAAACTATTTCTTTTAAGCTCACACAGGTATAGGTTGACTAGGAGACCATCTGGTCTCAAAGGGCTGAGAGTCACCTATGTGTACCTCTGTGATTAGCAGTCATTCACCTAATGAAATCACTAAGTGTTTTGTTTTGTTTTGTTTTGTTTTCTTGGCCATAATCTCTCACTTGGTTGGGGCTTCAGTGAAGATGCCTCAGTTCTCCCCCAGGTGGTTCCGCATTCTCTACCAGGTTAGCTATCATTTACTTGTTCTCAAAGTGAAGTCAGAGAAGCAAGAAAAAGCACACAAACACTCAAGATCTCTAGAGGCCTAGTTTGGAAATGGAATATTGTCACTTGTTCCATACTCTCTTGACCATAGCAAATCACAAAACAAGCCCAACTTCAGAGATTCAGAAAAGATCCAACTCTATGAAAACTACAGTGTTATATTATCAAAGAAATAGCTATAAGGAAATATGTAGAATAGGGGACATTTTTGTAATCAAATTTTTTTCATTAATCTTGATATATATTCTCTGAATACTAGTCTTTGAAGAAAAAAACTTGTTTCTGACAATCTTCACAATTATATGTCTATTTTGTTTATTTCTAGTCTAATTTTTATTTCCTTTTTATGCTTTTTGAGTTACTTTATTAATAGTTAACTAAGTACCAAGTTAGATTCTTAGCTAGTTAATTTGCTATTTTTCTTTTCTTATATTTAAGAACATTTAAATTCCCATATAAAAATAATTTAGCATCATCTCATAAGTTTTGAGGAGCAATAACTTTGAAATATTTAATTATAAATATTTTCCAATTACAAGTGTGGGTTCTTATTAGATATAAATTATTAGTATATTTTAAATTTAAATTAAATATGCATTTGTAGCAAAATTAACTTTTAGAAAGTACTTTCTAATATAATGGCATTGAATTCAGAAAATGTAGATTTGAATCACAACATAGATGATTCTCACAAACATAATTTGGAACAGAGAAAGCACACACACAAAAATACATACTTATGAATCCATTTATGTAAAGTTCAAAAACAAGCAAAATTATTCTTTTTCCTTTGGGAGTACATAGTGACAAGGGAGATTTTTGAGAATGCTGGTAATATGTTTTTCTTGATCTAGGTGCTAGTGACAAGGCTATTGTTAATTCATGCAAATTATCAAGCTGTTTATATTTGTGATTTATGAATATTTTTGTGTTTGCCACACTCCAGGAAAAAGCTGAAAAATCTCAGTGAATTTGCTCACAGCAGAGTTTATAGACAGAGCCAAAGAGAATTAGTAGAATAAAATACAAATGTAAGTAATTATGAGTTTGTAACACAGATTCAAAGAGAGAAAATTATGAAAAAGAGGTTATACATGTGGTGAATATTTCTTCTAATGTGTATCACTCCTCCCATCAAGACATAGAGTCTGACTCCTCACTACTTGAATCTGGTATGGCCCTAGGACATGCTTTGAGCAACAGAATGTGGCAAGAATGACACTGTTTTACTTTCAAGTTGGGTATTTGGGAAGCCTTGAAATCAAGTAGTCTTGTAAGTTGTTAGCAGGTGCTAGGTGGACTCATCACACTTACAGAGATTTAGTCATTAGGAATACAATCTGACCAAATGACTTTACACAGTTTGTAACTTCTGGTATAGCAGGCAACTGGAACTTCATTGCTCTCATTGATCTCTTTTGCCCCTCAAGTTCTGTAGAGATGATTCAAAATGGGCCTTGGTGAATTCAGAGCACACAGCTAATTCATGTCTACTTTTGGAACCCCAAGTTGAGGAAACCTTGCATTTCATAATGTGCTGCTAAAAAACCTTGCCCAAACTTTATTCCGAAGAAGACATGGTATTTATTACTCAGGAATGTAAGAACTTCTTCTCTGAGAGCAAGTATTGTCTTGCTATATCTCCTTATACAAACATTTTTAAACAAGCCACATAGAAATGTAAGGGATTCATGGAGAATTGTTTCTCATCAGCAACTTCCGAATGCTTCTATAATGTAAAAAGGACCAATCTAGCATCTAGAGGAGGGCATGTGAAATATCAGGAACCATTCCCTCTGAGAACTCTTGTATAAATAAATAAAGAAACTCAGTTGAATTCAGTCCAAATTGGTGATTCACATTTTGTGAGCTAATAGTACACTAAGTTTTTTGTATGATTTGTTGTCCAGTATTAGATAACTGAAACAAAGATGTCAAGTTAAGATTCATAAAAGGAAATATCTCTAAGCATGGCTGGTTACTTTGCAGAATAGTCATGGATTATTTGTACAAAATGATTATCAACAATCTCATTCTTCATCTAGGACAATTTTTGCAAAACTACTTTCCAGAA
Organism: Lontra canadensis; assembly: GCF_010015895.1. Lineage (NCBI taxonomy): Eukaryota > Metazoa > Chordata > Mammalia > Carnivora > Mustelidae > Lontra > Lontra canadensis. Next base: position 41,421,520 of record NW_022630995.1, on the reverse strand, counting down.
GCTATTTGGAAATATACATATTTCTGCAAATAAAACATTCTACTCATAATGCTTTATTATCAGTGCTTAAGTTACAATTAAATAAAAACTGTTTTGTAGATATCACTATTTTTTTTCACTAAGATTTTGAGCCACTGAGAATATAACGACCAAGCCTATGCAAATACATATTCATGGTATCAGTATTCATTTGATAATAGAACTGGTGAGTCCAACCGTGAGCTTTTCTTTTGGTTCCTGGCAGAATGAAGTGGAACGCTTGAAGTTTGTTAGTATAGAGATAATTCTTTTATTTGTTCAACAATCATGAATTGTTCACAGTTAAGTCCCTCCTCTGCCCTCCTGTAATTTTATGGATCTTCCTTCATTGCACTTCCCCTTTTGCTGCCTCCAGTACCTTAAGGATACTTACTATTCCATAGTGACATAGGTGATTACTTTTCTCCAAAATGCCCTTTTTGAAATAACTATGCACCAAGCTTCTTTTTATCTTTTTTTTTAAATATTTTATTTATTTGACAGAGAGAGAGAGAGATCACAAGTAGGCAGAGAGGCAGGCAGAGAGAGAGGGGGAAGCAGGCTCCCTGCTGAGCAGAGAGCCCAATGCCAGGGCTCAATCCAGGACCCTGAGATCATGACCGGAGCCGAAGGCAGAGGCTTTAACCCACTGAGCCACCCAGGTGCCCCCCATTAATGATTTTTTAAAAATATTTTTGTTTTTCTTTATTAGCTGTCTCTTTTCCTGAAAACTAACTTTAAAAAAATGGTGTTTTGTTTTTTCACTGTAATGTTCCTAGTGCTTAAAACAGTTCCTAGTACAAAGCAGGTGATCAAAAATGTTTGTTGAATGAATGAATACATGAATTAATACATAAGTACAACCAGCCTCTGTTATCTTAAAAAGAATCTCCAACACCATAGTAGTATAATAAAATTTTATTTGTCACATTTGTTAGGGGTTCTGGTTTATGTCTTCTCACTTCAGGAACTGATGGATACTGAACCATCATACATATTGCTGCCAATGTAGCAGGGCAATGAGGGTTAAGCAAACCACACACTAGTTCATTTCCACTCAAAAATGATAAAGAGCAAACTTGGTCATATTTCACTGGGCAATGTAGGCAAATTGTATATGCCATGTGCCAAAAGAAAAGAGGCTGTGATAATGGCAGAGATGGTATTTGTATATGGTGGCTGGGGAACACCTCTCTAAGAGAGTAACCTTTGAGTTGAACTCTAATTTATTACTGGAGGCTGACAGTTCTCATGTCCTAAAACATGACTGAGATCCCAGATCTATGTGATCTGTCTAAAATGAATAAAGTTACCTTACTCTTAGTGTTGCTGCATTAAATAAGATAATTCATATAGAACACTTAGCAATTGAAAATTAGTAATGGAAATTAGTCTGGAAATTAGTAAATGCTAAAAAATGGTATCCATCATTAATATTATTATCACTACCATTTGAAATCATTTTGAATTAAATACTAAGTCTTTCTTAAAACACTGAAATGTGAAAGCATATCTAAAAAGAGATCAATGCTAAGTGGATTTTGTCATAAAAATGGTCATCCAGGTTGTGGGATAATCATAGAGTTAAGTATTGAATCGTTTGGTTGAAGTGGCTACATACAGATTAACATGTAATGTAAGTAATTGTTGAAACTAGAGCAATGATGGGATATATTAAAGAAAGCAATTTTTAGAAGACTAGGCAAATAACATTTGCCAGAAATACAGGGTTAAATTTTATTCAGAATTTATGTTTTATAACTCACTTACTACTAGCAGATGGAGGCATTAGTAAGAATATGTTGTTCAAGGGCTGCCTGGGTGGCTCAGTCAGTTAAGTGTCTTGACTCTTGGTTTCAGCTCAGGTCATAAACTTAGGGTCATGAGATTGAGCCCCAACTCAGGCTCCATGCGAAAATTCTCTCTCCCTCTCTGCCCTTTCTACCCACTTGGGCACTCTCCCCCTCTATTTCTCTTTCTCATAAATAAATAAATAAATAAATAAATAAATAAATAAGTTGTTCAATAATAATAGATCATTCTGGAGACAGAAAAGATTAAGTAAGTGTTATCTCTGACTACTTTTAGGTAGGTTAAAAAATTTACAAGGATCATCTTTTGTTATATGAGCATGTGCTATAAAATGGAATGCTTTGAAAAGATTAATATGATAATATAAATAATTGTATAATGCCAGGGTGTTAACTTTAACAACAGTGAAGAAAAACATTGGTATTGGATTACAGGAGGAAATTATAAGAAGAGAAACTTGACATAGTAGCTTAGAGGAAATTTTGACAAGATGCCTTTATAGTGGAGACAGATGATGCTGAATTTGCCTGCAAAAATAAATAAAAAAAACATTCTATTTCTCCTGTATTGTCTTAAACTCAACAAAGTTGAAAGTAATTAGGCATGTTGGTTAAACACATGCTACTTATTAATAGAGTAATTAACATAGATCTCCACAGATGTAAGAATGTATATATTAATACCTGATTTATTATGCTCTTTAACTCATTGGTGGAAATCATGAACATTACTACAATTTAGGTCATATATTTACTCGAAAGCCTACTTGAAGTTATGTTGTACAAAGAAGAGTTAAAAAAAAGACAGAGGAATTAGATCCAAAATGGTTGCCTATAATCATATGGTACTAATTAGTGTTTCGTTAACACTGATTGTTAAGGAGCACAGTGTGACTTACATTTCCATTTTGATTTAACACATTTTATCTAGGTGTGTAGTTGTTCATGGGTATGAGAATGTATTTTACCATTCACTGAGATCTCAGTTGTAGCTCTGATATTTCTGACTTAACTGAGCTTTTTCCACCTCAAGTTTTAGGAAAAAGAAATAAATTACCATTCCTCAAAGCACTAAATTACTTTTAGTATTACAGTGTCTAGTCCTTTGTCTCTCCTTGATCTTCTGACATTTTTTTTCATGTCTCCTCTTGTAGTGCACTTAAGCAGAGCTATTTTGATTAAATAACTCCCCAGAGGACTGAGATTATAATACAATAGTCTTCCAAACAGGTTATTCTTGAGTACATATTGCCATTATGCAGTGCAGATATAAAATCAGTATTTCATAAATGCATGTTTCTATGAAATCTGCCAAGTAGATGAATATCTCTTTCATTGTTCCTGACATCATTGAATTATAAATAATAAAGTGAAACTCAAATTGTTTATTTGCAATGGAACAGCTCTGAGAAAAATTTTGGTTATCAATGATATAGTAACCTCTAGGAAAGATGGTAACTTTAAAATTACAGTGAACATGATCTGAAATAATTTCCCTTAAATTGGGCAATTGCTCAGAATTGCCATAAATCAATTCTCCAAATCCAATAGAGTTAAAATGAATGGTGAGTACATTTTTATTCAATTCACTTATTTTTTTTTTTTTTTTAGATTCAATCTGCTTCAGTATTTTGGAGTTAAGATGGCATAAGATAGGTAAAAGTAATACTAATTAGCACAATTTCACCAGGGCAGAGCACTTCATTACTAGTCAAATAGTTTACTCTTCAGAGAAATTGGTTTGCACCTTTTAAAAACAGGTCCCAGGAAAAGTACTCTTCCTTCTTTATGTCAAAAGATTACTATCATCATGCACTTGGAAAACTTCAAATTCTAAAGTAAAACATGAGACGATTTAATTGAATCTTCAGAACTCTACTTTTTAAGTAAAATAAAGCCAAAGATAGAATTTTTATCATGTGATTAACCATTAATCTCTTCTCACTTTTCATGTAGTTTAACTTTTAATAAAAAACAGACTGTATATTAAATCTTTAGCATATAACAGGCCTATGAAACCTGATACTAGTTTTAAAATTCCCATTTCATATAGCTATCTTAATCCACTGGCTTCAGAAACTGAAAAATTCTTGATAGATTTTTTTTTTTTTTTAAGATTTTATTTATTTGGGGCACGTAGGTGGCTCAGTTAAGCCTCTGCCTTCAGCTTGGGTCATGATCCCGGGGTCCTGGAATCCAACCCCACATCAGGCTTCTGCTCAAGAGGGACTCTGCTTCTCCCTCTCCCTCCGCCTGCTGCTCCCCCTGCTTGTGCTTCATGGTCATAATTAACTAGAGTTTACTGTCTATATATATATATTTTTTTTTTTTTTTTAAGATTTTATTTACTTATTTGATAGAGAGAGATCTCAAGTAGGGGGAGAGGCAGGCAGAGAGGGATAGAGAGAGAGAGGAGGAGGAAGCAGGCTCCCCGCTGAGCAGAGAGCCCGATGGATGCGGGGCTCCATCCCAGGACCCCAGGACCATGACCTGAGCTGAAGGCTTTAACCCACTGGGCCACCCAGGCGCCCCGAGTTTACTGTATATTTGAAATTTGCTGAGATAATAGATCTTAAGTGTTATCACCACACACACGCACACACACACACACACACAGAAAAAGAAAAATGTTAACTACATGATGTGATGGGCAAGTTAATTAGCTTTATAGTGGTGAATGTTGCACAATGCATACACATACACACTTTTAAATCATCACATATCCTCAATAAAGCTGATAAAAATTTTATAAGTGAACAAAACTGTAAATCAGTGACAAAGGACAAAAAAAAGAAGTACTTCTTTAACGAACAAATCACTTAGAAACTGTTTTGTGCTGTATATTTTCTCAAAGTGCCTTCTTTTGAATAACAAAAATTTTAATGTCCTTTCTAGTAGTCATTAACTGGAACACAATCTGGCTGTCAATTTTGAGAGATTTAATACACTTTGGTAAGAATTTAGAAACTTAGGTTTGTTTGTTTTATCTTTTCTGTTAGGGCGAACAACACAAAATAAAGAAAATGATAGGGAAATTGTAGAGTGGTAAAGGGAAATAGAAAGTCCTTTTTGTTATTTAACCAGTTAAACTAAAAGTAAAATTTGGAGGTTTATTTTGCTTGCTATTTCTTACTTAAAATTAAGAGGTTAATCGCGGTTAGGTAATTTTTGCATGAAAGATATACTTACTAAATAGTGCATTTCCAAACTTTTATAAAGTTTTGGAAGAGGAAGGGTTCAAGAATTTTCCCACTGCAATATATGCGAGGTACACTTAACTAAAAAAAGTTTGAAATGTACACTTAATTTCTAGAATTTTCTGAGCTGTGATTATATATTAATAATGAATAAGATCAACAGTAAGGAGGAGAAAGTAGTTGTCCCAAGGATACCATTCCTTTTTATTGAAAAAAAAAAGAAAGCAAAAAGCTACTACTGTACCCTGATTCATCTCCACTGACAGGCCAATACTGACACCACTGTACCTAACTTTCACCAATCCTTCATCATTTTCCCTGTGATCCTACAGCTATTACCGTCTTTTCTGACTTGACCAAACAAAACATTGAAAAAGAACACTTACTGTATATCTAAATTAATAAAACCAGGAGTGGAAAAAGAAGCACTGTGCCACTTGAGATATTTTTGCTCTCATAAAAGATAGAGGTGCTCATGAGGTCAAGAGCTCTTTGGTTATAACTTCTAAGCATTCTAGCAATAAGAAAAAAAATCTGTATTTTACTGTATTTCTTAAAATTCTTCTTTTCTTTTTTCTTTCATTCTGTCTCTTTTTTTCTACCATTCTATTTGTAGCACTTCTGAAAATATAATAGACACAAAAAAATCAACTTTCATTTTTCTCTTGGCTGATATAAAAATTCTGAATATTTTCACATCTATTTCTTATCATTGATCACGCAGCTCTTGGTCTTGGCAAAATGAATATTGAAAATTTTATAGGTGATAGTATGTTTAAGTATATTTTACTCTTTTAATTTTACATTAAAATGGTCTTTCTCACCAATTTATTTCATATTAACACTGAAATATGTAAAGAAAAACCAAAAAAAAGTATACAGAATGAGGTTAAAATTTATATAAATTTGAGATATTTATCATTTGATATTCTTTCCTCATTAAGTTCATGTTACTTTAAATCTTAGCTAAAATAATATCTAATAAAGTTGTGCTTTTTCTAAAACATATTATCATATCATTAATTTTATGATAGAATTATTTTAATATAATAATATTGCAAATCCAGTGTGTTTAAAATTTCAGAATATTTATTCCAAAGCTGTAACTTCAAGATTTTTATCTATTTGTGTTTAATAAATTGGATCTTCAAACATTAGACTGAATAAATGAAAATAAAAGTGAAAATCAGATAAGAAATGGAATCTAAAGTTATTAAAATTTACCCAGGTGTCCATTGCACTAAATATATTTGGAATAGAAAGTCATATTTTAGAGAAAATAATTTGAGGATGTTCAATGTACTTAATATCATTTTGAGACTGACACCATTATTAGCTTATTTTTTTTTGCCTGTCTCTCTAGGTGCAGACCTTATTATTATTATTGTTATTATTTTATTCTGAATACATGATATCTATCTAATTAGAGTTATGTAAAATAATCCAGTTTTCAGAAGAATTATTATTCTTCTGAATAATAAATGACATTTTTTTGGTTCCTGACACAGACATAATCAGAATTTTTTTTTTCTCATGAGTGAATACTCCTGGCATGAAAGGATATTTAATAAAGCAATCAACTTTGACAATGTTATCATTGTTTTTGTCATTATTATAAAACTATTATAATAAAATTCATTACTCTTCAAAGTCAAGAAAAATAATCACGTCATATATGTTCACATTCTATGTAAAATAATTTTCATTTTTCACAAATTTCCTTTCAGACTCTGCCCATATCCATGCATGTTTTACATCATTACTGCTGTACTCAATACTTTTGTTTACATTTTAGATTTGACAACAGTCATATCTTCCTTATTTTCCAGTTCCTATTCCTGACATACTCATCTTTTAGTATTTAAGGCTACTATCCATCCTTTGTTTTTGCCCAGTGTGAGAACTAATGACTGCCTAGCCACTCTCAGAGCAGCAGAATTTTCTACCCCATGAAAATGATTATTTACATGCCATGAATCTTTCCAGTTCAGGCTAAATTCTGGAACACTGAATTTGAAGTGTAGTAAAATATGCCACTTTGGTTTAGTGTTTACTTTGAGGAATAGACAGTTTAAAAACAACAAACGCAGGGAGAAACTTCCTCTGAACTCCCCTTATCTGCCTTAAGACTGATCCCCATAGGGAATTCAGTTGTCATAAACCCCCTGGATTTTCACCAATTCTTATCACAAGACAGGAGACTAGCTGTGACACTACATGTACACAACTTTTGTCACAACTATCATATTTTTCATTCAGTCTTCTAAGGACCCATTCATCTTTCCTGAAAAACATTCACACTCCCTTAAGAGGCCTATGCAACCTCTCCCCTTTCCTTATTAAGATGGTATTTAATTCTGAATTCTATACCAGTTCAGGGACTTACTCACCTTTTATGGGTAACTCCCATGTAAACATGAGGTACACATGTTAAACTTCTGTTTGGTTTTCTCTTATTAATCTGTTTTACATTAGGAGGGCTCAGCTCAGAACTCAGAGGGTAGAGTAAAAATATCTTTCCTTTCCCAGAATATCTGTTTGTAACATTATCTTATCTATTGCTCTAATATCTTATGTAACCAAATTCTGGCATTATCTCCAAGGTAATAATACATAAACTCAAACCTAAATTCCTATTTTTATACTAATGAAATTCTTAAAATTGAATTTAAAAATACCATTTATAATAGCATCAAAACTAAGAAGTATTTAGAGATAAATCTAGAAAAACATTACCTATACACTGAAAATTATAAAACGTTGAAGAAAGAAATTAAAATAAGTAGGGAAAAGCTTTTTTTGTAGATGAGAAGACTAAATATTGTTAAGATGTCAATATTCACCAGATTTTTCTGTAGGTAGATTTCCCAATCAAAAGCCCCAAAAGATATTTTTATAGAAATTGAAAAGCTGAATCTAAAATTTAGAATCAGCCAACACAGAGAAATTGAAATCTCCAAAATAACCAAGTAACTTTAAAATAAAACAAAGTTAAAGGAGTAACACAACCTAAATTGTAGGCATATTATAAAGCTACAATCAAAACAGTGTCATATTGATGTCAAGATAAACAAATACATCAGTGGAAAAGAAAGCTCAGAAGTAGACCCATACAAGTCTCTTTCATACTTTCTTTAAACCACTGACACTAATTTCTATCAAAAGTAAATCAGCAACTCAAGGAGTAAAGCTAGTCTTTTCAACAAAAAAAAATGTTCAAAAAATTGGATTACTACTGCAAAAATATGTTGCTTAATCCACACTTCACACAATATACAAAATTAACTCAAGGTGAGTGAAAGACCTAAATGTAAGACCTAAAGCTATAAAACTTCTAGAAAATATGCAAAGGAAAATCTTCATGATCTTGAATTATGGGGAGATATCTTTGCTATGACATCAAAGGCATAATCTGTTTTTCAATTAAAAAGAATCAAGATAGTTTGAAAGTCGCTTTTAAAAGAATGACAATGCCAACTATTGGGGAGTGAGAAGTTAAGATGGCAGAGCAGTAGGGGGACCTTAGGTTTGTCTCATCTCTCAAAAATAGCTAGATAAATATCAAATCATTCAGACTACTCAAGAAATCAATCTGAATGCTGAGAGAACAAACTTCAGAATTAGAGGGAAAGAAGAAGCCACATCTTGGAAGATAGGATGTGCAGATACATGATTTCTGGGAAAAGAGAATCACAGATACTGTAGAAGGAAGTGGGCCTTGATCTCCAAGAGAGGAGAAAGAGAGAGAAACAAAAAGAAAGTGGTGTGCTGGGGGTTCCACTAAAGAAACACTTCCCCAAAACTATTGACTTGGAAAACTAGAGTGGACAATTATCACAAGTTTTTATAAGCAGGGAGCTGAAAGTGTGAAGTTTTAGAAGATTGCACCACTGTTGGGTGGCACCTGGTGGGTATAGCTTCTGTGTGGGTGGAGAGCAGAGGTCCTCCGAGGGGACAGAATGCTCTGAGAATCCCCTGGGTCACCTCTCTGGAAATGAAAGAATTGGTAGGCACCACTGTGCTGCACTGTTCTTTAGCATAGGATCAGAGACCCTTACTGAGGAAGCAAACCTTGGTGCCAGATTTTTGCTGTGCTTAGTCATAAACTGTGAACAACTGTGTGGTTGTGGGACTATTTTTCTGGGACTAACTGGCAACACCCACAGTGTGGCAAGACCCTCCCCTCAAGAGTCAGAAAAGATCTGCACTGCACTGGATCCCTAAAAATTGGAATTTTGAAATCCAGCCAAATGCCCGAGATAAAACACAAGAGAACTGTGCCACCTGCCATGCAGACAGCTCAGACACAGAGTGAAGGTAGGGCTCTGACAGAATCCAGGGACCATAAGAAAGGAGATTGTTCACTCTTCTGTGAGGGCTTGCTGAAGAGTAGCAAGTGCGAACTCCTTGCTCTGGGGAGGAAAGAGCAGGCAATGCCATTTCTCCTACACCCATCAGAACTGACCATCTCAGTGAGCATTACAACACCCCCCAGGGGAGGCTGGAGCTGTTAGGACAAATCCCACTCCTCCACACACAGACACACTGTAGGTTCACCTTTACTAGGACAAGTAGGCCTGAGAAGAAGTGCAGACCTTCCCCCAAAAGACCAACACAAACCCCTCAGGCACATCAATCTATTGATCACAGAGTGCTGTAAATCTTCAGCTCCAGGGGAAATAGGATCTAGCTTCTTCTTTTTTTTTTTTTTTTTTAAGATTTTATTTATTTATTTGACAGACAGCACAAGTAGGCAGAGAGGCAGGCAGAGAGAGGGGAGCAAGCAGACCCCCTGCTGAGCGGAGAGCCCAATGCTGGGCTCCATCCCAGGACCCTGGGATCATTACCAGAGCCAAAGGCAGAAGCTTTAACCCACTGAGCCACCCAGGTGCCCCGGATCTAGCTTCTTTTAACAGGCAGACCAAAACTTACCTAGTTAAAACTTGCCAGACGGTAGACAAGGTCTTCTGCAGAGTTTCTCCTTGCCTCCATTGCAGGCAAGGAGAAACTCTGCAAAGACTGACCTGATGGAAAGAGCAGATAAGACACAACAGAAGAGCACACACTCTGAAGCAGATAAGACACAGCAGAAGAGCACACACTCCTGAAGCACCAGGCCCAAGACTGTATAAACCTCTTCTTAGTAGAGCCATCTCTCTCAAGAACAGTTATATAACAGGCTTTCTTAACACACACATGCACGCACACACACACACACACACACACAGAGCACAGTGATCTAGACAAAATGACAAGACAGAGGAATTCACCCCAAAAGAAAGAATGGGAAGACATAATGAATGGGGATTTAATCAAAACAGATATAAGAAAGTTGTCTAAACTATATTTTAAAACAACAATCATAAGATTACTAGCTGGACTTGAGAAAAGACACTAGAGAATCCCTAACTGCAGAGATAAAAGAACTAAGAAATAGGCCAAAATAAAAAGTGCTATAACTGAGTTGCAAAATTGTTGGATGTAATAACAATGCGGGTCGATCAAGAAGAATGAATCAGTAATATAGAAGATAAAATTATGGAAAATAATGAGGCTGAAAAGAAGAGGGGAAGGAAAGTATTGGATCACAAATGCACAATTAGGGAACTCTGTGATTCCATAACATTGATATCATAGGAGCTCCAGAAGAAGAAGAGAGGGAAAAAGGGTCAGAAGGTTTATTTTAGCAAATCACAGCTGAAATATTCCCTAATCTGGGGAAGGAAATAATCATCCAAATTCAGGAAGCACAGAGAAGTCCCATCATATTTAACAAAAGCCAGCCATCACCAAGACATAGCACAGTAGAATTTGCAAAATATAAAGGTAAGGAAAGAATCCTGAAAGCTGCAAGGGAAAAGAAATCCTTAACCTATAAGGAACAACAAATTAGGTTTACAATAGATCTATGCACAGAAACCTGGCAGGCCAGAAGAGAATGGTATGGTACCCTAACCCTAGGGTGCTAAATGGGGAGAAATATGCAGCCAAGAATACTTTATTCAGTGAGACTGTCATTAGAACAGGAGAGATAAAGTTTCCCAGACCATTGCAGTCTTTGAAAAATACTGAGTAAATTCACCTCTTTACAACTGGAAAAAAAAAAAAAAAATTTCCCAGACAAATAAAAACTAGATGAGCTTGCAGCCACTAAACCAACCATGAAAGAAATATTAAAGGGGACTCTTGAGTGGGAAGCAAAGACTAAAAACAACAAACACTAGAAAGGAACAAAGAAATCTCCAAAAACAGTGACTTTACAGGTACTACAATGATACTAAATTCTTATCTATCAATAATTACTCTGAATGTAAATTGACTAAATTCTCCCTCTCCCTCTGCCTCTCCCCCCAGCTTGTGCTCTCACTCTCTCTCACTCTCTCTCTCTTTCTCAAATAAATAAATAAAATCTTAAAAGAATGGTTAACCAGGAAATTAAAAAGAAGAAAAAAAATATGAAAACAAATGTAAACAAAAACATGGCGGGGGGGGCGGTCTCTGGGCAGTTCAGTGGGTTAAGTAAACCTCTGCCTTCGGCTCAGATCATGATCTCAGGGTCCTGGGATCAAGCCCTGTATGGGGCTCTCTGCTCAGCAGGGAGCCTGCTTCCCTCCCACCTCTCTGCCTGCCTCTCTCTGTCTGCCTCTCTGCATACTTGTGATCTCTGTCAAATAAATAAATAAAATCTTAAAAAAAAAATGGTGGGGGTACCTAGGTGGCTCAGTGGGTTAGGCCTCTGCCTTCAGCTCAGGTCATGATCTCAGGGTCCTGGGATCGAGTCCCACATCAGGCTCTCTGCTCAGCAGGGAACCTGCTTCCCCCCACACCACAACCCCCCACCCCTGCCTGCCTCTCTGCCTGCTTGTGATCTCTCTCTGTCAAATAAATTGATGAAATCTTAAAACAACAACAACAACAATAACAACAAACATGCAGTTCCAATCCTTTGAGGTGAAGCAAAGGTGGTTCTATGGAGGAAGTATATAAAAAGAGTCCTACCCCAGGAAGCAAGAAAAGTCTCAAATAGACAACTTTAACCTTACACTTAAAGGAGCTAGAAAAGAACAATGAATAAAGCTTATTTCTGCTCTAGTCTAATAGAGATTAGAGCAGAAATAAATGATATAAGAGTAGCAACAACAACAATAAAAGCACAGTAGAATAGATCAACAATACTAAGAACTAGTTCTTTCAGAGAATTAACAAGATTGATAACCCACTAGCAGAATTATCAAAAAGAAAAAAAAATAAATAAAATCATGAATAAAAGAGTAGAGATTACAACCAACATCACAGAAATACAAATATAGGAGAAGATTATGAAAAACTATAAGCCAAAAAACTGGGCAATCTGGAAGAAATGAATGAATTTCTAGAAGCATACTAATTATCAAAACTGAAACAGGAAGAAATAAAACATTTGAACAGACTGATAACCAGAAAAGAAATTGAATCAGTAATCAAAAATCTCTCAACAAACAAAAGTCCAGGCCCAGAAGGCTTCCAAGGGGAATTATAACAGACTTAAAGGAAGACTTAACTCCTATTATTCTCAAACTGTTTCTAAAAAATAGAAATGGAAGGAAAACTCTCAAACTCCTTCTATGAGGCCAGCATTAGCTTAATTTCAAAATTAATGAAATACTCTACTAAAAAGGAGAACTACAGACCAAGACACCCAATGAACATTGATGCAAACATTCTGAAAAAGTTATGAGCAAATCAAGTGAAATTAATCCCTGAGCTGCAGATTTGGTTCAATATTCATAAATCACTCAACATGACACACCACATTAATAAAAAGAAAGGATAAGAACCACATGATCCTCTCAATAGATGCAGAGAAAGCTTTTGACAAAGTACAGCATCTATCCTTTATAAAAACATTCAACAAAGTAGGGATAGAGGAAACATACCTCAACATCATAGAGGCCATATGAACAAAGACCCACAGCTAATATAATCCTCAATGGGGAGGGTTGCCTGGGTGGCTTAGTTGGTTATGCATTTGCTGTCAGCCCATGTCATAATCCCAAAGTTGTGGGATCGAACCCCACATCAGGCTCCCTGCTCAGTGGGGAGTCTGCTTCTACATCTCCCCCTGCCCCTCTCCCTGCTTATGCTCAAGCTCTATCTCTCAGACTGTCTCCCTCTTCCAAATAAATAAATAACATCTAAAAAAAAAATCATCCCCAATGGGGAAAAACAGAGAGCTTTTCCTCAATAGTCAGGAACAAGATAGGGATGTCCAATCTCACTGCTGTTATTTAGCATAGTACAGGAAGTCCTAATCTCAACAATCAGAAACAAATTCAAGAAGTCAAAGGCATCCAGATCATCAAGGAAGAAGTCAAACTTCCACTATCCACACATAATATGATGCTCTATGTACAAAATCTGAAAGACTCCAGCAAAAAATTACAAGAACTGATACACAAATTCAGCAAAGTCACAGGATACAAAATCAATGTACAGAAATCTGTGATGCTTCCATACACCAATAATGAAACAATAGAGAGAGAAATCAAAGAATCAATCTTAGTTATAAATGCACCAAAACCCATAAGATATCCAGGAATGAACTTAACAAAAGAGGTAAACGGTCTGTCTTCTGAAAACTGTAGAATGAAATTGAGGATGACAAAAAAATTAAAAAAAAATCCCATGCTCACAGATTGAAAGAACAAATATTGTTAAAATGGTCTATACTACCTAAAACAATCTATACATTTATTAAAATCCCTGTCAAAATACCACCAGCATTTTTCACAGAGCTACAACAAACAATCCTAAAATTTTTATAGAACCACAGAGGACCCCAAATAGCTAAAGCAACCTTAAAAAAGAAAAGCATATCTGGGGGCATCACAATTCTGGACTTTAAGCTATATTACAAAGGTCTGGTACTGATGCAAAAATAGACACAAAGATCAATGGAACACAATAAAAAGCCCAGAAATGGACCCACAACTATATGGTCAACTAATCTTTGATGGAGCAGGAAAGACTATCCAATGGAAAAAGGACAGTCTATTCAACAAATGATGTTGGGAAAACTGGACACAACCTGCAGAAGAATGAAACTGGACCACTTTCTTCCACCATCCACAAATATAAATTAAAAATGAATGAAAGACCTAAATGTAAAACAGGAAACCATCAAAATCCTAGAGGAGAACACAAGCAGAAACTCTTTGAAACTGGCCATAGCACCTTCTACTAGACGTGTAGAGGCAAGGGAAACAAAAGCGGATATAAACTATTGGATCTTTATCAAGATAAAAAGCTTATGCACAGTGAAGGAAACAATCAAAACTAAAAAGCAACCTTGAGAATGGGAGAAGATATTAGCAAATGACGTATCTGCTAAGGGGTTAGTATCCAAAATCTAGAAATAATTTACCAAACTCAACACCCCAAAAATAAATAATCCAGTTAAGAAATGGACAGAAAACATGAACAGACATTTTTCCAAAGAAGACATACAGATAGTTAACAGACACAGGAAAACATGGTCAACATCACTCATCATCAAGGAAATATAATGCAAAACCACAATAACATACCATCTCACACATGTCAGATGGCTAAAATTAAGAACACAAGAAACAACATATGTTGGTGAAGATGTGGAAAAAGGGGAAAATGTTTACATTGTTGATGGGAATACAAATTGGTACAGCCACTCTAGAAAACAACCAGGAGGTTCCCAAAAAAGTTAAAAAAAAAAAAAAAAAAAAAAAAAAGAACTACCCTTCTACATGGCAATTACACTTAGGTACCTGAAGGATACAAAAATACTGATTTGAAGGGGCTCATGCACCCTGATGTTTATAGCAGCATTATGAACAATAGCCAAATTATGGAAATATCCCAACTGTCCATCACCTGATGAATGGATAAAGAAGAGGTCACACACACACACACACAGGAATATTACTCAGCAATCAAAAAGATGTACAATGAAGTAGATGTTGTTAGCATAGTATGTGAAGTTAATTAAGCTAGTCAGAGAAAGGTAAATACCATAGGATTTCACTCATATATAGAATTTAGGAAACAAAACAGAGGAACATGGGGGAAGGGGGAAAAAAAGACAGAGGAGGAAGCAAACCACTAAAGACTCTTAACTATAGAGAACAAACTGAGGATTGATGGAGGGAGGTGGGCAGGGAGATAGGGTAAATAGATGATGGGTATTAAGGAGAGCACTTGTGATATATACTGAGTGTTATATGCACATGATGAATTACTAAATTCTACAGTTGGAACCAGTTTTACCATATATGTTAACTAGAATTTAAATACAAACTTGAAATAAAAAAAGTCCAACCATTGATTGAAGGAAAATATTTGTAAAGCATATATTGGATAAACACATTTTGTCTAAAATGTGTAATAAACAACAAAAAAATGAAAAATGACAAAATATTTAATATTTAAACAGAAACTGTTTTTTAAGATTTTATTTATTTATTCTACAGAGAGAGAGATCACAAGTAGGCAGAGAAGCAGGCAGAGGGGAGGGGGAAGCAGGCCCCCCAACCAAGCAGACAGCCTGATGTGGGGCTCAATCCCAGGACCCCAGGATCACGACCTGAGCTGAAAGCAGAGGCTTCACCCACTGAGCCACCCAGGCGTCCCTTAAGCAGAAACTTTATCAAAGAAAATCTCTCATTTAGTGATAAGAGTTTAATCAATGAAGCACGACACTAACCAACGAAGCAGAAGATTTTAGATGGTTTTAATTACTTTTCTAGCACTAATATCTAAAATTTAAACATAATTTTACTTATGTTTCTGTTGGACTTCATAAAAGAAAGAGGAAACAAATGGACTCTTCTTCAAATAGATAACTTGTTTTAAAAATAGAAAAGCTGTATCATTAGTTAATTAGAGCTTACTAAATTTTTAATTTATATAAAACATCTGTAACTAGTAAGCATTTTTAGAGATCATGGTAGTTGAGGGGAATAAAATAAAACAAAATTTGATTTTTTTTGGACAATATAATATTTACATTAGTTAATATAAATTAATTAGTCTTCTTTAATTTTATTACCAACATAAGCACTTTCATGTTCCAGTGGCCAAACACAAAGCAAGATATTTGACAAACTCAGCGAGTAAGGAGTATTTGTGGTTCAAAGCTGGATATTTGATCAAAAGCCTTTTAAATTGTATCTGATTTTAAAAATAGCCATTATTCCCTTTTCCATCAATTTTGCTTTAATAAATTTTGGTCATTAAGGAACCTAAAATCCTGAATGGCTTTCAGTGTTTTATTTAGCATGGACTTTAAGCTTTGGGGAGAATTTTTCTTTTTTTATTCAAAATATAATCATGTTGATGCTATTTGTCATGGACCAAAGCTAGAGAGTTTAGTATTTTAGAGCCAGTTCTTTCCATCAATCATTTTTGAAATAACAATGGCATTTGCACTACAGGCTTCCTATTATTGATTATTCTTAAAATTATAACTACAAAAGTTAATGTGATAACGTGACCCTATTTCACCAATCAAAAGTTGAACCATAAAGGTTAACACTTCTATAAACTCACCAAAGAATTCTTTGGCATAACCAAACTACATATCCCAGTTCAAAACATTGCTTCTAAATTTTTTTCAAATGTATTTTGGGATTTGAAAAATATTGGAATATGAATTGTATTTAATTTTATTTTTTAAGGAAGTCTCTCTATATAATGCATCAATAAGAAAGAACATCACAGTGCTATTTTATTTTGGTTGGTATCATATATTAAAAATTAATCCCACAAAGTTAAATTTTGGACCTCTAAGACATGGTCTCCAAAAATATTTGAATTAGTAGAATGATAAATGAATTATGTTGTTCTTTCTCTCTACCATAGTCCACTTTCACATGTGATGGAAAATCTGTAGAGCCAACTGTCAGGTATTTTCATTTTTATTAATTATAGTATTGTGTTGTCCACTTACAATACAAGAATTGTGAAACATAATCCTTGAACACATATATGTAAGTTCAAGGTATTATCCAGACATTTGGGTATCAAAAAGCATGAAAAATTAAAAAGACCAGTATAAGTTGCCATTTTATCCTTTAAAATTTTCTAAAGGACACAAGAACTTACAAACAGCATATTACTATTTATTTTATTATTATTGTGTGATTGAAAACAACAGGGAAAGTCTGGTCAAAGGGTACAAACTTCCAGTTATAAGACAAATAAGTTCCAGTGATCTAATTAGCAATACTATTATGTACTTGAAGATTGTTAAGAAAGGATATCTTAAGTATTTTCACCACAAAATATAAGGTGTTGAATTTGTTAACTGTCCTTATTGTGGTAACCATTTTACATTATATATATGTGTATCAATTCATCAATTTGCACACCTTGAACTTACACAATTTTATATGTCAATTACATTTCAGTAAAGCTGCAAAAAAAAAAGAGAGAGAGAGAGAGAGAGAGGGAATTTAAACCAAAAAGGTAGGAAGAATATAATATTAGCAAAAATAATTTAAGTTGTTTAAAATTCACTTCATTTAGGGTGCCTGGGTGGCTCCGTGGGTTAAGCCTCTGCCTTCAGCTCAGGTCATGATCTCATGTTCCTGTGATTGAGCCCTGCCTGGGGCTCTCTGCTTAATGGGGAGCCTACTTTCCCCTCTCTCTCTGCCTACTTCTCTGCCTACTTATGATCTCTCTCTATAAAATAAATAAATAAAATCTTTTTAAAAAATCACAAAATTTTCCTTATCCTTCTTCTTTCTTTACTTTTTAAGTCAAATCAACAAAACAAAGAAACAAATTAAGAAATGCATTACCATTGATTAGCAGTAGAGTTAGACCAGCAAATGAACCATCAATAGCTATAAATGTATCTTCTGATGCTGGTTTGCAGAATATAGTCAAAGCCTGATTCAGGTAAGAGTTCTCACCATTGTCTGTCTTTTAGAGTCCAACTTGCACAGGTGTCCATTGTGAAATTATATTATGTGACCCTATTGATTTAAAATTTTGTTTTCATTGAATGGCTTTGGGTTCACAGAAGTGCTCATCTTTTCTATATTAGACCATCTTGACCATTTAACCTTGTGTTATTTAGCATAGCTAGAGAAAAAATATATATATAAAACATGGAAACTCACTTCTCAAACAATTAAAATATACATTATGTATTGTATTATAGCATCTTTGACCTCATTTCTAATTCTGACTTCTGTATTTTGTTTATGGTTAGTAATAACAATTCCTCCATAATTTGCATTTATGAGAATATCCACATATAAGAAATGCTTCTGTGACTTTTCTACTTTAGAGCTGGAAGGAACTTTATAAACATTAAATAATTAATTCTCACAACACTCAAGGCAAAATTTAATATTCTCACTTTATAACCAGGGAAATGAGAACAGAATGTAAAGTTATCGGTTAAATGCATTAGATAAAATGTTTGTCAGGTCTAGGATGAGAATTTGTAGTGCAAATCAAGATTTGCAGATGCTAAAAGTAACTAGTCTTTGGAAGGATTATACATTATTATTTGCAACTAATATACTCAGAGTTCTTGAGAAGAAGATGTCTTGTACTTTGTCATAAGTTGAGCAAAATTATCTAACTTTTTGAAGAGACTGGAACATTGGTAAATTGCATTAGTAAATGATACAAACTATAAACTTTTTTTTACTACATTCTATTTTTTCCATGTGTTTTTGGTGTAAATATGTGATTTTTGAGCTAGAGTTCCACATTTCACTGAGTTTCACATTCCATAATTCATATTTTACTTTTTGCATTCACAGTTTTAATTTGAGTTACTTGAGTAAAGCTCATAAAAGTAATAGAACAAAAAATATGTTATGATATACCAATTTTTGTGGTTGAAAGGGACAAATTTCCTTACAAAAATGATTTTCTTTCTACTTAATATAGCTGTGGTTATAGGAAGAAAAAAACACTTTTAATAATATAAAACTCATTTCAGAAACAGCTTATTTAATGCTGACTTAAGCAGATGAAAAATGTACTTTAAATGAGAAACCAATATAGAAACCAGAAGTATAGAAAACATTTCTTAACTTTTTCCATACCTCATATAGCTGATGGGAGATAGAGATTCCATTACAGAGAACCAAAAAAGGGGTAATAAAAAGGAGCTGGATTTCAAATTTCAGGTGGCCTCAATATGCCTGAGTTTTCTCATACAAAATCATGCTTTTTGATCCTCCTATGCATTCCATAAGTGAGGAGGCATGGGATGAAGAAATCTTGGATGTAAAAGAATATAAAATATTCTTGTACACCTGAAACTAATATAGCATTGTATGCTAACTAGAATTAAAATAAAAACTTCAAACAAAAATAAAGAAAGAGAATATAAAATGTAAGTAGATATTTTGGATTCCAAATTTTGGAAAAAAAGTCATCTATTTTTCTTCCATTTCTAAGTCTCCTATTTTTCTGAGAAAAAAACTTTTGCTTTCCACTAGTTGACTCAGAATATTTAGATGATGATTATGTATTAATCTAATGTATCTGCAAAGATTTAAAAGAAGGCATTGCTGGCATTGTCTGAACTTTTAAAGGTAAACGAGGACTTCTTCTTCTTAGTTAGAGAAAACATGTTCAAACCAGTGAGAGCTGGGTCCCTTGGCTGGCTTAGATAGTTGGGTGACTGCCTTTGGCTCAGGCCCTGATCCTGGGCTTCAGGTCAGGCTTCAGGCTTCACATCAGGCTTCCTGCTCAGTGAGGAGCCTGCTTCTCCCTCTCTCTCTGCCCCTCCCCCTGGTTGTTTTCCCTCTCTCTCTCTCACATGCTTTCTCTCCCTCTCTCAAATAAATAAATAATTAGATCTTAAAAAAAAAAATAAAAAAGAAAACAAAAACAAAAAGAAACTAGTGAGAGCCTTATTTGCTTTATTGCTTTTGCCTCAGATTCAGATTGATGCCATTTCAGTTTAAAGAGTATTTGACCAGGACTATAATTTACATATGCAAATAAATGGATCCTTTTAAGTATAATTAATTAATTAAACAAATAGTAAATATGAATAAAGAGCATTTGAGATTTTTTCTAGTTAAATATTCTTGCACCATTGCCTTTTTTTTTTTCCCCAAAATCTCTAGGCTTTCACCAGTTTGTTACATGAAGATGAATCTTAAAAGAGTAGAGAAATGAAATTTCAAATTGAAAGAGACAAAGTTTGAAAAGAAATATTTGCCCAAAGGAAGTTAGTAATGACTTGCAAAGAAAAGTGCTCAAGTCTATCCTGACCTTTGGTTGGACCTCTAGATGACCTTGCAGGCACCTTCAAATTCAGGTATGTGAAGAAGCATATAATATTAACTTTATAACTCTTACATCATGATCATTTTTTTAAAGATTTTATTTATTTATTTGACAGAGAGAGAAATCACAAGTAGGCAGAGAGAGAGGAAAGCAGTCTCCCCACGGAGCAGAGAGCCCAATGCAGGCCTCCATCCCAGGACCCCAAGATCATGACCTGAGCCAAAGGCAGACACCCAACCCACTGAGCCATCTAGGAGGCCCATGATCATTTTTAAGAAGTAAAAGTCATTTTAAATTTACCAATATTTAATTAAAAGCTGCTATTCTGAAACTTTACTCCAACTAGAAATGTGAGGACAGTGAGAACATAGATCATTTTACAATCATATGGTATGAAGCCTGTTTTCTATTTTTACTTTTTGGAATGTTCAATATATGTATGTCTACAATATATATTATTTTAGATTAAAAAAGTGACCAAGTGTGGGCTCTTTTGACTCTAAAAAGAGTTAAACTCTCTGTTGGAAATGCATTTACACTGAAATGACTACATAGCAAAGGATTCCATTCTGAAATATTTTCCAAGGGAATATCAATAATTTAATTTATTATTTTCATAATCATTTGTGATTTCCAAATTTAGAAGTATATTAATCAATCATAATGGACACCATTAAAGTACTTCTCATAAGTAAATATAATTATCCACTTTGTGTAAAGCAACCCTGAATTTTTATTTAATACATTTAATCTCATTTCATACTCAAATACTGTTTTCTAAATCTACCTTTAAAAAATTAAAGTGATCTGTATTTCATGAAGCAAATTGAAGATTCACATAGTATGAGAAATTTTAGAGACCACACAATTTTCCATGGTGGGGGAGATAAAGAAAGTAATCAGCAACTAAATATTTTTCCTCTCTATTCTATATACCTCCTGATAATTAACAGGATTTCTCTTACAGGATATATAGTAATAATGCTCACTAACACATAATCTCCCATTTTAAAACTGTAATTATAGTTTATTAGGTAAAATAATTAGTAAAAGTATTTGTTTCCCCCCTTGAAATAGATGATCTATTTTAAACTGTCCTAGATAAATTATATTTCATATTCCAATCCTAATGCATTGGCAAAATTTTCTGGAATCATTATTTTGAGAAGACCCAAAACCTACCTTGACTTAATATGACAGAATAACATGATAGAAGTGATATCTTTCCAAAGTAAAAGAAGGAAATTTATGACATATGAATCATAGGTATACTATCTCAATCTTAAGAGTCAATCTAACTAGTATATAAATATTAAGTTAAGATTTAAAGATGAAGCTAAAATACTCCTCTAAACAGCAACTTATTCTTTGTATATTATTTCCTATACTGTTTATGTATTTAATCTTGCCAAATGAAACATTGATGTTTAATAAATAATTCAAATCAAACATTGATGTGCTCTGTAAAATTGCATATCCGATAGTTTATCTTTAAATTCTGGTTTCCTGTCAAAATTTAATTGTTCAATCATCTTGCTCTGCCTCTAAAAATAACTAGTTTATAAGCTGAGGGTGGGAGGGATCAAGTTGAGAATGGAGAGGGCCTTTTTATAATTTTTTCTCAAAAAATAAAAATATAGGATTCTGAGACATATTGATTTCATATTTATGTATAGATAATGTTAAGTGAGAATAAGTATAACATGTTTTTCTTTTTCAATTTAATTTAGTTGTATTCATTCTACATGATTAACCAAAGGGAAAAGTATCTATTTTGGGGTTGATATATATGAAAAGTTTAAAAAAAAAAAAAAAGCAACTTCCTAAGACTTACATTAAGTAGATTCCATTAGTGACCTGTCATGAGCTCATGCCCATTAAACCTTTGTAAAATATTTCCAATGTTCTAGGATCTGACAAGGCCATTATAAGTTAATTTAGTATGCAATATTTTTGCAAATACATACAACTTTTATTATTTTCAGGAATTAAAAGTCATTTATAAAAGTGGTTTACATAAAACAAGTTTAATTAAGTAATTTGTTCATTCCGCCATGACAGTCTTCACACATGATTGAAGATACAGACAGAATAAGCATATCATTTTTAATAATTTCAACATATTCTGATAAATGCAAAAAGACACAGTTGTAGTTAGGAAAGAAATATAAGAAAAGTCTCTGTCATGTGTTATGATATTAAAAATGAAGTACATACATGGTAAGTGATGCAAGGTAGCCACACTTTATACTTAAAAACAAGGGTCAATAAAAAAGCAAAATACTAAAGGTAGGTAAGTCTCGATTACTTTGGCTTTCTCATAAAAGGCACCTGATTTTATAAAGGTAATAATTACCACTGCACAGGCAAGTTAAATGCATATTGGAGAAAAACTGTCAAAGATGACTTTTTTTTATTCAATAACATCTTTGGATATTAAACACTTGCTATTCAAGACTCTAACAGAATATTAGCTCTGTAGTATCCAGACAATCTAAATAGCAAATAATTAAGATAGACTCATGTTATGGCTGAAACGGGTTAATAAACAGTTATACAATTAAGCAAATAATTTGCATATAATGCAAAAGCTCTTTCTAGTCTCATGAAATTTGTTCTTAGAGCCAACAGGCTTTTACCTAATAATATTTTAGGAAACTGAGAAGACTACTCTCTTTATCTGATATATTTTTCCCCAGAGTTTATTATTATTCCACAGTTTTATCAAGAGTTATGCCTTTTTAAAATTTATTATTCTAATAATTTACTCAATATTTAAAATAATAATTATATATAAATCCCCAGAAAAGTACATTAAGCATGAATGAGTTTGTCAGTTTGATGGAAGAGTGGAAAAGAAGCACAAGGGCTCTGGGTCAATTCAAACAAGGTTAATCTACTTGATATATCTTGCTAAGACAAAGATGGTTACTTGTAGCCTACACTTCCAAATGGTTAAATTTTCACTGCAGTTAGCAACTTTTTTCCCAGAAAATTGACGATTATATTCTATTTCTCTGAAATTTATGACTTTCAGTAATGAAATGCTTTTTAATATAATAATATTTATAGTTTTGCTCTAAAGCACATTGTTCAAAATTTCCCCCAGATGATGGAAGATCTTAGATGACTAAAATAACTTCAACAAAAGTAATAGTTTATGGAGATGATTTTTATAAATATTAATAAAGACCATTCACTAAGGCCCTCCACATATTGGACACTGGGCAAAGCTTTTTGCATATATTATAGCTTTTAATTCCCTTATAGTTCTAGGCTGTGAAGAACTACATCACCTTTTTCCATATTTGGAGTCTGAGTCAGAAAGACTATTGGCCAAAGTCAGACAATTAGTAAATTAAAAAGCAGAGTTTTGTAGCTAGATCTATTTAGTTAAGATCGATATTTTAAAGGATCTTTTAAGCATAAACTCTTTCTTTTGTGTATTTCACCAGGCCTAAACTTGTGCTTTTGCATGACTAAATACCTTATTTTATTTCTGAAAAACTAGGTTAGAAAATTAAGTATTACAGTCTCATCAAAGTGTATGGAGGTTCTATACTTTATGAAATGCTCTTTTCTTTTCTCAACTTAATATTACTTTCAATATTTAATTAATATTAATGTAAAATATTTACTTAATTTTAGATTAAAATTTAAACAAGGAAGTATATATTAAAATAAGGGTCAGTATTCTATGGATATGCATATCTATACTTACATAATTTACTAATTTAATGTTGTTATATAAATACCATGTTTATATGAAGATAACTCTATATACCATGTACCATAATCTGAACCTCATTTTGATATGAAAACATGCTGTCATGGATGCAAGGGGAACTAAGAATGGCATCTCACAGCATAACTGAAAATGTAACTGTCAGATTCTATGTGTGTACATTAAATCAAATGGGATATGAAGTCACGAAAAATTTTCCAAGCCAGAGTAGACTTCTATCAATTAATTTACCTTATACATGAAGCTGATACAGGATGAGTGAAGAAAAAAGTAGCTCCTATTCTGATCATGTAATAAACTGATATAATTATCTGTAACCAAATGCTAAAGGACTAACACAAATTCAATTTTATTTTTTTTTTAATATTTTATTTATCTATTTTAGAGACAGAGAGAGAGAGAGAAAGAGAGAGATTGCATGACTAGGAAGAGGAGCAGAGGATAAGCAGATTCTAGCTGAGCACAGAGCCCCACACAGGGCTTAATCTCAGGACCCTGAGGTCACAACCCAAGTTGAAACCAAGAGTCAGGCACTCAACCAAATGCACCATCCAGATACCTCAACAAAAATTCATTTTTAGAATAAGATGAATCGTTATAGAAGTTTCCATTGAGCATAACATTATATATTCCTAAGGCTTTTAAAATCTGATTATCTCTAAACTATTTTTTTAATGTGTTTTGGCCATAATGGCCATAAGTTATCTCTATGTTTTCTTTAAAATTAGAATACATGTGTTCTTCATACTTAAAATTCCTTTCCTCTATTTTGTCAGTTAAGCTTTACCTTTCCATCAAGATATAGTATAAGTCTATTGTTTTAAGGCTATAGCAGTGATCACTTGAGTTCTTGCATAATTTAATAAGGATTTTTTTAAAGTGTATGTATTAGCTTAAAGATTATTTCTGGAACACCTAAAATATGTGAGACATTATTTGAAACACAGGAGATACCAAAATGAAGTGACAAAGAGAGTCTTAAACTCATGGATATAGAAGAGACAATAATCAAGAAAGTAAGTAAATCTTTAAAGTCCATGCTATATGTATTGAGAACATAAAAGTACAGAGAAAAATCACTCTTAGGAGGTGGAAAGTTAAAATGACAAACCTCCTTAAAATAAGATTACAAGGAAGGGTTCTTTTAAGGAAATGCTTTTTTACCTGAGATCTGAGGGATGAGCATCAGCAAATGAAGAACCAGTATTTTTTCCTGTGATAATATAAAATTTGCATATGAAACTATCATGATTGTGTATGAATATTTAAATTACTTGTTGGATTTTTTATCCTAGAGAGGGACAGTGATTAGTAGATTGCAAATACAACTTTAAACTCCCTACAGTAGAAAATACGTTTCACATGTATGGGAAAAAAACACAATTTTTTTCCATTATTTATTTTTTACAGTGTCTTTATGTAATACAAAACTTCTCCTTATAGCCAGGTGGGTTTAAGCTTACTTAATTCAATTTCAAACTGGGAATGGATTTTATACAAATGTTTAGGCTCACTATCAAATATAATCATGCAAGAGCAGGATAGTGGACAATAGGAGCAAAGCCAAGATTCTAATCCATTTTTAAAGTTCTAGAAATTCAAATAAGGCAAATATGAGTATATTAAAAGTATGTTAGATCTAGTCCTACATACAGTCAGACATATTATAATAAGCAATAAATATAGCTTGACATCCAAAATTCCAATAGAATTACTGGATCACATTACATTGATTTTAAAAACATTTTATTTCAATCAATGTATCGGATTTTATTTTCTTCTGTACTGATTTGTAGGATTGTGCATTAGATTAGTTTTCAAGAGAAAAATAGTAACATGTAAGATTAGGTTACAACAACAATTTTCTACATTTTATATGCTTTTTTTTCCCCATGTTTATTTCTTGGATAGTGTTGTCTTGATCTTAAATAAAAGCTTAGTTATTCCTGAGTCCTTGACACATTCTCATTAAACAAAACCCTAATTTTACCTTAATTATAATCTCTGGATTTATTTTAGTCCTTTATTGTTACTTTCATTTCCTTTCATGTCCATATGTATTTATAATCTTTTCCTATTTATATACATTTTGTCAGGTATTTTTAAATCACGTTTGGAATGTGGCAAGAAAAGGAAGGAAAAAGGATAAAAAAGAAGTGCGAGAAGAAGAAAATAAGGAATATAGTTACTTATTTCACAACAAACTGAGAATAATTTTCATACAAATGCTTGGGCTGTCTCTCAAATACAACGATGCAGAGGCAAGAAACTAGATGATGTGTACAAAAGTTATGTGATGAGAGAAATAGAAATAGTGGATAGAAACACTCCTACAACAAACCAGTTAACAGAGGTTTCAGATAAGTTTTTTTTTTTTTTAAGATTTTATTTATTTATTTGAGACAGTAAGTGGGTGTGTAGGAGAAAGTACAAACAGTGGGGAGGGGCCAGAGCAGTGGGGGTAGAAGCCAACTCCCCACTGAGTGGGGAGCCAGCCCATCAGCAGCCAATCCCAGGACCCATGAGATCATGACCTGAACCAAAGGCAGACACTTACCTGACTGAGCCACCCAGGCGCTTCCTCAGATAAGTTCTTTAAAACTGACATATATCAGGGTATATTTATCCTATGTAAAATTAAGTAACAATAAAAAGTGCAAATGACTGCTATATATAAAACATGAATAACCTTCAGACATGATATTGAGTAAAAAACTTTAAGAGTTAAAGACCCAAAAGTCCACATGTGGTATGAGTTCATTATATGAAGTTCAAAACCATGACAAATAAAACTGTTTTGTTAGATATCAAAAGACTTTTTCCTGAGAAGGGCCATGGATGAGCTTGCTGAGACATTAAAAGAAATTATATATTTGGATTTTGTGATGATACAAGTTTTTATACATAATTTTTAATATTATCAACCTGTATACTTAAATTTGTACATTTTACTGTACTAACCATTACTCCGATGATACAATAAAGTACAAAATATGCTATAAACAATTATATTGCAAATAATATTAAGTATATATGATATACATAATTTGAAATATTCAACATAATGGAAAAATAAAACTTGCCAAATATGACACAAGAAGAAATAGAAAAGACATAGAACACATGAAAATTCTAAAGCATTGAAGATTTATAGCAAGGACCAAAGGATTTCTCAAATATAAAACTGACACAGATGGATTTACTGGTCAGTACACACAAACTTCAATTAATACCTCTGAACATATAAAATTTTTTCCCAGCATTTATCCTAAAATTATTTAAAATTTAGCATATTGTATTACTAAAACAGGGCAAGAAATGAGAATTACATAGCAGTTACTTTCATGAGGATGGAATAAAAAAATAATGAATTTATTGTTAATCAAGGAAGTAATGCCAAGAAAATTATGATATGCATATCATGTGTATATTACAATAATCAAGTTAAATTTATATTGTATATTTAACACTCTCTTAACTTTGGAAAATCAATGTATACACTCTATCAAATTAAAAATTAAAAGAGAAATTTCATATGATAATCTCAATATATGCCAAATAAGCATTTGGTGAAATTAAACATCCATCTTGATAAGATCAGTTATCAAGTCGGTAAGAGAAGGGGACTTTTTTTTTTACACTAATAAAGATCTATTAGTAAGAGTAAGCTAACTGCTTTAGTAAATGACCCCCCAATTTAAGTAATTATAAAATACATTTTTTTCCTGCAAACAATGATTCAGTATATAGGCTCCTTGTTAAAGAAAACTTCTAGGAGGCTTTTCTCAAAGTAGTGATTCAAAAACCAAGTGTCTTGTGATATTTCCGAAATATACTCTATGGCCTTTATTTTCAGCAGCCAGAGATAGAAAACAAAAATTGATTATGCAGTTCTTACGTGCTAAGCCACAGAGTAGAGCACATCATTTATTCCTGTAACCATCAGAACCAAAATAAGTCAGTGTTAATTTCAAGTGTAATGTAAGTATACAACAGTCTCATTCCCAGTTAGAAGAGAAAATATAATTTTGTGAATGCATAGCAATTTTAGCTACAAACTTGATTTGCAATGTAACTAGAGAAAATACTATACTTCTTTATAAAATCTTTAAACTTTCTTTTTGAAGTAATAACAAAATATGGACACCTGTCATCAACATTTCTTTCAACATTGGATTAGAGGTCTTAACTAAAATTCATTTAAAAATTACTAATTAAGGGGGAGGAGTCAAGATGGCGGAGAAGTAGCAGCCGAGACTACTTCAGGTTGCGGGAGATCAGCTAGATAGCTTATTTAAAGATTGCAAACACCTACAAATCCAATGGGAGATCGAAGAGAAGAAGAACAGCAATTCTAGAAACAGAAAATCAACCACTTGCTGAAAGGTAGGACTGGCGGAGAAGTGAATCCAAAGGGACGGGAAGACAGACCCCGGGGGGAGGGGCCGGCTCCCGGCAAGCGGCGGAGCAACGGAGCACAAAATCGGGACTTTTAAAAGTCTGTTCCGCTGAGGGACATCGCTCCAGAGGCTTAACTGGGGTGAAGCCCACGCGGGGCCAGTGTGGCCTCAGGTCCCGCAGGGTCACAGAAGGATCGGGGTGTCTGAGTGTCGCAGAGCTCGCAGGTATTAGAACAGGGAGGCCGGCTACAGAGACGGAGCCGAGGAGTGAGCTCACAGCTCGGGCTTACCTTGAACTGGTCGCAGGCTCGGTGAGCTCGGAGCGCAGCCGGAGGCCAGGCAGACGGGAGTAATTGGACGCTGTTCCCTGAGGGCGCACTGAGGAGTGGGACCCCGAGCTCTCGGCTCCTCCGGGCCGGAGACTGGGAGGCCGCCATCTTCCTTCCCGTCCTCCGGACTCTACGGAAAGCGCTCAGGGAACAAAAGCTCCCGAAAGCAAACCCGAGCGGATTGCTCAGCCCGGGCCCTGGTAAGGGCGGTGCGACTCCGCCTGGGGCAAAGACACTTGAAAATCACTACAACAGGCCCCTCCCCCAGAAGATCAACAAGAAACCCAGCCAGGACCAAGTTCACTTACGAGGAGTGCGGTTTCAATACCAAGGAGAGCAGCGGAATTCCAGAGGAGGAGAAAGCAAAGCACGGGCTTTCTCCCCATGATTCTTTAGCCTTGCAGTTAATTTAATTTTTTTTTTCTTTTTCAATTTTTTTCTCTTCTTCTGCTAAATTTTTTTAAACTTTTACCCTTTTCTTTTTTAACGTTTTTTAACTAGTTTATCTAATATATATATATTTTTTCCTTTTTATATTTTTTTCATTATTGGTTTTCTTTTTTTTATTTGTTTCTTTTTTCTTTTTTCTTTTTTTTTTTCTTTTTTTTTCTTTCTGAACCTCTTTTTATCCCCTCCCCCCCCCTCACGATTTGGGATCTCTTCTGATTTGGCTAAAGCATATTTTCCTGGGGTTGTTGCCACCCTTTGAGTATTTTACTTACTCCTTCATATACTCTTATCTGGACAAAATGACAAGGCGGAAAAATTCACCACAAAAAAAAGAACAAGAGGCAGTACCAAAGGCTAAGGACCTAATCAATACAGACATTGGTAATATGTCAGATTTAGAGTTCAGAATGACGATTCTCAAGGTTCTAGCTGGGCTCGAAAAAGGCATGGAAGATATTAGAGAAACCCTCTCGGGAGATATAAAAGCCCTTTCTGGAGAAATAAAAGAACTAAAATCTAATCAAGTTGAAATCAAAAAAGCTATTAATGAGGTGCAATCAAAAATGGAGGCTCTCACTGCTAGGATAAATGAGGCAGAAGAAAGAATTAGCGATATAGAAGACCAAATGACAGAGAATAAGGAAGCTGAACAAAAGAGGGACAAACAACTACTGGACCACGAGGGCAGAATTCGAGAGATAAGTGACACCATAAGACGAAACAACATTAGAATAATTGGGATTCCAGAAGAAGAAGAAAGAGAGAGGGGAGCAGAAGGTATATTGGAGAGAATTATTGGAGAGAATTTCCCCAATATGGCAAAGGGAACAAGCATCAAAATCCAGGAGGTTCAGAGAACCCCCCTCAAAATCAATAAGAATAGGTCCACACCCCGTCACCTAATAGTCAAATTTACAAGTCTTAGTGACAAAGAGAAAATCCTGAAAGCAGCCCGGGAGAAGAAGTCTGTAACATACAATGGTAAAAATATTAGATTGGCAGCAGACTTATCCACAGAGACCTGGCAGGCCAGAAAGAGCTGGCATGATATATTCAGAGTACTAAACGAGAAAAACATGCAGCCAAGAATACTATATCCAGCTAGGCTATCATTGAAAATAGAAGGAGAGATTAAAAGCTTCCAGGACAAACAAAAACTGAGAGAATTTGCAAACACCAAGCCAGCTCTACAGGAAATATTGAAAGGGGTCCTCTAAGCAAAGAGAGAACCTAAAAGTAGTAGATCAGAAAGGAACAGAAACAATATACAATAGCAGTCACCTTACAGGCAATACAATGGCACTAAATTCATATCTCTCAATAGTTACCCTGAATGTTAATGGGCTAAATGCCCCAATCAAAAGACACAGGGTATCAGAATGGATAAAAAAACAAAACCCATCTATATGTTGCCTACAAGAAACTCATTTTAAACCCGAAGACACTTTCAGATTTAAAGTGAGGGGGTGGAAAAGAATTTACCATGCTAATGGACATCAGAAGAAAGCAGGAGTGGCAATCCTTGTATCAGATCACTTAGATTTTAAACCAAAGACTATAATAAGAGATGAAGATGGACACTATATCATACTCAAAGGATCTGTCCAACAAGAAGATCTAACAATTATAAATATCTACGCCCCTAACGAGGGAGCAGCCAACTATATAAACCAATTAATAACAAAATCAAAGAAACACATCGACAATCATACAATAATAGTAGGGGACTTTAACACTCCCCTCACGGAAATGGACAGATCATCCAAGCAAAAGATCAACAAGGAAATAAAGGCCTTAAATGACACACTGGACCAGATGGACATCACAGATATATTCAGAACATTTCATCCCAAAGCAACAGAATACACATTCTTCTCTAGTGCACATGGAACATTCTCCAGAATAGATCACATCCTTGGTTCTAAATAAGGTCTTAACTGTTATCAAAAAATTGGGATCATTCCCTGCATATTTTCAGACCACAATGCTCTGAAGCTAGAACTCAATCGCAAGAGGAAATTTGGAAAGAACCCAAATATATGGCGACTAAACAGCATCCTTCTAAAGAATGAATGGGTCAACCAGGAAATTAAAGAAGAATTGAAAAAATTCATGGAAACCAATGATAATGAAAATACAACAGTTCAAAATCTGTGGGACACAACAAAGGCAGTCCTGAGAGGAAAATATATAGCGGTACAAGCCTTTCTCAAGAAACAAGAAAGGTCTCAGGTACACAACCTAACCCTACACCTAAAGGAGCTGGAGAAAGAACAAGAAAGAAACCCTAAACCCAGCAGGAGAAGAGAAATCATAAAGATCAGAGCAGAAATCAATGAAATAGAAACCAAAAAAACAATAGAACAAATCAACGAAACTAGGTGCTGGTTCTTTGAAAGAATTAATAAGATTGATAAGCCCCTGGCCAGACTTATCAAAAAGAAAAGAGAAAGGACCCAAATCAATAAAATCATGAATGAAAGAGGAGAGATCACAACTAACACCCAAGAAATACAGACAATTATAAGAACATATTATGAGCAACTCTATGCCAACAAATTTGACAATCTGGAAGAAATGGATGCATTCCTAGAGACATAGAAACTACCACAACTGAACCAGGAAGAAATAGAAAGCCTGAACAGACCCATAACCAGTAAGGAGATTGAAACAGTCATCAAAAATCTCCAAACAAACAAAAGCCCAGGGCCAGACGACTTCCCGGGGGAATTCTACCAAACATTTAAAGAAGAACTAATTCCTATTCTCCTGAGACTGTTCCAAAAAATAGAAATGGAAGGAAAACTTCCAAACTCATTTTATGAGGCCAGCCTCACCTTGATCCCCAAACCAGACAAGGATCCCATCAAAAAAGAGAACTACAGACCAATATCCTTGATGAACACAGATGCAAAAATTCTCACCAAAATACTAGCCAATAGGATTCAACAGTACATTAAAAGGATTATTCACCACGACCAAGTGGGATTTATTCCAGGGCTGCAAGTTTGGTTCAACATCCGCAAATCAATCAATGTGATACAACACATTAATAAAAGAAAAAACAGGAACCATATGATACTCTCCATAGATGCTGAAAAAGCATTTGACAAAGTACAGCATCCCTTCCTGATCAAAACTCTTCAAAGTGTAGGGATAGAGGGCACATACCTCAATATTATCAAAGCCATCTATGAAAAACCCATCGCAAATATCATTCTCAATGGAGAAAAACTGAAAGCTTTTCCGCTAAGGTCAGGAACACGGCAGGGATGTCCGTTATCACCACTGCTATTCAACATAGTACTAGAAGTCCTAGCCTCAGCAATCAGACAACAAAAAGAAATTAAAGGCATCCAAATCGGCAAAGAAGAAGTCAAACTATCACTCTTTGCAGATGATATGATACTATATGTGGAAAACCCAAAAGACTCCACTCCAAAACTGCTAGAACTTGTACAGGAATTCAGTAATGTGTCAGGATATAAAATCAATGCACAGAAATCAGTCGCATTTCTCTACACCAACAATAAGACAGAAGAAAGAGAAATTAAGGAGTCCATCCCATTTACAATTGCACCCAAAACTATAAGATACCTAGGAATAAACCTAACCAAAGAGACTAAGAATCTATACCCAGAAAACTATAAAGTACTCATGAAAGAAATTGAGGAAGACACAAAGAAATGGAAAAATGTTCCATGCTCCTGGATTGGAAGAATAAATATTGTGAAAATGTCTATGCTACCTAAAGCAATCTACACATTTAATGCAATTCCTATCAAAGTACCATCCATTTTTTTCAAAGAAATGGAACAAATAATCCTAAATTTATATGGAACCAGAAAAGACCGCGAATAGCCAAAGGAATATTGAAAAAGAAAGCCAGAGTTGGTGGCATCACAATTCCGGACTTCAAGCTCTATTACAAAGCTGTCATCATCAAGACAGCATGGTACTGGCACAAAAACAGACACATAGATCAATGGAACAGAATAGAGAGCCCAGAAATAGACCCTCAACTCTATGGTCAACTAATCTTCGACAAAGCAGGAAAGAATGTCCAATGGAAAAAAGACAGCCTCTTCAATAAATGGTGTTGGGAAAATTGGACAGCCACATGCAGAAAAATGAAATTGGATCATTTCCTTACACCACACACGAAAATAGACTCAAAATGGATGAAGGACCTCAATGTGAGAAAGGAATCCATCAACATCCTTGAGGAGAACACAGGCAGCAGCCTCTTCGACCTCAGCCGCAGCAACATCTTCCTAGGAACATCGCCAAAGGCAAGGGAAGCAAGGGCAAAAATGAACTATTGGGATTTCATCAAGATCAAAAGCTTTTGCACAGCAAAGGAAACAGTTAACAAAACCAAAAGACAACTGACAGAATGGGAGAAGATATTTGCAAACGACATATCAGATAAAGGGCTAGTGTCCAGAATCTATAAAGAACTTAGCAAACTCAACACCCAAAGAACAAAGAATCCAATCAAGAAATGGGCAGAAGACATGAACAGACATTTCTGCAAAGAAGACATCCAGATGGCCAACAGACACATGAAAAAGTGCTCCATATCACTCGGCATCAGGGAAATACAAATCAAAACCACAATGAGATACCACCTCACACCAGTCAGAATGGCTAAAATTAACAAGTCCGGAAATGACAGATGCTGGCGAGGATGCGGAGAAAGGGGAACCCTCCTACACTGTTGGTGGGAATGCAAGCTGGTGCAACCACTCTGGAAAACAGCATGGAGGTTCCTCAAAATGTTGAAAATAGAACTACCCTATGACCCAGCAATTGCACTGCTGGGTATTTACCCTAAAGATACAAACGTAGTGATCCGAAGGGGCACGTGCACCCGAATGTTTATAGCAGCAATGTCTACAATAGCCAAACTATGGAAAGAACCTAGATGTCCATCAACAGACGAATGGATAAAGAAGATGTGGTATATATATATACAATGGAATACTATGCAGCCATCAAAAGAAATGAAATCTTGCCATTTGCGACAACATGGATGGAACTAGAGGGTATCATGCTTAGCGAAATAAGTCAATCGGAGAAAGACAACTATCATATGATCTCCCTGATATGAGGGAGAGGAGATGCAACATGGGGGGTTAATGTGGTAGGAGAAGAGTAAATGAAACAAGTTGGGATTGGGAGGGAGACAAACCATAAGTGACTCTTAATCTCACAAAACAAGCTGAGGGTTGCTGGGCAGAGGGGGGTTGGGGGGGGTTATGGACATTGGGTAGGGTATGTGCTATGGTGAGTGCTGTGAAGTTTGTAAATGTGGAGATTCACAGACCTGTACCCCTGGGGGAAAAAAAAAAATATATATATATATATATAATATACATATATGTATATATATATATATATATGTTTATAAAAAAATAAAATTAAAAAAAAAAATTACTAATTAAGGGGTGCCTGGGTGGCTCATTTGGTTAAGTATCTGACCAGCTGACTCTTGATTTTGGCTCAGATCCTGATCTCAGAGTGCTGTGATCCAGTCCCCCCAGAGTAGGACTCTGCTCAGTATGGAGTCTGCTTCTCTCCCTCTCCTCTCTCTTTCCTTCTGCCCCTCCCCCTGTCCCCGTGTACTCTCTTTATCTAAAATAAATAAATAAATCTTCTAAAAAATTAATTAAAAGTAACTTAAAATTAAATGTTAACTAAAATTAACTTAGTTTTATTAGCTTAAATACATACAACATGGATTTATATTAAATCTAATTGAGGGGCACCTGGGTGGCTCTTGGGTTAAAGCCTCTGCCTTGGGTTCAGGTCATGATCCCAGAGTCCTGGGATCGAGTCCCGCATCGGGCTCTCTGCTGGGCCGGGAGCCTGCTTCCCTTCCAATCTCTCTGCCTGCCTCTCTGCCTGCTTGTGATCTCTGACTGTCAAATAAATAAATAAATAAATAATCTTTTTTCAAATAAATAAATAAATAAATAAATCTAATTGAAATTTATTGTCTATCACCATCTCTTTTTTATTATGTACTGTTATCCAGAAATAATAAAAGGGAAAAATAGCACATAGAAATTTCAATATACTTTAGTTAAGAAATTTGTTTTGTTCTCATTTGTTTAAGAACAGAAATTAGAATTGGAAAGTAGGTTTGTTTTGATTATACTTGACTGAAAATGTGTGTGAAGAGGGGTCTCTGATGGGGTCTCTGATAACCTAGAGGTTATCCAAGTAATTTTATCAATTTTGGGAGAAAGAGAGTCATGGCAATAGATCCAATTACTGTGCCTTACCAATTCCAAATTAATTTCTGTTAATTTTATTATGCACTTAAAGTAAAAACTGAATATTCTATAGCTTTTCCTAAACTCACCCAGCTTTTCAGTGTTCTTGTTGTTGCTGTGGTGGTGGTTGCTGTTATTGTTAATTAATAGGCTTTATTTCCTAGAGATTTATGTTTATTAAAGAAACATAAAATATGAATATTTCCCATATACTCTGTCTCCCCACACATAGTTGTCCCTATTGTTAACATATTACATCAATGTAGTACACTTGTTACAATTGATAAACAATACTAATTATCAACTAAAATCCAAAATTTATATGAGTTCACTTTTTAAATTGAACAATTCTATGAATTTTAACTTCCACCAGTACATTATCATAGAAAGAAGTTTCACAGACCTAGCAACCCCTTATGCTATATTAATCAATCATTTTCTTCCTCCTCTCAAGCCCTGGCAACCACTGATCTGTTTATTGTCTTTATAGTTTCACCTTTCCCAGAATGTCATAAAACTGAAATCATACAGATTGGCTTCTTACTCTCAACAACAGTGCTTAGTTTCCACCATGTCTTTCCTGGATTAATAGCTTTTTTCTTATTGTTGATGAATATTATTGCTATGTATGAATGTCCCATAGATGGTTCATCCATTTACCCATTGTAGGATATCATGGTTTGCTTACTTTTGGCAATTAGCAAAAAACTTTTTTTTTTTTTAATAAAAATTCATAAATAGGTTTTTGTGAGAACAGAATTTTTTTTAAACTTGTCAGGATTTTTTTTTAATTAATTACTTCTTTTTCTTTTTCTTTCTCTTTTTTTCTTCTTTTTTTCTTTTTTCTTTTCCTGTGCTATGGTGAGGGGAAAAAAAAAAGAACATAAATTTTTAACTTATTAGGAGAATACCTAAGAGTGTGACTGCTACATTTTAATGGTTAGTCAATGCTTAGCTTTATAAAAACCTGCTAAATTATCTTCCAAAGTAACTACCAATTTGCATTCCCACTAGCAATAAATAATTATTCTTATTGTTCTGCAAATTCACCAAAAATTCATAGTTTCAGTTTTTTTATGGATTTTAACTAGGCTAATAGATACGTAGCAGTACTACATTGCCATTTTAATTTGCAATTCCTAATCATATATGATGGTAAACATCTTTTCATTTGCTTTTTTCCATCTCAATCTTCTTGGATGATATATCTGTTCATGTATTTTGTCCCCTTTTTATTTTGTTGTTGTTTTGTCATTGTTGAGTTTTGAGAATCTTTGTATATTTTATTTTATTTTTTTTAAAGATTTTATTTATTTATTTGACAGAGAGGGATCACAGGCAGGCAGAGATCAGGCAGAGAGAGAGAGAGGAGGAAGCAGGCTCCCCGCAGAGCAGAGAGCCTGATGCAGGGCTCAATCCCAGGACTCTGATATCATGACCTGAGCTGAAGGCAGAGGCTTTAACCCACTGAGCCACCCAGGTGCCCCAAGAATTCTTTGTATATTTTAGATACAAGTCCTTTATCATGTATGTTACATCTTCCGTAATGGTGCCAACGTTCTTGGATATTCAATTCCATATTATTGTTCTTATTTTTGCATTTTTATTTTGGAAACCTCTATTGATATACCTTCAAGTTCTTTGATTATTTCTTTGGCTGTTGCCAGCCTGTTGATGAGCCTTTCAAAGTCATTCTTCATTTCTGTTACAGACTATTTTATTTATAATAGATCCTTTTTATTCTTAGTTTTAATCTCCCTGTTTAAATTATGAATCTGTTCTTACCTGGTGTCCACTTTTTCATTAGGGGCCTCAGCATGGTTAATCATATTAAATTCCTATTCTGATAATTCTAAAAATTCTTGTTATAGCTAAGTCTGGTTCTGATGCTTGCTTTGCTTCTTGAGACTGTATATTTGCCTTTTTAACATGCTTGTTACTTTTTTTTTTTTTAGATTTTTATTTATTCATTTGACAGATAGAGATCACAAGTAGTCAGAGAGGCAGGCAGAGAGAGAGGAAGAAGCAGGCTCCCTGCTGAGCAGAGAGGCTGATGCAGGGCTCGATCCCGGGACCCGGAGATCATGACCCGAGCCAAAGGCAGAGGCTTTAACCCACTGAGCCATCCAGGCGCCCCCATGCTTGTTACTTCTTTTTGAAAGTCAGAGATGAAGTATTCAGTAAAGGAATTGAAGTAGCTATGTCTTCTGTGTGAGATTTTATGCATATCTGTGTTTACTATTTGCTTTACCAGGAGTCAGAGTCTAAAATTTCCTCTAATATCCTTATTTTTATCTCACTTGTTTTCATTGGATTTTCCTAGAGATTACTAAATTGGATCTGAAGCTTGCAGTTTTTCATCTCTAATTCCTGTTGTTATATAGGATTCCTACTGGTATGGTGGTAAGATGTTAGAAGATGGGAAGCATTCTATAGTTCTATGATTATGTCTTAGTCTTTTATTGAGCCTGAGTTGGGTATTCCTTTTCCTCCACATCAGAAGTTATGGTTGGATTTTTCTCTTCCCAAAGGTTGGTTAGCATTTGTTAAAATCCCAGTTGGTTAGTCTCTTATAAAATAGTTTTCTTCAGACCATGTTAAGGAGAACAGAGAGCATTATACTATTTCAAAATGGCTACTTTTTCCCCACCCTCTGTGGGAAAGAAGAGTTCCCAAGTCTCCAATGTGAGAATTTGACAGTTCTCCTGTTAATAAACTCATGAGAGTGTGGGAGCCTATCTATGACTGGGCCTCTTTATGTTTTTAAGTCACAAACTAGCCTACACTAAGTCTCCAATAATTCACCACTTGAAAGTGTCTCTACTTGGCTCCAGCCACAGCCTTCTGCTTCTAGGCTTCTCCTTACATAAACTTTGACTCTGTGTATGTGCCTGTCTGTCTCTCCAGTTGTCATGTAAGTAATCTGTCCTGGGACCTCAATTTCCAGAGAGATCTAAAAAGAGTTGTTGATTTTCAGTTTTTTCAACTTTTTTTTCTTGTTGTGATGATGGGAGTGGCAACTTTCAAGCTTTTTAGATGACAGACTGGAATTTGGTAGTGTGTGTGTGTGTGTGTGTGTGTGTGTGTGTGTGTCTGTGAGAAAAGACAGAAGTTTATTAGGTGAAGCTATAGAAAAAGCTATCAAGAATGAGAGGGGTCAGTCCCAACATGGTTGCTGAAGAGGGTCTTTAGGGTTGGTCTTTTATAGAAAGCTCACCAGGGAACTTAAATCCTTTTAACATCTCTATTGATATCACCATTGAGGGGGACTAGTGATAACACCTTCAATGGCTTACTTCCTTTTTTAGGATCTGGGTATTCTTTGTTGGTCATAGGTGTTTATCATAAAAAAGACAACCATCCCACATGCCTAGGGCAGGGTGGTCCTGTTTGTTCCCTTATCTCTGGGTTCCCCATACCTCCATATTTTTGGGATTTCTATGAGCCTGATCACATAGCCCCCTACCTCTCCCTACCTAGCCCATATGTCCCTTACTCACTCCTCCCCTTGACACAGTATCTTTTGTTATAGACTCATCATTTGCAATAATAGTTGTGTGTTACTTTCCATCTTCTAGTTTTCAAAGAACATGTAACTTTGAGATAATAGGACATGTTCCTCATTTTATTATCTACTGAATATAATGACTCTATTTTGAAAGACCTCAGACTAGTTTGAATTAACTCAGTGAACACTGCTTGATAGAACCAGAGAAGTATCCGGGGAAACTATGCAAAATGTTGTGTGTGAGTATGACAGTGTGTTTGTGCTTCATTTTGAATAACATGATTATAAACCTAATCATTTATTTTTTAAAGATTTTATTTATTTGTTTCACAGAAAGAGAGAGAGAGAGAATGTAAGTATGAGTGGAGGGGAGAGGCAGAGGCAGAAGGAGAAACAGACTCACCACTGAGCAGGGAGCCCAAAGTGGGGCTCAATCCAAGGATCTTGGGATCAAGACTACAGTCAAAGCAGATGCTTAACCAACTCAGCCACCCAAGCACTCCTAAAGTTAACCATTTAGAAAAACTAGATGTATGATAAGACACTTCACAAACCTTTTAATATGTGTATATTTTAATGTATGGCAAAAAATTCATAAAGACACTCCCAAAATAAATGATTTCCTCAATTTTCATTTACTTTATTAATATGCAGAAATAAATTATTAACCTCTTCTGTTTGTGTTTTTATGTTTCTAGACTATTTGTTAAAACCACACATCTTCTTATACCATATTTTCAGTTAAAAGGCAGTGCCTCTAGGGGTGCCTGGGTGGCTCAATTGTTAAGCATCTACCTTCGGCTTAGGTCATGATCCCATGGTCCTGGATTTGAGCCCCACATTGGGCTCCCTGCTCGGCGGAGGGCATGCTTCTCCCTCTTCCTTTCCCCCTGCCTGTGTTCACTCTCTTGCTGTGTCTCTTTCTGTCAAATAAATAAAATCTTAAAAAAAGGAATAAAAGGGCTATACCTCTAAAGTAAATTATGCAAATGGAGTTCGATTTTTTAAACAAAATGATTTTAAAACAATCATGAAAATGGAATGCTACTTTGGTAATAAAATTTGGGAACAAAGTAAAAAACAAATCTTACATGATTCTGCAACACACAGTAGAGGAAATAGAGTTTTTTTTTAAATAAATAATGAGCAATATCAATTGTTAAAAAAGGGAAAAATGGTGGTGGTGGAGGTTTCGGGGAAGGTTGTTGGGGACTGGAGCATGACAAAGAAAAAATGTTTGGAGTAAATGGTTAAGATTGGTTTCACTAGACTTTTTCTATGACTGCATAATATTCCTCAGTGTGTGTATGTATGTGTGTATGTGTCTGTATCTATCTATGTACTACCTCTTCTTTATCCATTCAGCTATTGATGGATATAAGATTGCTTGCCATTTGCAACAACATATATGGACCTAGAGAATATTATGGTAAGTAAAGTCATGCTGAGAAAAACAAATACCGTATAATTTCACTTATATGTGGAATCTAAACACACACACACACACAGACACACACACACACACACACACACAAGTGAATAAACAAGGAAAAGCAGAATCACACCTATAAACACAGATAATAAACTGATGTTTGTCAGAGGAAAAAGGATGGGGGTGGGCAAAATGGGTGAAGGGAAGTAGGAGATACAGACTTCCAGTTATGTAATGAATAAGTCATGGGGACGAAAGGTACAGCATAAGGAATTTATTCAATGATATTATAATAACATCATATGGTGACAGATGGTAGCTACGCAGTGATGAAGACAGTGTAAATTATAAGGATGTAGAATGTTGTGCTATATTGCTCACCTGAAACTAATTAACATTGTGTGTCAACTATACTATTTTTTTTAATTTTAAAAAATAAAGATGAGGAAAAAATGATTGGTTACACTGAAGAGGAGATTAAGAACAGTCCAGGCAAAGGAATAGAATCTCTGAGGTTGAGAGTGAGAAATAATTGGCACCTAGGGATGGGACATTTTAGACCCTAGGAATTATGGAGGAGAGAGGGGCATTGATGAACTTTGGTTTCTCAGAACTCTCACTGGAGACTTCCACAA
This sequence comes from Lontra canadensis, assembly GCF_010015895.1. NCBI lineage: Eukaryota > Metazoa > Chordata > Mammalia > Carnivora > Mustelidae > Lontra > Lontra canadensis. The sequence goes on along the minus strand of NW_022630995.1, from coordinate 41,380,435 downwards.
AGACAATGCCCTGTTGTGGCTCTCCCAAATAGATGCAAGCACCTTATATTTATCTTTCTGACAGATTTCTCTGACTATGATTTGATAGCAGGAGGCTTCCCACCTCCTGCACCTCCCATGCAAAATAACTCCAATGCCATACCCACCTCCACTATCAGTCACATTAACAGAATACTTTAACATCTATGAGGAACAAATTCAGAGTTTATCAAAAGTAAAACATCTGCCTTTGAAAGACACATTAAAAAATAAAGAGACAAGTAACAAACTGGAAGATATATTTACAGTACATATATCTGAGCCCCAGAATAAGTGTTACACATAAAACAGAATTCCAATGTTAAAAAGACTGTTCAGGGAAATCAACAACAATGAAAATAATAAAAATAAAGAAGACATCAAGAAATACTCTATAGAGGAAAATGGTAAATAAGCACATGAAAAGTGTGCACCATTACCACGGAAATGCAATTAAATCCATAATAAGATAGTACGATACATCCAACTGGATGTTGGTGATGGTATGTAACAACCAGAACTCTCTTATATAGCTAGGGTGAGTGTAGAAATGGACAATCATTCTAGAAAACAATATGGTAAATTCTTTTCTTCTTTTTATGTTTTTTGCAATTTCTTAAAAAATTAAAAATATAACTTCTTTATAACTAAACTTTTCTACTGCTAAGTGTTCATCAAGTAAAAAAATGAAATCATAAGCCAAAACTTATAAAAGTGTTTATAAGAATGTTCCTAGGAAATCCATTCATAATCACAAAAATATAAAATAAATAAATAAAACTCAAATGTCCATGACTAGGTATAGATAAATAAAACATGCATATTCACACAATAGACTACTGTTCAAGAATCAAAAGGACAAATTACTGATTTGTGCAATAACATGTGTAAATCCCAAGGCATTAAGCTACATAAAAGAAGACACAGGCAGAGGAGGAGTTCATACATTATGATTCTATTTGTAGGAGGTTTAAAACTGACAAAGCTATTATACTGTGAAAGAAAGCAGAATAGTGCTTGCTTCTGTGGATTTGGTGAGAATGGGGAGGTTATTGATTAGGACCTGAGACAAAGGGAGATACATTAATAAAGTGTGCTTTAGATGCATATCAGTATGTGCCAAAACCTGCAGGACTTATTTAATTATCTGTTCATTTCAATGTTTGTAAATTATACCTCAAAACAAGGAAAGCACTGGAAGATACTATTTCAAAATCTTCTTGGTGTTTCAAGAAAAGTTATCCTGAAAGAGGAATTAGGATAAAGACACACTCTCCTGCTCTGTTTCTGTGGTCTTTTTCAAGCTTCAAAACCTCACTTGTGTATCATATCTCATCCCTCTTCTTCAAGGATATTTCTCAGGCAATTTTTCCACCTGTCCCCTGATCCTCTCCCCCCCTCCCTTAACTGAATCCTTACTATCAGCAGAAAACATACTCTTATTTCTTTTACCTAAGGGAGGAAAGGAAAAACAAAACAAAACAAACAAACAAACAAACAAACAAACAAAACCCTGCCTTCAGCTTTGTTTCTTACTTGTCATCATAATTCCCATGCCAAATTCTGAAGTTTTCTCCTAAATTTAATCTTCTTACAGAACTGGAAATGAGAATACCAGGTTTTCCACTGATAACGAGGACATCTTTGAATTGTTTTTGATTTTTATTTCTTTCACACCCTATATCACATTCTTTGACAAATCCTTTTGTCTCAACCTTGATAATACATCCCAATTTCCCTCACCAATTTCTTACCTCTGTGTACTCCAAACATTGTGATCAAAGGCAATATTGCCTTGAGTCTTGATTATTCCTATGGCGTCCTAACAAGTTTCTCTACTTCCATCATCTCCCCTTCTGTCTGTTGTCAGTACAGTAGCCAGGATAATCACATTAATATATCACTACTCTGTTCTAAATTCTTTAATGCCATTGCAGAGTGACAGTATCTTAATGACCTAAAATGCTCTTTCAGTCTGATATATATTTTTTTCACTTTGAACATTTCGTCTATTACACCAAGTCTCCCTGTCTCCCTGTCTTTCCCTTAGGCAGTACATCGAGTAGTTTTCTCCCTTCCCTCCTTCAAGACTGATCAAATGTCTCCATCTCAGTGATGAGTCCCAGTAACATATTTACAATTTCATGTCCTATATGAGTGTGTGTAGGGGTGTGTGTCCCATCTCCTTTCTCTGTTTTTTTTCTCCATTACATTTATCACCTTCTAACATAATGCATATTTTATTCTATTGTCTCAACCTTCCCAGTAAAATATAAGCTTGATGAAGGCAAGTATCTTTGTTCTGTCTTTAGCATATAGAATCATCCCTCATGCATAATAAATATTGAGTCCATAAGCCAATTTTGGAAATTGTAGGTAGTCTTTTAGATCTCCCTAGATCTTCTAGGTAGACTTCTAGGTCTATCCTTGCAATTTAAAGTTATATTCATATTTTCTGAATTCTATTAAACCTACAACAAAACAGAATATATTTATAGATGATTTAACATTTCCAGTGAAAACCCTAAATATTAAAAATAGTTCAAGAACATTATCATCAAAGAATATTTACAACTGCCTGCCGATATTGGCATAATTATATATATGTATATATAACACATATATGATAATATTATATATATTTCAATCATCTCATTAATGTTGGTGGTAATAGCATCAGGGGAAATTCCTCTTTTTTTAATCTCTAACTCCCTGTAAGGAAATATGAAGTAATTTTTTGTTGAAAATTGAAAAATGCTTAAGGAATGAAATCAGTCCCCATCAGGGAAAAATTGGCAGAAAAGTTGAAATATTTATGACTTCTTTTACAGCCAGGCATCTCAGCAGCATAAGCAGAATATGTAGCTATGCTAAAGGCAACAAAATACTACATCTGAGCATCTGAGAGGTAAACAGTTGGAATTTCCTCTTTTCCCTGAAAAGTTTGAAAAATAATACAACAACAAAATCAGAATTGGTATGATATTGTCTTCTGGCCCAATTATGACTTTGGCCTTTTTAATCTTAATGCTATGATTCCAATATGTTGAGTCATATTTGTGTAATACCTGTATTCATTGAAGGAAATGTATAGTACAATGGTGTTTTCAGATAGGCTGGTTGGTTTTGTTTTGTTTTGTTTTGTTTTATCCCTGCCACACTTTTTCTAAATGCTTAAATTATCAGATAAATAACTTACAGAGGTAAGCATCAAATTTCTTTAATTGATTACACGTCAAGAAATTAAGAACCAGGGTGCCTGGGTGTCACAGTCAGTTAAGCATCTGAGTCTTGGTTTCAGCTCAGGTCATGGTCTCAGGGTCATGGGATTGAGTCCTGTGTCAGGCTCCACACTGTGTGGAGTCTGCTTAAGATTCTCTCTCTCTCTCCCTCTCTCTCTGCCCCTTCTACTCATGTTGTCTCTCTCCCAAATAAATAAATAAAATCTGAAAAAAAAAAAATGAACTCACAACAAGCTGAAATACTGAAGAGAGGATTCAAATTACTTACATGAAGGTGCAAAGTTATTTGTAATCTCTGTTACTCAGTGCATCTTGGAAATAACAAGAAACAACCATAATGTAAGTCATTTATGCTATAATATTTTGTATAATTTATTTGGCATTTTTGAAAAATAGGTTAACACTTCCAATCTTTTTTACATTTTCTTAAGGCAATCTTTACTACTGTAATATTCTTAAATTCTTCTTTCTAGGTTTATTTCAACTCTTTAAATTTTTTATTTATGAATTAATTTTATCATCAGACATGAAGCTGTCTATAATCCATTATGGAGTCCATTCTACTCTTGATCCTGAGTATAATTAGGGTGCATATCATATACTTTGCTTTGGGAAACTTACCACATATAAAATTGCCATCTGACTTACTCTTAGTAAGTAGAGTTAGGATAAGGACACTTATCCTAAGTGTCATGAGAAGTAAGGAACAAAATTTTCTGATTTATATATTTTATGAGCCTTGTGACTACTTGTAAATTTTAAGAATTGTTTTTATATAAATAATTTTTTTTTTTTTGCTAAGTTAAGAAAGGTAGGTAAACAATCACAAATTGTGGCAGTGGTTTAGGTCCATGCCAACTGATAACATGAGGGAGATGTACAAGATAAATTACCTGATTGCCACACATATTCATCTTTTTTCCCTATGACGGTTCATTTTCTGTCTCAACTTGACTGTGCCATGTTGCTCAAATATTTGATTAAACTTTATTCTGGATGTTTCCATGAAGATTTTTTAGAGGAAATCAACATTTAAATCAGTGGATTTCGAATAAAGTAGATTATACTCCAGAATGTAGGTGGCAATTGTTTGAGGGCCTTAGTAGAATAAAGATTCACCTCTCTTGAGCAAGAAGGCATTGTGCTAGCAGACTGGCTTTGGACCAAAAGACAGTTCTCCTGGATCTCTAGCAGCTGGCCTACCTTCTCTTTCTTTCTCTCTTTTTCTCTCTCTCTATCTACTTTTCTCTATGTCTCTCTCTCTCCATATACACATATCTATAGATACACACACACATGCACACACTTCCAATGAGTTACATATTTATGTCAGTTGCTAAACTTTCTGCTTCGTAGAGTGTGGCCTTGGTTCCAAGATATATTATGAGGAATCCCATGTTAGTTAATCAAAGCCTCTATAAACTTTCGATTAGCATTGAAATTCAAGGTATTGTAGGCAAGGAAGGGAAACTCATACTCATGAGATTATGTGCTTATCTGGTCAAAATGAGTCACTCTCCTGTCCCTGCTGAAAGGGTGAAATGAATCTGACATAGTTTGTCTCTGTGCTGATTAACATCCTGACAAAATCAAGAAACCAAGTATCCTGAAGAAATCAAGAGCTCACTATCCACCTCTGTTGCTAATGAGTCAAATGCCAATCAGCAACAATAGCTAGGTTAGCTTTAGTAAATGTCAGCCCATGTTGTTGGGCCCACCTATAGACTCCATCTCTGTTATCATGACTAGTCTGTTAAAGAGTGAATTTTGCAAGTATTGGGATGATAAAGGACAGAAGCCAGTTGACACTGACTGGCTAATTCATCTCATATTTGATTGTTTAGTGTCTCTTCTGCAATAAGTGCTCTTTAATGGGCATTAATGTCTAATAGAGAGATCTTTATTCATTTATACATAATCTCAAATATCTATTTGCATGCTTTTTCCTTTCTTTAATCTTCAATTTTTCTTTCAGGCCATTAACTAACTAAATAAGCCATCTTTGAATGCCCATAAACTCATACATATGCTTAACTCAAGCCAATTCTCTCTCCATATAAAGGGGATGACCAGGTACAGCATCCAAAAATGCCAACAAATAGGAGGAACTTCCCTTACCATCGTGTTTTAGGATCACTCTTGAGTGTAGCTATAATGCAGCAGCAGTTTACATGTAGTGTGGCACCTTCCTATACTGGGCATATTCATCTGTGAATGCAGGCTGATTTTCTTCTTCCTTTGGCAGCTCGTCATAAGAACCTCCCATTAGGCAACAGGTGTGAATTGAAGGAGAAATATCAGTATAGGCATGGTAGAAGACACGGAGTTCATTTTTCTGTTTTTTTGTGACTTATGAACCTACTCAAGTCACTTCCTATATGTACCATTTCAATGTTAATGATGAATTGCATCTGGGCCTGCCAAATCTTACCCAGGTAGGACTAATATTACCAGCTCATGACAAGTGTTTCTGGATACATGGTTAAGTATGGTCTTATTACAGTACATTAAGGATTTGTGCTATGAATTTCCTTTTGGGGCTTGACAGAAACTCCACGTAGTGTCCTTTTTAAAATTCAGATACTACTTATTGAATGCTCAATTATATGGGTCAATTGGCAGGGATACCTGTACTGTAATCATGACAAGCTTTTGAAAGTTTCTTGCTCTGGGCATCATTCCATGTCTCAGGATTGAGCTGTAGTCTAAAGCATGACATAAACATGTTGCTTCTCATGCATGAAAAGTCCAACCCAAGCACTGTGTCTCTTACTTAATGGTACAAAGCAAGATGCAATAATTTATACTTTACTTCCTACAGATACCATTACGACTCAAATTGTTAGACTCTGAAATGTTACCCACGGAGCTGGCTTCTGACTCTTACGGTTTATCTCCAACTTGCTTGAGCATATGATTTCATTAAGGTTTCCAAAGTATTTTCCATTTGTCAGTCACCACATTTGATTAACATGATTTCATTATTGTAGTAGATAAATTCAACATGTCCAGATGGCCCAGTAAACTTTGGGATATATTATGATATAGGGTAAGAAAATTAATATGACATGATTGCAAATGTCATTAACATGCTAATAATAATATCATTAATATTAATATGACATTATTGTGAATGCTTGTGGAACTATTGTGAATTAACATGATTCCATGTGAATGAAATTGACTTCTTACTTTCATGATGCATATGGAAAATAGTCATTCATAAGATTAATAGCTGCTTATTACATACACAAATTAACACTAAACTTCCCTAGTGAAGTTATCACATTAGGTGCAATAAGTAGAATGTGGGTTACTACTTGGGTATTTTATCAGTAAGTCATTGCTACTTTGGTCCACCTGGTTTTTGCAAAGAGTAACTCAACAAATTAAATGGAGATAAAATAGAGAACAACATCTCTGCATCCTTTAATGTGTTTGAAAGTGGAGTGATATATATCATTCCACTGTTTTTTTTTTAATTTAATTTTTTCAGTGTTCCAAATTTCATTATTTATGCACCACACCCAGTGCTCCATGCAATATGTGCCCTCCTTAATACTCACCAGCAGACTCACCCAATCCCCACCCCCCTCCCCTCCAAAACCCTCAGTTTGTTCCTCAGAGTCCACAGTCTCTCATGGTTCATCTCCCACTCCAATTTCCCCCAACTCACTTCTCCTTTCCATCTCCCAGTGTCCTCCATGTTATCCCTTATGCTCCATAAGTAAGTGAAACTATATGATAATTAATTCTCTCTGTGTGAGTTATCTCACTCAGCCTAATCTCTTTCAGTCCCGTCATGTTGATACAAAAGTTGGGTATTCATCCTCTTTGATGGAGGCATAATATTCCACTATATATATATATATGCATGCCATATCTTCTTAATCTATTCATCCATTGAAGGGCATCTTGGCTCTTTCCACAGGTTGGTGACTATGGCCATTCCTGCTATGAACAGTGGGGTACAGATAGACTTTCTTTTCACTACATCTGTATCTTCAGGGTAAATACCCAGTACTACAATTGCATGGTAATAGGGTAGCTCTATTTTTAATTTCTTAAGGAGTCTCCACACTGTTTTCCAAAATGGCTGCACCAACTGGCATTCCTACCAACAGTGTAAGAGGGTTCCCCTTTTTCCATATCCTCTCCAATATGTGTTGTTTTCCATCTTGTTGATTTTGGCCATTCTGACTGGTATAAGATGGTATCTCAATGTGCTTTTGATTTGAATCTCCCTGATGGCTAATGATGATGATGAACATTTTTTCATGTGTCTGTTAGCCATTTGTATGTCTTCCTTGGAGAAGTGTTTGTTCATGTCTTCTGCCCAATTTTGATGTGATTATCTGTTTTTTGGGTGTTGAGTTTGAAAGATTCTTTCTAGATCTTGGGTATCAGCACTTTATCTATACTGTGACTTGCAAATATCTTCTCCCATACTGTGGATTGCCTCTTTGTTTTGTTGACTGCTTTCTTGGCTATGCAGAAACTTTTGATCTTGATGAAGTCCCAAAAGTTCATTTTTGCTTTTGTTTCATTTGCCTTTGGAGACATGTCTTGAAAAATTTTCTGTGGCTGATGTCTAAGAGGTTACTGCTTATGTTCTCCTCTAGGATTTTGATAGACTCCAGCCCCACTTTGAGGTCTTTTATCCATTTCCAGTTTATCTTTGTGTATGGTGTAAGAGAATGGTTGAGTTTCATTCTTCCATACATAGCTGTCCAATTTTTTCAGCACCATTTATTGAAGATAATTTTTTCCACTGTATAATGTTTCTTGTTTCGTCAAAGATTATTTGACCATAGAGTTGAGGGTCCATATCTTGGCTCTCTACACTGTTCCACTGGTCTACATATCTGTTTTTATGCCAGTACCATGCTGTCTTGGTGAATACAGCTTTGTAGTAAAGCTTGAAATCAGGCAACATGATGCCCCTAGTTTTGCTTTTTCTTTTTCAACATTTCCTTAGCTATTTGGGTTCTCTTCTGGTTCCATAAAAATTTTAGGATTGTTTGTTCCAGCTCTTTGAAGAATTCCAGTGGAATTTTGATCAGGATAGCATTGAAAGTATAGATGGCTCTAGGCAGTATAGACATTTTAACAACGTTTATTCTTCCAATCCATGCACATGGAATGCTCTTCATTCTTTTTGTGTCTTCTTCAGTTTCTTTCATGAGTGTTCTGTAGTTCCTCAAGTACAGATTCTTTACCTCTTTGGTTAGGTTTATTCCAAGGTATCTTATGGTTCTTGGTGCTATAGGAAATGGAATCAATTCTCTAATTTCCCTTTCTATATTTTCATTGTTAGTGTATAAGAAAGCAACTGATTTCTGTACATTAATTTTGTATCCTGCCGCATTACTGAATTGCTGTTATGACTTCTGGTAGTTGGGGGGTGGAATCTTTTGGGTTTTCTATATAAAGTATCATGTCATCTGCAAAGAGAGGGAGTTTGACTTCTTTTTTGCCAATTCGAATACCTTTTGTTTCTTTGTGTTGTCTGATTGTTGGTGCTACGACTTTTAGTACTATGTTGAATAACAGGGGTTAGTGTGGGCATCCTTGTCGTGTTCCTGATCTCAATGGGAAGGCTGTCAGCTTTTCCCCTTTGAGGATGATATTCACTGTGGGTTTTTCATAGATAGATTTTATGAAGTTGAGGAATCTTCCCTCTATCCCTATCCTTTGAAGTGTTTTAATCAGGAATGGATGCTGTGTCTTGTCAAATGCTTTTTCTGCATCAATTGAGAGGACCATGATGTTCTTCTATCTTCTCTTATTGATTTGTTCTCTCACATTGACTGATTTGTGAATGTTGAACTACCCTTGCATCCCATGGATAAATCCCACCTGGTCATGGTGGATAATCTTTTTAATGTACTGTTGGATCCTATTAGCTAGGATCTTGTTGAGAATCTTGGCATCTGTATTCATCAGGGATATTGGTCTGAAATTCTCCTTTTTGGTGGTGTCTTTGCCTGGTTTGGGGATCAGAGTAATGCTGGCTTCATAAAAAGAGTCTGGAAGCTTTCCTTCTGTTTCTATTTTTGGAAACAGCTTCAGAAGAATAGGTGTTATTTCTTCTTTGAAAGTTTAGTAGAATTCTCCAGGGTATCCACCAGGTCCTGGGCTCTTGTTTTTTGAGAGTTCTTTGATGACTGCTTCAATATCATTACTAGATATTGGTCTATTCAGGTTGTTAATTTCTTCCTCATTCAGTTTTGGAAATTCATTGCTTTCCAGGAATGCATCCACTTCATCTATGTTGCTTAAGTTATTGACATATAACTGTTCATGATATTTTTTTTTTAAAGATTTTATTTATTTATTTGACAGAGATCACAGGTAGGCAGAGAGGCAGGCAGTGAGGAAGAGAAGCAGGCTCCCTGTCGAGCAAAGAGCCTGATGTGGGGCTCAATCCAAGGACCCTTGGATCACGACCTGAGCTGAAGGCAGAGGCTTTAACCCACTGAGCCACCCAGGTGCCCTGTTCATAATATTTTCTGATTGTTTCTATTTCCTTGGTGTTAGTCATGATCTCTCCCTTTTAATTCGTAATTTCATTAATTTAGGTCCTCTTTCTTTTCTTTTGGATTAGTTTGTCCAGTGGTTTATTGATCTTATTGATTCTTTCAAAAAACCAGCTTTGGGTTTTGTTGACGTGTTCTCCTGTATCTCTAGTTTCTATCTCATTGATCTCTGCTCTAATCTTGATTATTTCCCTTCTTGTGCATGGGGTTGGCTTAATTTGTTGTTGATTTTCCAGTTCTTTAAGGTGTAAAGAGAATTATTACATTCAAGATTTTCTTTTCTTTTTCTTTTTTTTTTTTTTTTTTTTGAGTGAGGTTGGGATGGCTATGTATTTCCCTCTTAGGACCACCTTTGCTGTATCCCATAGGTTTGGAGTGATGTGTCTTCATTCTTATTGGTTTCGATGAATTATTTAAGTTCTCTTTGATTTCCTGGTTGATCCAAACATTCTTAAGCAGGGTGGTCTTTAGCTTCCAAGTGTTTAAATTCCTTCCAAACTTTTTCTTGTAGTTGAGCTCCAGTTTCAAAGCATTGTGGTCTGAGAATATGCAGGGAATAATCTCAGTCTTCTATTATCAGTTGAGCCCTGTTTTGTAACCCAGTATGTGGTCTATTCTGGAGAAAGTTCCATGTGCACACAAGAAGAATCAGTATTCTATTGTTCTGTACGGTGGAATGTTCTGTATCTGTGAGGTCCATCTGGTCCAGTGTCTCTTTCAAAGCTCTTGTTTCTTTATTGATTTTCTGTTTAGATGATCTGTCTACTACTGAGAGTGCTGTCCTAAGATCGTCTACAATTAATGTGTTCATATCAATAGGACTCTTCATTTTGATTAACAGTTTCCTTATGTGGTTGGCTGCTCTCATATTGGGGACATAAATATTTACAATTTTAGATCTTGTTGGTGGATAGACCCTTTAAGAATGATGTAGTGTCCTTCTGTACCTCTGAGTACAGTCTTTAGCTTAAAATCTAATTTATCTGATATGAAAATTGTTACCCCAGCTTTCTTTGGAGGCCGGTTGGCATGAAAGATGGTTCTCCATCTCTTCACTTTCAATCTAGATGTATTTTTAGGTTCCAGTTGTGTCTCTTGTAGACAGCATATGGGCAGGTCCTGTCATTTTATCTGGTTTGCCACCCTGTGCTGTTTTATGGGAGCATTAAGGTTGTTCACGTTGAAAGGGATTATTGAAAGATAAGTTTTTATTGACATAATATTGCCTGAGAAATCCTTGTTTCTATAGATTGTCTCTATAAATTTCTGTTCTATGTCATTCTTGGTTTCTTCTTTTATAAAATGCCCTTTAACATTTCTTGTAGTGCCAGCTGGGTGGTCGCATACTCTTTTAAACATTGTGGGTCTTGGAAGCTCTTTATCTTTCCATCCATTTTGTATGTGACTCTTGCTGGATAAAATATTCTAGGCTGCATGTTCTTCTCATTTAGTGCCCTGAATATATGTCTTGCCAACCCTTTCTGGCTTGTCAGGTTTCTGTGGATAGGTCTGACATTATTCTGATGGACTTCCCTATGTACCTAAGGAATGTCTTCCTCCTAGCTGCCCTCAGAAGCTCTTGTCTAAATTATGACTCATCAGTCTCACTATCAAGTGCTTTGAGGTCTTTCTAGATTTGTTGATCTTGGGGGGTACCCTTTCTGCCTCTAGGACAGGAACACTTGTTCCTTTCCCCAGGTTAGGGAAATTTTCATGGAGAATTTGTTCAACTATATCTTCTAGCCTTCTCTCTTTCTCTACCCTCTCAGGATCTCAATAATTCTGAAGCTGGAATTTTTTTTTTTTCTTTTAAAGATTTTATTTATTTGACAGACAGAGATCATAAGTAGGCAGAGAGGCAGGCAGAGAGAGAGGGGGAAGCGGTCTCCCTGCTGTGAGCAGAGAGCATGATGCGGGGCTGGATCCCAGAACCCTGGGATCATGACCTGAGATGAAGGCAGAGGTTTCTGAGCCACCCAGGCACCCCTGAAGCTGGAATGTTTTATGGCATCATTTATTTTCCTAATTCTGCTTTCAGAGCTTCTAAGTTGTTTTTTCCATGCCTCCTCCTGATCATTTTTTCTCTATGTGTTTGTCCTCTAGATCACTAATTCTATCTCCTGCCTTGGTTACTCTAGTTATTAGAGTAGTTATATTTGATTGGATCTCATTGATAGCATTTATAACTTCTTCCCGGGCAGCTTCTACTTCTGCCCTTAGAGATTCTATCTTGTCACTAATGGTCTTCTCAAATCTAGTCATTGCCTGGATAATTGTTACCCTGAATTCCCTTTCCAACATACTGTTCATGTCCATATCCAATAGTTCTGATGGAGAGGACACAATTTCTGAATTTTTCCTCTGTTGGGTGTTCTTCCTTCTAGTCATTTTGGTGAGAGGTGGTTGAGGGGAGGTATAGCTGAATATATCATCCATGCTCTAGGCAAAGTACACTCTGGAATGCTTCTGAGCAATGAGAGATTACCACCAAAAAGAAAGAAAGAAAAAAAGAGAGAGAGAGAGAAAAAGAGAGAGAGAAGAGAAGACCCAGCTAGAATGGGCCCAAATGGTAAGGCTTATAAGGTATACAAACAAAAATGTACAAACAAAAAGAGTGACAAATGTAAATGATAAGGAAAAAAAAAAAAAAAAAAAAACAGCCAAAATAAACCCCAGAGATAAGATTTATATAATACCAGAACAAAAACAAATGCAGAAATACTGACAGAAGAAAAAGATAGGAGGGTGCTTATAAATCCTCAGTGTGAGTGAGGAAGGTTATTTTGATTCTTCCTGGTTTATCTTGATATCTTTGTTAAAGGACTCACCTTTTCAGAGATAAAGGGAGGTTAAAACTGGTTTATATATAGAGCTAGTATTGATTAGGGAAAGAGGATTACCTTGAAGCTTATATCTATATGTATATTTTTAAAAAGTAGAAAAAAAGAAAAAAAATAAAAACACAGGTATATGTATGAAAAAAAAAAAAAGCTCAAGTTAAGAGGTTATTATGGAATATGTTGTATTAAACCTCCAATTATTGGGGCGCCTGGGTGGCTCAGTGGGTTAAAGCCTCTGCCTTCAGCTCAGGTCATGATCCAGGGTCCTGGGATCGAGCCCCGCATCAGGCTCTCTCCTTCGCAGGGAGCCTGCTTCCCTTCCTCTCTCTCTGCCTGCCTCTCTGCCTACTTGTGATCTGTCTGTGAAAAAAACAACAACAACAACAACAAAAAACTTAAAAAAAAAAAAAAAGATCTTTAAACCTCCAATTGTAATGATATGTAAGTTAAAAAATTAAAAAGAACAATAGTGAGAATGAATTAAGTATAAAAGTTGCATCTAGGAAATATACAGGTTTTACATTGGGAGCTTAATATATTGTTTTCCCCTGATGTTGGGGTTTTACCTTCTTATGGAAATCCTGTGATGGTTGTCCTCTAGTTCTTTTGGCTTGCTTTCTGGGGGAGGGGACTGCCACATTGTTTTTCAGTCAGTCTTGCTTGGGTTGAGGTCTCCTGCCCCCATCAAGGGGCTTCACTCTGTGGAAACAGGTTTTTCAGGTTTTTGTTCTCTGGAAGTTTTTTTCTTTGGCAGTTTTTTGTAGCTTTTCAGAGGTTTAGTGGAAAGCAAACTGCACCCAGATCTCTGTCTCAGAGAGAAGCCTGTCTGCTCCCATCTGGGTGGTCCAAAAACACACAGACTCTCCCTCTGCAAACTCTGCTAAACCCTGCAACCTCCCACAGGCAGTGCACATCCCCTGGCACCATTCCAGGGGTCACCCAAAGTGCCTGCTTGTCTCTGCACCCCCATGCCACTAAAATCATGAGTGATACTGGTCCAGGGAGACCACTGCTGGTGGTTGCCTACCTCAGGGTTTCACAGGTCACCACAGAGGGATACTGACCAGAGACTGAGATGGGTTCCTTCAGGAGAGACCCTCTGCCTGTCCTAGAGACCACTGGCTACTGCCCACACGGAGCTTTCTCAGGTGGGGGTGGGGAGTGGGTCAGACCCTGGTCCTGCAGTACTCACAGAGTTGCAAAAGGCTGTAGTTCTAGAGAGCACAGGCTGGCATCCACACTGACTCCCTCATGTGGGAATGCAAGTGTGCCCAGCCAAGTGGTGATGCAAGCTGCACAGCCCTGGGGACTCAGGGACCAGGAACTGGAAGCTCTGCTGCACTCTCTCTTCCCCAGGTGGTCACCAGAGATGGCGGTCAGGGTTCTATGGGCTTAGCCCCATGCCCGTGACCACCCGATTCCACCAGTTGCCCCTTTCAATCATTTGCTCTTTTTTAGTGCTTTTAACCAGATTCCAAGTTAATGCTGGTGTCCCATTCACAGGGCATTCTCATATTGGGATATTACTTTCTAATGCGTTGCTTCTGGTGGCTCCCTCCCACTTCTGTTTATCCTCCGATATCAGTCCAGCTTTCCCAATCCACTTTACGTCTCCACTGGTGTCTTCTGCCCCTGTAGAGATTGAGAAGTGTATAATCCTACATCTCAGGTTTATTTCATGGGTGTTCAGAATCTTCTGTTAGATAATTAGCTCTCTTTAGGTTGAAACAGAGGCTCTTCTCTGCCATCTTGCCCCTCCTCCTCCACTGGTTTCTTTTTGACTTCTGGACCTGCTCAGGTCACTTTTTATATGTACCATTTCAATATTAATGATAAATTGCTTCTGGTCATGCCCAATCTTACCATCAGGTGGGACTGACATGGCCAGCTTATGATAAGTGGTTCATGTAAAATATATACGTAAGCATTTAAACATGTAAATATGTATATATCTAAAAAAATACATGTGAGGTCTTTTTTTTTTTAAGATTTTATTTATTTATTTGAGAGAAAGAGAGAGCACAAAAGTAGGGGGTTCAGCAGAGGGAAGAGGAGAAGCAGGCTCCCTGCTCAGCAGGGAACATGACATAGGGCTCAGTCCCAGGAACATGGAACCATGACCTAAGCCAAAGGCAGACACTTAACCAACTGAACCATCCAGGCACACCTGGAGCCCTGGAATATAAAGTATTTTTTAAAATGCTTTATATTTTATTTTATTTATATATTTTTAAAAATTTTATTTATTTGACAGACAGAGATCACAAGTAGGCAGAGAGGCAGACAGAGAGAGAGAGAGGGAAGCAGGCTCCTTGCCGAGTAGAGAGTCCGATGAGGGGTTCAATCCCAGGACCCTGGTATCATGACCTGAGCTGAAGGCAGAGGCTTTAACCCACCAAGCCACCTAGGCACCCCTAAAAAGACTTTATATTTTAAAGATGTTTAAGCTTGGGGCACCTGGGTGGCTCAGTGGGTTAAAGCCTCTGCCTTCGGCTCAGGTCATGATCCCAGAGCCCCGCATTGGGATCTCTGCTTGGCAGGGAGTCTGCTTCCCTTCCTTTCTCTCTCTGTGTGCATCTCTGCCTACCTGTCTACCAAATAAATTAAAAAAAAAAAAAAAAGATGTTTAAGCTTACACCAAAATTGAGAGGCAGGCACAGAGATCTCCCATATACTTCCTTCCCCCATATATCTATATGGAGATCTATATGTATATGTATATGTATATGTATATCTATATCTATATCTATATATCTTTCCCCATTGTCCCTATATATCTCTATATATAGATATATATCTTTCCCCATTGCCAATGATACTTAACAGAATAGTACTTTTTTTTTTTTTTTTTTAACCAAAGATGAATCTCTACTGAAACTTCATGATCACTGAAAGTCCATAGCTTACCTTTGGGTTCGCTATCAGTGCTGTGCATTCTATGTTCCTGGAAAACATACAATACATATATCCATCATTATAATATCATACAGAGTATTTTCACTGACCAAGAAATCTGTATTCTGCCTAGTCATCTCTTCAGCCACTCCTTCAACCCCTGGAAATCACTGATATTTTCATAATATCCATATTCTTCTCTTTTCCAGGATGTCATATATTTGGAATTATACAAAGTATAGGCTTTTTATATTGGCTTGTTAACATAAGTAATGTACATTTATAGTTCCTCTATGTCTTTTCATGGCTTAATAGCTCATTTCCTTTTAGTGCTGAATGTTCCACTATCATGATGTACCACAGTTTATTTATCCATTCACCTCCTGAAGGGCATCCTAGTTGCTTTCAAATTTGAGAAATTATAAATAAAGCTGCTATAAACACCTTGTTCAGGGTTTTGTACATTTTAAATTCTTTTGGATGAATACCAAGGAGATTAATAGCTGAATTATATGGTAATAGTGTGTTTCATTTTGTAAGATATTACCAAATAATCTTCTAAAGTGACTGTATCTTTTTGCATTGATTGAGATTTCCTTTTGTTCCACATCCTCACCAATATTTGGTGTTGTCAGAGTTGTAGATTTTGGCTATTCTAATAAGTGGGTAGTGGTATTCAATTGTTATTTTAATTTGAACTTCCCTGATGATATATTATATGGAACATTTTTGCATATGCTTATTTGTCATCTTCTTTGATGAGGTATCTGCTAAGGTCTTGGGTCCATTTTTTTAATCAGATTTATTTGTCTGAATAAAAAGTCATCCTCATATCAAAAGTCATTGAGTATTTCCCCTACATTAATTTCTAGCAGTTTATAGTTTTGTGCTTTATATTTATGATCCATTTTGAGTTAATTTATGTGATCAGTGTAAGTTACAGGTCATATTTTTACATGTATGTGCACATTTTAGTGTCATTTGTTAAATATATTATCTTTGCTCCCCATTGTATTACCTTTTATCTTTTATCAGATGTGAGTTAACTGTATTTATGGGGGTCTATTTCTGTGTTCTTGATTCTTTTCTATTGATCTATTTGTCTATTTTTCACCAATACTACACTGTATTGATTACTGTAGCTTTATAGTAAGTCTTAATGGCAGATAGTGTCATTCCTCCAACTTTGTTCTTCCCCTTTCAGTATTGTGTTGGCTATTCTGGATCTTTTTCCTCTCTATATAAACTTTAGAATAAGTTTGTTGATATCCATAAAATACCTGCTGCAAAACTAAATATATTCTTATCATACAATCTAATAGTTGTACTCCTTGATATTTACCCTAGGAAGTTAAAAACATGTTCACAAAAAAATCTTCACACAGATGTTTATAATAGCTTTATTCATTCATACTTGCCAAAAGTAGGAAGCAACCAAGATCTTTCAGTAAGTGAGCAGATAAAGTGTGATACATCCAGAAAACAAGATGCTATTCAGCATTAAAAGAAATTGAGTTAACAAGCCATGAAAGAAATGGAGGAAACTTAAATGCACCTTACTAAGTTAAAGAAGCCAATATGAAATGTCCACGTATTGTATGATTCCAAATACATAACATTCAGGGAAAGGAAAAATATGGATATAGTAAAGTGATCAGTGGTTGCTAGGGATGGTGGAGGAGAGGGATAAATAGGTAGAACATGGAGGATTTTCAGAGCAGTGAAAATACTCTGTTTGATGCCATAATGATGGAAATGTCATTAGACATTCATCTATGAGCACATAGAATGCACAAAGCCAAGAATGAACAGTCAGTTATGAACTTCTTGTGATTATGATGTGACAATGTAGGTTCATTAATTGTAACACATGTACCACTCTGGTAGGGGATGTTGCTAATGGGAGAAGCTATGCATGTGTTGGGGTGGGAAGGTGGCATAAGGGAACTCCCTGTACTTTCCCCTATTGTGAACCTAAAACATCTCTTAAAAAATAACCTTAGTAAAATTAACAACCCATTGGTCTACCTTGAACTTTTAATTGATTTTTTTATCTATACTAATTTTTTTTAACATTTTGAATTGGTTATCTGGAAAGTATTGACTCACTGAAAGTACACAGATCTTCCAAATGTAGACATTTTATAAAATAATACAAAATCATATTAAAGTCTTTAAGAGGTTAAAAATATAAAGATTTTGGTGGGAGATTATGAGTTTCTCAAAATTCCAAAATATACTGAAAACCTTAAAATTATCATTAATTCAAACTCTTTTACTTTCTTTCCTCAAAGTGAAAGGAACACTCCTTTGATTTTTAAAAAAGAATAAACTGTATAAATACTCAAATAGGAATAACCCTAGTATACCTATCAATCATACTTTCAAGTAAGTATGGGTTTTCATGAAAACAAACAAACAAACAAACAAACAAAAAAACCTTACTACTTCAACACACAACTCAAACAATCCAGAATGAGTATGGGATTAAGTGACAATGCCATTTGTATAACCAAGTCAAATAAGGGCATCTATTCTCCAGAACCTTGGGTTCCATAGATGGATTTTAATAAACTGTAACTGATATAATTAGTTGTTATTTATTTGAAAGGAGAATGCGAGGAGCAACAGAGAAATGTTGTTTTTGTTTTGTTTGTATTGTGCAGAGATAGCAGCATGAGACAGAGGCAAGGATCCCAGATCTGAAGTTTCTGAGGAAATTCAGGTGAGATCTGATGGCCAAATGGAGCTGTGTGAGCTTTCAGAGAAGGAAAAAAATCAGCTCTCCTGTCCTCACCCTCCAAATGTGAAAACCGGGAAAATGCTCTATTGACCTGTGTATTTTGTCTAGCATATAACACAAGACAAAAACGTACTGCCTTTGTTTTTTAAATACAGGCTTAATGTTACCGGAATTTTAGATTTTATGATCTCTTCTTTGACTTGTTACTGCTTTATTCTCTTATCTAGTATCTTAATCAATTCTTTCCCTTAGTTCTTCCCTTAAATCAAATATAACATTACTTATATTCTGGGGGGAAATCCAAAGCAAATGCACCTGAATGATTTTTCAGCTCAACTTAAAGTGGGACTTACATGAGGAAGAGACACTTTATAGTTTGATATGGCGATCAGAAACTGAAGACAATTGCACATACACTTTTTTCTTAGAGTTGGGATGATGCACACATAGCATTTTTCTTACATTCTCTGTTATTTAGAGAGACAGACAAATGTTCAAACACTATCTCCACATATTTTAACACTGTTCTTTTTTTTTAACTCCCATACATTACCTGGGTTGTTTAAAGATTACAGCTCTATTTTGCCATCTTGCTTTTTCATTACATTTTATAGTTTCTATTTTTTTTCTATCTGGTAACTAAAACTGCCTCTGCTTCCTTGGTATGTGTTTTTCTCATTCATCAGTGAAATTAAATATATATTGAAGACTGAATTTTAAAGCCTTACATTTATTATTTTCAGAATCTAATTTTAACAATAATTCTTATATAAATAAATGACAGAACATAAATAAACATGTGCTTCTTTTGACAACAAGATTATAAAACATATAGTAAAAAATTGCAAGGACCCTTCAGCTTTAGGCCCCCTCTCATGCCGATTTTATAAAACAATATCCCAAAGATAACATGCTTTCATTCTAGTGACTCTTTTGTTTTATTTACAGGTCACAGAAGTAGAAATGCAAATTACTTCGTGAATATGAGTTTCTGGAGACTTGGACCTATCAACAATCTGACTCCTTAGATGCTTGACAAATTCTTAAATCCTTGGAGTTACCTGAAGCAGAATTATGAATTCTTGTTGTCCTTCACTCAGAATTCTAGGTTAGCAAGTGCCTAAGGCAGGAAAGAGTTAGAGTGAATAGCAGGAGTTTTGCTGGCCTATGATTCAGCATGTGTTCCTGGCTGTTTCTTTGTTGTCGGCTACAGAAAATGGGATGGATCTGCTCTGTATCGATGCTGATGCTCTCCAGAGATGCTGACAGAGGTGAAGAAATAAATGGTTTGAGGTGGGTACATAAAAGTGGCTCTCATGTCGGCATAACTGTTTTATGGTTTTAACAGAGAACTATCTATATCCAGCTAATAATCTCATTTCATCTTGAGTTTCCTGCATTGTTAAACTAAACATAAAGAACCTCTTGGAACAAAGCTGTGCATAGGTTTTGACTGTGCCTTTTATGTGAGTGGAGCTCACTCTGGTAGGCTGGGAATTCTTAGGTAAATTGGCACTGCAATTGGTTGTGTTTCTATTGAAGAAGAAAACACTGGCATGAAAATTCTGTGAAATATTGATATATTTTTTTAATTTTTTCAAGCAAAGCTGTGAAACTGCATAAATTAAAGGTGAATTGTTTCCTCCAAATATCGAATCCCTTGAATTTGGGGTTTGCTTTCAGACAATTGAAATTTTCCTAGCACATTTAAACCAAAAGGGATATATTAGCAAATATTAGGAAGATCTAAAATTATTGGAAGTAGGTTATAAAAGATACTGGCCACACTTCCAGGAATGATTTCACCTCCCAAATTAAACTGCCTTTACCATAATCATGTTCTCCATTGGAGAAACAAACAAACAACTTAGAATCAGAGAGAAGAGATGACATACCTGCATTCTCTCTGTCCTGATCTGGGGCAGCACAAGGGATGCCTCAAGTTCCATATCCCTTTGCTTTTAATTCAGTTCTGAGTCTATTTCATGTAAGTTTATCTGCCTGAGCAAATAAAGTGCATCCAGAAAACCAGCTGCAAGGACATCTAAGAAATGCAGTTCTTGAGCCTCTCCAAATATGAATGCACACTAGAAGGAAACACAATGGTTGCTAAGCATCCATACATATCACATATCTGTCACATCTTTAAAAATAATTTTGTGAAGTTTACTATAAATTGAAATTGTGTATATAAGACCCAGTTGTTGTTTACATTATATATTTAAAGGTGTGTTCCTGTGGGAAATAGAAAAAAATCAGTATCAAATTTTATTATGGGACAGAAAGTCCCTGGTGCCCTAATTTCCCTAATGCTTTTATTTTTGAGTGAATGTGATTATCTTTGTTTTTTGTGTATAGCATACAGTACTGGGGAGAAAAAAATCACTGCTCTAAATTTTTGGTTAACTTTAATTGACTGACTGATGTTAAAGTTTTCATGGAATCAGTAATCAGAGCCTAGGAATTTCATTAAGCAAGATACGTTTTATTTGTAAGTAAGAGAAAAATAGATGTCATTATACCATAATATTCTTTTCCTCATCTATGGACTTTTTCCTTCACCTTGAGACCTACCTCAGTCTCCATAATTTGCTAGGACTCACCAGTCTTTAAAAAAATTCTTATGGGGCACCTGGGTGGTTGTCATAAAGCCTCTGCCTTTGGCTCAGGTCATGATCCCAGGGTCCAGGGATCAATCACTCCCTCCCGCTTCGGGCTCCATGTTCAGTGGGAGGCCTGCTTCTTGCTGTCCCACTCCCTTTGCTTGTCTTCCCTCTCTCACTGTCTGTCTCTGCCAAATGGATAAAATAAAAATCTTAAAAAAGAAAAATGGAAGTCCTTTAAAAAGAAAAAAAAAAAAACCCTCATACCCATGGTTATAGTTTATCACACAAAAAGACAGTTTAAAATCAGCAAAGTAAAAAGATACATGGGATGAATGAAGTTCAGATAAATCAGTGAGAGCTTTCAGGTGCCACTAAGTAGTGGAGTCATACAGAAAAGTATGCCCTAGTAACAGGGCATTATGATATATGTGAAATATTCCCACGTGACTGACTTCAACTTCTCAGACTCCAGCCATCTTTTACCCCAAACCAAAAACAGGCATTTATCATAAATTACATTGTTAGGACAAACACCTGGTCAGATTGGTAGAGTATGACCCAAGGCTACAGGCATACAAAAAATACTTTTTTCAAACAAAGTATCATAAGAGTTCTAAGGTTGCTTCTCAGGAGCCATCCAAAGGCCAGTTCTGAAGATGGGCTTTCCTTTGGAATATATAGGATTTTAGCAACCCAGATTTACTAAGTTTACTCTTTTTTGTCCACCATCTTTGATGTGTGTGTGCATCCAATAAATTTGATGAGATGTTCCTGGTTCATAAGCTAAACAATGCCTTTAGAGACATAGAACTCATCAACACTCTTATTTTCTTTATTTGCAGAAATACTCCAGGAATTTCTAGGTGGCTCAGTCAGTTAAGTGTCTGCCTTCAATTCAGGTTATGATCTCTGAGTCCTGGGATTGAGCCTAAGTAGGGCTTCCTGCTCAGTGGGGAGCCTGCTTCTCCCTCTGCCAGCCCCACCCCCGCCCTACTGGTTCTCTCTCTCTCTTGCTCTCTGTCAAATAAATTAAATCTTAAAAATAAATAAATAAAGAAAATAAATAGGTCACTCACCTTTACTCTAGAATTTCATTTGTTTCCTTTAAACTTACATTTTCCCATGATTGCAAGTGCACACGCGCGCGCGCACACACACACACACACACACCTCTCTCTCTCTCTCTCTCTCAATCTCTCTCTCTCTCTCTCTCATTGCTTCTTTTCCCTAGGAAGATTCTTTTGCTTACATTTCCTAGCCTTAGAGACATATTCATTGGAACTTGGTGCAGTGTTATAGGAGGAGCACTGAGACCCTGCAACTGACTGGCTTGAATGTGCCACAATCTTCAGATCAAAATAAATAGAAAACATTTCTCTCTCTAGGAATTAACTGTTCATACAGGAACTAGCTACGACTTACAAAAATGCATTATTTTAAATTTTCGGTGTCAGAAGTTCATAATGCATCTCACTGGACTAAATTGATGTGTGGACAGGTATACATTCCTTCTGAGGGTCTAGGGAAAAATTTGTTTTCCAGTTTGAGAATGCCCACATTCCTTAGCTCATGGCTCATCTTCTTTCTCTATTTTCAAAGCCAACAACTTTGACCATGTCCTGCTTATGTGACAATCTCTGGTTCTTTTCTGCCTACCTCTTTCACTTTCTTTTCTTTTTAAAGATTTTAATTTAAAGTAATTTCTACACCCAACATGGGGGTTGAACTCACAACACAGAGAGAGATCAGGAGCCACATGCTATACCCACTGAGCCATCCAGCTGCTCCTTCTCTCTCTTACTTTTAAAAATTATTATGATTACACTGGTCTAACTCAAGTAATATAGGATAATCTCCCCATTTTAAGGTCAGTTGATTAGCAACTTAATTTCACCCACAACCTTAAGTCATTTCCTTTTGTCATACAAACTAGCACATTCACAGATTAGAAGTATCTAAGCCTCTTTAGAGATCATTATTTGTAGACATATTGGGGGACTGTTATTCTGTCTACCACTAAGTAAGATACAAAAAAATTGTGTTTGAAATTTACCCAGTAACGTTTTAAGTTCAGATAATATCCTTTAATGCGGAGATATAAAGAAAAACATTAAATTCATGATCAGCCAAATTTTTTCAAGAAGTCAAGATTTTAAGTTCCTTAGAAGAGTTTAATAGAGTGGAAGTTAGGGAAATAGGACTGTTCCTTTGTGTGTGTGGATATTAGTGCAGATATATTCATGTAAATAAATTGCAGGTGTCATTATTACTTGTAATTCTTTGATTAGTATATAATATTCCTCTGATAATTGACTAAATAATAAAAGATGAGACAGTTAAACTAGTAGTAGTCTGGAAAACAAAAAAATGCAGAAATAAATAAAAATATCTAATAACCATCATTCAATTTTTTTGTAATAATTACTATTAACACTTCACTTCTTCCTGTGCCTATTAATAATTGAAGGGGGAAAATCTTCTTAAGGAGAGATGGGACTAAGTTTCAATTTCTTTACCTCTATGCATTTATGAGTTCTGACAATTTGTCAACTCCATTTATGCTAAAGGTACACAATGCTAATATTTGTCATGACATGTACAGAAGAAAAATGCTTGGTGCTACATTTTTCATATAATTTTAACATGATTTTCCAAAAGGAAGAAAATTTGAAAGTTATATGTCTAAAAGGACAATCTCAATCTTTTAAAAAGACATACTAATTTTCTAAAATTGGGTGTACTTAATTAATTATATCTAATAGGGCTAGGGCAGAGGAAATATTTTTAAATGTAAATGCAATCACAAATGTGCAGAAAATAGTGAAAATCTATACTGAAAAATATTTCTCTAGCCATTAGCAATTTTTACAAGTTTGATATTTCTGTTCAGACCTGATTAAGATTCTTTTGAAAATTCAGATAATTTAATTTCAAAGACACATAAAATGAAACTAATGAATGCAAATGCAATCATTGCCAGTATGTTTTAGATTTGACCAAATTAAGAATATTACTGGATCAGCAAGTAAACTGGTGATGCAAGTAAATGTTACTTGATTTTAATCAGAAATTATGCTTTGTGAATACTGGTGAACAATTACTTTGAAAAATAAATACATTTGAAGGCAACATATTGTAGGAAGTTTATTTATCTCCAGTTTCAGTATAGATTTACATGTCTGTTTCCAGAAATAATACTTTCATCTATGCCCACAATATATAATATATATATAATATATATACAATATATAATAGAATATACATTGACTCTAAAACCCTCCCTATAGTACCCACTAGACTGCTGATAGAATATATTCCTAAAATACTCTTTAAAGGTAAAAATGTACATTGTCTATAAACTAGTAATAACTAATATAACCGTTAATCTCAGAGAAACATGAAAGCATATAATAGAAAGATACAAGATTTAAAAAGAGAGTAAATGAGGATTAAACTCACACCAGTAGAATAGGTAAATACCCTGTAGAATATTCATAACATACAAGTGTAGACTGAGGTCAAGTGACATAAACAAACAATAGCTCTATAGATCACTATCAATAAACATAACAAATTTAGAGTGAAGAAAGCAACATTAAAATAAAGATGCCATGGACTTAGATCATAAAAATGCAAACAGTGTCTATTAATCGAATATATGTTAAAAGAAATGTGTTAGGCATGCAAAATATAGTAAAATATAATGATACATATGCATTAAAAGGCATAGAAATGAGGGTAGTGGTTAGTTCTTGGTGGACAGGTGAATTTGTTCAAGAAAGGGACATACAGGACTTCAAATATATTTGTAATGTGTGACTTCCTTTTTTTTTTTAAGATTTTATTTATTTATTTGACAGATGGAGATCACAGAGAAGCAGGCAGAGAGAGAGGAGGAAGCAGGCTCCCTGCTGAGCAGAAAACCCAATGTGGGGCTTGATCCCAGGACCCTGGGATCATGACCTGAGCCGAAGGCAGAGGCTTTAACCCACTGAGCCACCCACGTGCCCCTGTAATGTGTGACTTCTAATGTGAACAATGACTATATCCATTTTTCTCCCTTTTTTATTGTTTTTGATTGTGCAAATTATTCCATAAAAATTCTTCTGTTCCAAAAGTGGGATCTGCTAGTTTATGCTTTCTCTGGTGTCATTTTTCCATGTGTATAACAAAACTCTGGAAAATAGTGTTAACAGAGATACTCTTTTCCAAAGATTTTTGCCTCAAGCAGAATCTCCAAAGTGCCAGTCCTGATACAGCTTGTAGAGTGATTTCCTTTAGAAAAGACCGACTTCCACATCTATCTCCCTTAGATATTGATGAGGGAATGTGGCCAGCAGTACTTTCACAAAATGGAAAAAGATCTTGGGTATTAGCTGTCCCTTAACAATTGGCAATCTGCCCTCTCTGAGATAGACACTAGCCTCTCAGTGCATGAGATCCTTTTCCTAACTCACCTGCAATCAAGTAATTTGAAAACAAAAATTGTCACTCAAAAAATGTGATATTGAAATTTTAAAAAATATTTTATTTATTTATTTGACAGACAGAGATCTCAAGTAGGGGGAGAGATAGGCAGAGAGAGAGAGGAGGAAGCAGGCTCCCTGCTGAGCAGAGAGCCCCATGAGGGGCTCGATCCCAGGACCCTGGGATCATGACCTGAGCCAAAGGCAGAGGCTTTAACACACTGAGCCACCCAGGAGTCCCGGAATTTTTTTTTTTTTTTTTTTTTTTAGTGGACATTGGAGATCATGGACCTAAAAGATTCCTACCAGAAAGTTTGAACGAGGCCATAGTGGACTCCTTTCCTAAAGAGCAGCCTCTGTTATTTATATGATCAGTTACTCTGCCACTGTATTAGTCATTTTTTATGTGTGTCCCACTATCACCTAATTATATGTGAAAATAAATTTTGTTGTTGTTGTTGTCTGCGAAAGTATTTTTGTTTGCGATCATGCTTAGTAAATACAGGTTAAGTAAGGAAGTAAGAACCATATGGGGAAGAAGCTTGTCTATTCAGAGAATACTAGGTACCTAACATTGATTTAGTCACTAGATTCTGTCTCAGGTAAACTTCCAATGCAGGAACACACTTGGCTTAGCTATTTTGGGCCATGATAGCAGAATATCACAGACTGGATAGTTTAAGAATAACAAAAATTTATTTCTCACAGTTCTGGAGGTTGGAGTCCAAGATCAGGGTGCCAATATGGCTGGGTTCTGGTG
Source organism: Lontra canadensis (assembly GCF_010015895.1). NCBI lineage: Eukaryota > Metazoa > Chordata > Mammalia > Carnivora > Mustelidae > Lontra > Lontra canadensis. Next base: position 41,354,326 of record NW_022630995.1, on the reverse strand, counting down.
AAGGGTTGTACACTGCCAACTTCTCCCTGTGCCTTCCATTGGTGGAAGGGGCAAGCGACCTTTGGCGGGAGGTTTCTCTTTTATAAAGTACTGATCCCACCTATGAGGGTTCCACCCTTATAACTTAAGCATTTCTCCAAAGCCCTACTTCCTAATATCTTCATAAGGGGCATTACGATTTCAAAATATGAATTTTGGGGAGACACAAAAATTTAAACATAACAACAGTCATGTGAAGATACCAAGAGTGATGAACCTCATTATATAATCATGTGATTTTTTATATTTCTGAAATTATTAGCTCAAACCCATAGTCAGTGCAGCAAATGTTGTCTTACAATCATCATAAAGTTATATAGATTACAGTATATTTTTAATTTCATATTGCATCTTTAAAAAATATGTATAAGGTATGCTAGACCCTAATAATAAGTCTACTGTTATAAATAATTTGACAGCCTAAAATAGTTTATGTGGTGACTACTGTTTAAAACACTATCTATTCTGGAATGTAACTCTACTAAGGGAAAATTGATGCAGTGACAAAGCACTATTTTTTTTTTTCCTGATGTCATTACTCAAAGAAACAAAGCAGTTTGCACTAATGATAATAGTAATAATCTTTCATTTATTTGGTGTTTAAAGCAGCAGTTCAATCGAGCAAAACAAAATATTTTCAAAGATTCATTTCATGTTTTATTTGTGTTTGGTTATAAATATTTGAAAAAGAAATGGTAATTTAGTATGAAGTATGGTAATATAGTACAGAAATATCCATATATTTTATATAAAGATGCATTCAGAAAGGGATCTTTTTTCTCCTTGGATCATCAAGTTATAAGAGAATTAATTCAAAATTACTTTTCACAGTAACCTTGCTTTCTCAATGCAATTAAAATTCCTAGCTATATTATATATAATGCTATATTTTTTCAAATTCCATAGGACAGATAGAAAGTTTAATATATTAGCTAGGAAAGTATTTCAATTGCATAGCTATCCAAAAGAGCAATCCAATTTCATTCCCTAACAGCATTTGTTGGAAAACACAGAAATGATTTCTTAAAAACTTCCTGGGATGACTACAGGCACCCAAATTCCATTCTGAAAAGGCTATAGTACTTGTTCCTTGACATTTTCAAAGTTCATGTGATCCTGAGAAATGATTAAAGGTTATTTCTAGAGCATAATGCTGATGACAGTTTCCCTAGTTTGCCACAGTTCATAGGTAGCAAAGAATGTATTGTTTTAAGAATTTTTATTTTCTTTTTCACTCCATCCTTCAAGTCACAATATATGTCACTTGTTTTTTTCCCTAAGCTGATGTAGAGGTCTATGTATACCTGGATAGTATATCGCTATCATCATTTAATAATGATAAAAGTACATAGTCTGAGCCCTAAGGATCGTTCTGTTTTTATCATTTCCTTTGATTTTTTCTATCTGAACAGTATATTATTTCTTTATCACAAATCAAGAAAAAGAGAAACTAAAATCATCTTGTAACCTGTTACTGACAGTTTTATTTCTCTAAGGGCTATTTAAGATACAACTAATATAATATATTTTCTCTTAATATACTCTTAATATAATATCTCTACTCTGAAGAGATGTTTGTATTCTTTTTTTTTAGATGCTTGTATTCTTAACATGTATTTTTATTCTATTCTAAAATTGTTTGATTTATTATAAGCTCATTTAAAAAAATCAGATAATAAATGTTGGTAAATCTTATTTACTATTTTAAGTTTAAAACTAAGTAATTATAACTATAAATGTAAATGAGAATATAATTTCTAAAATTTTCTTTTTCACCCAAGGGATAAAATAGTCTCTACTTTAGAGACTGCTAATCAAAAATCTTGTTAATATGCAAACATTAACTGATTATTGTTTGATCTATCCCAGGATTTCATTCCCACCTTGATTAATAATTAATATATGACAGTTCTCTCTCTTCCTCTTTCATACTTTCATATGTGCATATGTAAGAGAAAGTCTTGCTCTACAGCCCAAGGAGACGTTGTGGCAATATTTCATTACATAGTAGATCCAGCAGGATGATTTTCCGAGCTTCCACACTCAGATACCTGCTGATATTTGTTTCCCATTTTTGTTCTCTTTTCTCTTACACTTCCCTTTGCCCTGTGAGGCATAGATTTCAATCATTATCATTTTACAGATGATATGATTGAGGCAGAATGAAATAAATTCTTGCCCAATTTTGCACAGACAGGAAGTGGCAGGACTACTATGATTGAGCACTTGTGATGGAGAATAAACATGTAAAGATGAGTAAATTGTGGTTTCTTCCATTAAAGAGCTTTCTTTTTTTTAAAGATTTATTTACTAATTGAAGAGAGAGAGCATGAGCGTGCACACAAGTGAGCAGGGGAAGGGGCAGAGGCAGAGGGAGACAAGCAGACTCTGAGCTGAGCATGGAGCCCTGCATAGGGCTTGATCTCAGGACCCTGAGATCATGACCTGAGCTGAAATCAAGAATCAGATGCTTAACCAACTGAGCCACTCAGGCACCCATTCCGTAAAGAGTTTTAAGTGTGCTTTGGGTTATTGGTATATACATTTGAGCTGGACAACAGTGAATAAACTTGAGTACAGGTTTGTAAAAGTGATTAAGAGTTTTTTCATCCAATCTGAGAGTGAATCCCAGCTTTAACATGAAGTAGCTGGATGACCATGGACAGGATACTTAGCTTTCCTTGTTTTAATTCATTTACCTATAAAGCGAGTTAATTATATCAATAATGCAAGTGAATCATGGCAATTAATTGAATTCAAGAACATAAATTATCAAATATAGCTTCTCACATACAGTTAACATTCAATAAAAAATTACTATTATAAAGTGTTTTGGCAATAGTGCAACAGTGCATCATAAGAGAGACTATAAGATCATTCTTGAAGCCAACTAAGTGACATGTAAGAGATATAGCATATTCTATCTAGTTTATTATTTATTTAAATGTCACATATTATCTATTTTTAACTTATTTCATTTTAAATTCATGCATTGGGTGAGCAGGTGCACTAGGTAATTTGTAAGGTTCTCTTAAACTACAATGTTACATAAAATAAATAGAAATTGATAGAAGACCAAGTATTTCAATCAACTTCACTACCTATGATCAGACCATTTTTATAATATTTCATAATAATGGAACACGTCACCTATTTTTTTTTATAAACATAACTGGAGGTTTAAAAAAGCTTATGTAGGGCTTCCTTTAAATTATACTTTCTATTATACTCTGAAAGTTTACTAAAGTTGGTCACAATTTATACCAGGATTATACCATCTCTTGTTGCTCCCAGAAAAAGAAAATTGTATGAGATTTTGAGTGAGATTTTGAAAGTGTTCAAAAGACTTATAATAGGAGGTAGAGGCAAAAACCAGAGGAGAGAGATTATAAATGAGATTGTAGAACAGTTTATACTCTCAAGTTTCTTTGATTTGAGACTTAAATGAAGGCCACAGGTTACCTGAATGCCTATAATGTGCTAACTATTGGTATAGACACCATGTCTTTTCAAATACATTTGCAAATTATTTTCAGCACAAAACCATGGATGATGTTTTTGCAATAGCAAAATAAAAGAGATATTACTAAATCACAGAAATGAAAATATGATTTTTTACAAAAAGCAATTAAAGAAAAGGAGCCCTTCTCTTGCCCCTGTAGATAAATGGTTAATGCACTGAAGTGTGATATTTAATTACCTCTTTTTATTTTACCTTTCATTATTTTAACTTTCATAGCTACGCATGTTAGACTGGCCATAAAATTATATAGTCCATTTTAAGGTACAACTACAGTATTTTTCGGGCTGATTTCCTGCTGCACAGTATTTTGTCTGTGGTCACCACACCATGGGAAGGTTTTCCTCCAATTGGTTTCAAATTTATAGCCCTAAAACTTTACCAGTATCATGTCATTAAACAGGGGAGTCTATGCTCCTGCAATCAATTAGAAATCTCGAAGTTCCATCCTCCTCCATTTGATCAATCTACTTGGCAAGATGAAGATGTTAATCCTACTTGCCAATGTCTCATGATGTAAAGTATTTTGACCACTATACAAAATCCTACTATATCAAATCCTTTCAAAAAGAGAAACAACATCAGTTCGTAGGGAAATAAAAAAGAGGCTGCCTTGCAGAATTGTTAAGCTGTGTAACTTCAAACTGCATCCTTAGTGAGAAGCATGTATATGTATATATAATATATCTAAAATATATCTGCAAAATTCAGTGGAAAAAGCCCTTTATTTGACAAAGGGTTATTACTTAAGTTTTCTTAGTTTCAATGGCACAGAAAACAATACGTGAAACAAATAAGTACACAGTATAAATTACTGGAAATAGAGGGATATACCGGTCACCTTTTGATTTTTGAAATACTTTTTTAATTTAATATAATCTTTTTAAATTCAAGGATCCTTACTAATTATCAGTGACATTGTTCTGACATCTCCCTGTCTTTCCCTGTATATAGAAAGCCAGACAAATTAGCCAAATTCTAACATTTCAGTATTTTATTGCCTTATGCAAAGCTAAAAAAATATGAACATATTGTTTCTATTTAAATCATAACTATGCAGGACAATGGTACTACATGTGACACATATATATTTATAACATCCACATATATATTATACACATACAGATATAATACTGATCTGTGTGTGTTTATGTATTTACACATTTATTTTAAATAAATGAATTTATCAAAGTACAAAACCCAGAAAAAATCTTGATATATTCTCAACTTCTATCTAAGTAGAATACAATCATCAATAATATAGATGTTGAAAATTCCTTCTTTTATATTAACATGACAATAAGTGAAACAGAAGGTATAATTGTATTTTTTCATACTTAATCTTTAGGTATAAAACAATGCCCAGGAAGTGATTACTAATATTTGTTGGATGAAAATATAGACTAATAAATATTTATTCATTTACTTTATTCAGTAAAGGGTTACATAGAACCTACAATTTGATAAGCACTGAAAGGGTGTTAGTGATTAAGAGATAAAAAATTACTCTGCCCTCAATAAAATTTCAACCTAATGGAATAGAAACCTATTAACACATAATAAAATGCAATGTCATTATTGCCAGATGTAGTGAATATTTTCCTACCAATCCTCTATTTGAAAACCTGTGTAAAGACCTCAACGGCTAACTGGAAATAACAAAATATTTCCTGTATTCTATACTATTAAGAACAGTCAATTCATAATATTTCTCATTTCTATTATCCAGGAATGCTTTATAAAATAAAATTCAGTAATCATGTTTCCCATTCCAAGCTTTCATTTTTTTTTAAAGTGAAGTTCTTTTATTATTATTATCATTTTTCTTTGAGTACAACTGACACACAATGTTAATTTCAGGTGCACAGCTCGTGATTTCACAGATTTATTTGTTATTCTATGCTCACCACTCTTAAAACTTTTCTCTTTTCTCTTCTTAAAAGTCTGCCTCTCTACTGACCCACTTCACTGTGCCTTAAAAACTCTCTTTTTGAAGAAGCAAATAAAAAAAAAGTAATAATTTCTTCACAGAATGCCCATTTCATCTTCTTTTTTAAGTGCAGTCTGACTGCTCTTTCAGCTGACCACTATCCTTCACTTCTCTGAGTTTGGAGCTCACTACTTAGTTATGTTTCCTGGCAGCTGGAGAGTGATTTAGCTATTCTATTGCGTTCGTTTCATTGCAACTTTGACCAAAATCTGGCAAAAATCCTTTGTTTATGATGTTAATGCCACCTGTTGCTTAATAAAATTTCAAGATATTAACTGAATTTATACATTCCCCCATTTAACTGAAAAACTTCCCTTTAGTCACAGAAGGTAGGTTTTAGTTTAGGGAAAAAAAAAAAAAAGACAAAAACATCAACAACAACAAAAAAACACTAAACAGAGGAAAAAAAACAGACTAAAATTCCTGCATTTACAGTTATAAAATATACTCCTCATATCCACAATGATAAAAAAAATAACTTTCATATCTCTTTCAAAGTGCTGAGTTCCTAGAGAGGAAAGTGGGGGCAAATGTCTCAATATGCTAAGTCTTATATAATTTAGCATACAATTTTGCTGTAGAAGACAGATGGAGGCAGAGATACTTAAATGTTGACTCAGGTGATGAATGCCATGTCCACATATGTAGTTACAAGAAATTAAAAGAAAAAAAAAACAATAACTGGGGTTTCTAGAATTTTCTGGGCTGTGGACATTAAAAACCTTTCCTATGGTATCCATTCCTTGAAAAGACACAGTTGTGACTACTACAATCCACACTTCTATGGCAGTCAAGAATGTTTAGCATGTAGTGAAAGAGAACTAATAGAAATAGCATAACACTGCTAGTTCATGTGGAACTCATTTTTTTGTGAACTTAGCATCCTATCATGAACAGGTGAAACCTCTGTCCAAGTGAGCAAACCTTTGGTGATAGATACTTTTAGAGTGGAGAGCTCATAGATTATGACCTTCTTGTTTCACAAAATGTGTTTTCCTCCACCCACCTAGATAATTTCATTCTCTTCTCTCAGTTACTGCTACAAACTCAACTTATCATTATTCATTCATAATTCCACCCCAACCTCCATTTAATTTTCCAATAATTACTAGAACAATCTTCTTAAATATAGCTCTAATTAAATTAATTATCTATCAAAAGCTTTCAGAATTTAAGATAATCTCAGCATCTTCTTACAGAAAGATTCCTCATTTGATTTTTTACTTAATTCCCATGCTTACCACTGACTATACTATCATCTATTTCCCACATGCTAATATAGAGAAATTGCATATTTAATTTCCTAGAATTTCCCCTTCTTGCCATTCTACCTCAGGATAATTGCACAAATGTTTCCATTTACCTGAATCTACAGTAGTCACACATGACTGTAATAGTTGATGCCACTCAGAAAAGAGGTCAGATCCCCATCTTATGCCTTGATTTTTTATGACTGCCACCAGGGAACACCTGTACATCACCTGGTTCTGGTAGCTAGTGGGGTTTATGCCCTGGATCCCACAGGACTATAACCAACAGAGGAAGAGTTCTTAGATGACTACTAGCCCCAGGGCCTGGCAAGATGCAACAGAATTAAGAAGTCTTTCTGTGAATGAGATTTATTACATATTTGTAATGACTGTGACCTGAGTGGCAGGCTTATAATTAAACATGAAACTAGGGACAAACTATAATCTTTCCAGAGACCTTGGGGGGTGGGCACTGTCTTCATGCTCACCCTCTGGCTTGCTCCAGAGCATCACTGTCTCCTGGAGGGAGATTTACAAGCAGCCACTATCCCGGTTTTTGTCTGGTGCCCCAGTTTTTTGCAGCTGCCACAACCCAGGGAACACCTCTTGATTGCCTGGTTCTGATGATGGGGTAAGACTGTATTCTTGTGTCCAATGAGACTGTAGCAATTAGAAGGATGGTTCTTGGCTGACTACCCCCAGGACACTGCACACACAGTGGACTGTGGAATACTCCTAAGTCTTTCTGTGAAGGGGGTTCCTTTGCTTACTTTAGAGCTTCAACATGAGGGGCAGGCTTCAGGTTTGGCACACATTTAGTGGCTTACAGAGCTTCTCTCAAAAAACTTAGGCTGGAAATGCCATTTTGGTGCTATTCCTCTGTCTGGCTCCAGCTTGCCTCCATAATCCAGGAAAGAACGTATACACTTACCTGGAAGCCATATCTTTGCGACTGTTGCCCAGAAGTATACTTCCAGATCACCTGGCTTTAGTAGCCAACAGGGCTTACGCTTGCAGTCCCAGAAGACTATATGTAGGCATACCTCATTTTATTGCACATTCAAGATATTATTTTTTTGTTTTGTTTTGTTTTACAAATTGAAGATTTGTGGCAACTTTTCATCAAGCAAGTCTAGGGGTATAATTTTTCTGACAGCATTGGCTCACTTTATGTCGTATCACATTTGGGTAATTCTCACAATATTTCAAACTTTTTCATTGTTATTATATTTATTATGATAATATGAGATTGGTAATTTTTTATTTATTATTGTAATTGTTTTGGGGACCACAAAATATGCCCATATAAGATGGTGAACTTAACTGATAAATGTTGTGTATTTCTGACTATACCACAGACCAGTCATTCCCCCAACTCTCTCCCTCTCCTCAGCTATTCCTATTCTCTGACACAGAACAATATTGAAATTAGGTAAGTTAATAATCCTATAACAGGCTCTAAGTGTTCAAGTGAAAAGCAGAGTCAAGCATCTCTCACCTTAGATCAAAAGCTAGAAACAATTAAGCTTAGTGAAAAGCGCATGTTAAAAGCTGAGACAGGTCAAAAGGTAGGCATCTTGGGTCAAATAGTCAAGTTGTGAATGAAAGGTTAAAGTTTTTGAAGGAAATTAAAGTACTACTCCATTAAACACATAAATGAAAAGTAAGTTTAACAGCCTTATTATTGATATGAAGAAAGTTTTAGTGGTTTGGGACAGAAGATCAAACAAGCCAAAGCATTCCCAGGCCAAAGCCCAATCCAAAGCAAGGCCCTGGTTTTCGTCAATTCTGAGAAGGCTGAAGAGATGAAGAAGCTTCAGAAGAAAAGTCTGAAGCCAGCAGAGGTTGGCTTACAAGGTTTTAAGGAAAGAAGCCGTCTCTATAGCATAAAAGTACAAGGTGAAGCAACAGGTCTTCTAGAAGATCTAGTTAAGATAATTAATGTAGGTGACTACACTAAACAACATATTTTCAATGCAGATAAAACAGCCTTGTATTAGAAGAAGATGCCATCTAAGATTTTCAGAGCTATAGAAAAGAAGTTAATACTTGGCTCCAAAGCTTCAAAAAACAGACTGACTCTTTTGCTAGAAGCTGATGTAGTTGATGACTTTCAGTTGAAGTCAATGCTCATTTACCATTCCAAAAATCCCAGGGACCTTAAGAATGATGCTAAATCTACTCTGCCTGTGATGTTTAAATGAAACAACAAAGCCTGGATGACAGCACATCTGTTTACAACATAATTTCCTGAATATTTTAGCCAACCATTGGGAGTTACTGCTCGGGGCGGGAGGGATTCCTTTCAAAATATGACTGTTCAATGACAATGCACTGGGTCACCTAAGAGTTCTAATAGAGATGGACAACAGGATTAATAACAAGAATTTGGAAGAAGTTGATTCCAGGGGTACCTGGGTGCCTCAGTGAGTTAAGCTTCTGCCTTCAGCTCCAGTCATGGTCTCAGGGTCCTGGGATTGAGCCTGGCATTGGGCTCTCTGCTCAGCAGGGAGCCTGCTTCCCCCTCTCTCTCTGTCTGCCTCTCTGCCTACTTGTGTTCTCTCTCTGTGTGTCAAATAAATAAATTAAAAATCTAAAAACAAAAATAAAAAAAAAAAAAGAAGAAGAAGAAGAAGTTGATTCCAACCCTCATGGATGACTTCAAGTTATTCAAGACTTTGGTAACTTCAGATTTGGTGGAAACAGCAAGAGAACTAGGGCCTGAAAATGAGACTGAATCGTTGTAATCTCATGATATAACTTGAATGGGTGAGGGTTGCTTCTTATAGATCGACAAAGAAAGTGGCTTCTTGAGATGGAATCGACTCTTTATGAAGATGCTGTGAGGATTGTTGAAATATCAACAAAGCATTTTGAATACTACATAAACAGGTGATAAAGCAGTTTCAGGGTTTGAGAAAATTAAACCCAGTTTTGAAAGATGTTCTACAGCCTTAAGTACTACAGAAAAATCATTTACAAAAGGAAGAGTCAATCCATGTTGCAAAGTTCATTATTTTCTTCATTTGAGAAATAGCCCTAACCACCCAAGCCTTTAGCAGCCACCACCCTAATTAGTTAGCAGACATCAATGAGGAAGCAAGATCTCCACCAGCAAACGACTGAGTCACTGAAAGCTCAGATGACAGCAGTTTTTTACCCAAAAAAGTATTTTTAATTAAGATATCTACATTTTTAGATATAACATTATTTCACACTTAGTAGACTACAGTATAGTATAAATATAACTTTTATATGCACTGGAAAATTAAAAAAAATTGACTCTCATTACTGTAATGTTCACTTTATTGTCTTGGTTTGAAACTAAACCTGCAACACCTCTGAGTAATGCTTGTATGTGGAATGAGAATAAAAGGAAGGAAGGAAGGAAGAAAGTACAGAGGGAGGGAGGTAAGGAAGGAGGGTGAGAAGGCAGGAAGGAAGGAAGGAAAGTAGGAAGGAAGGCAGGCAGGCAGGCAACCAAGCTCAAGCTGTATATACAGAGACCAGACTGGTGGTTGCCAGAGAAGGAGTTAGAGGAAGGGAGATGTAGAGGAAGAATGAAATGTTGTTGTCGTTGTTGTTAAGTTTAAATAAATTAAAAAAAAAAAGAAATAAAATAAAATAAAACCCAACAATAAGTGAATAGAAAAAAGAAAAGGGGAATTAAGGTCACTCTTTGAATCAGGGATGCTAAACAAACAATTTCAAAGTAAAGAGATTATTTGGATTATCTGAATACACCTAAACCCAGAAGACAAGAGAGGAAGAGTGGGTAATAGAGCTGGCATCATAAGAACCCACTGACCTTTGCTGGGTTCAAGTTCAAGAAAGAGGCCACAAACATAGAAATTCTTTCTAAAGCTGGAAAAGACAAGAAAATGGATTCTCCCTTAGAGGTTTCAAAGATAAATGTAGCTGGTGAGACGCACTGTGGCTTCTGATCTGCAGAACTGTATGATAATAGGTATGTGCTGTTTCAAGCCTTTAGGTTTGTGTTAACTTGGTACAGAATCAATAGGAAATCTTTAAAATATTTTATTGTCCTCAGCAAAATGATCTAAAATTATTTGAAAAACAACCACACAAGTGATTCAATTGTATTTTAATCTTCCAAATGCAATTTGATAGTGATTTATCAGCATATTATAAATTTAGAAAGAAATTAATATTTTAAAATTCAAAAAGAAGCTACATAAACAACACTTCAGAAAGGTCAATGGTAAAATGTGTGAGGAGAGAGATACTTTATTAATTAATGAATTTATTATTCATTCTTTACTGGACATGAGTTTATTATATTTGATACTCAACCACAGACTGCTAGCATTCTGATTTAGTTTATTATTACATCTAAGTTAAAGGATTTATGTGTAATACATGTACTAAATTTTGATATTATATAGCTGTCTAGCAACTTCTTTTTTCCTGCTAAGATACGTGCGATTTTATTCTCTTTGATATTGAAGAAAATCTATAGTGAGATCCAGTTTTCTTTAAAAATTTTTTTAGAGATATAGCTTATTATTCATGGACTCTGGACTAGAAACAAATTCAAATAGATTCAGCATTCAGATCAATTGCAGCATATATATTTTTAGGTGATAACATTTTATTAAAAAGTTTTCTGAAAGAGCTTAGAAAAGAATAACACTTGAAGAATAATACCAATTCATATGAATTAATAAAAAGAAAACCTAAACTTGTTAGGATATTTTTGTGACATATAAATGGTTTATTTTTATAATATACTTCTGAATTAATTCACTGTTCTTATGCTTGTTATTCAATCTTAATATATATCAATACTGTTGCTGATATTAGCATAAATTTAGCAAATTATGTATTAATTATGTATTAATCAGTGGCAGAAGTTGCCTGTTTGTTCCAACTTATAAAACACATTATTCTTCTGTTTTATTAAACACATACATTTACTTAATATTTATGAATATTTACTTAATAATAAATAATAAATTAATAATAAATGATAAATCATCGACAGAACTTCCTTTGAAAAAACTAAAATGATGGTCTAGTGATATCTAACAGGGTCCAAATTTGATCTTGCGGCTTTAATAATATTTTCAGCATTCTTTATATTAAACAACCCATCAATTTCACTTTTTAAAAATCCTATTAGGAGAGAAAACATGTTTCTCTTATTTTTTGTTTGTTTCTTTGTTTATTACAGTTAAGCCTTTGCTACCAGTAAGTTGCAATCTTTAAACATTGACTGATCAGAATGAAAAAAATACAGGAACAAGGACATGTACAGAGGCTTTGTGAAGACCCTTGAAGAAATTACCAGTTGACCTTTGAACAATTTGGATATGAACTGCATGGGTCCTCTAATAGGTGGATTTTTTTTTTTTTTGTTACAAATACAGTACTGCTGATGTATTTTTTCTTACAACTTAATAATAATATTTTCTAGCTTATTTTATTATAAGAATACAGTATATAACACATATAGAAAATATGTGTTAATACACTATGTTATTGGTAAAGCTTCTGATCAGCAGTAGACTATTAGTAGTTACGATTTGGTGGGAGTCAAAAACTGTATATAAATTTTCGACTGTGTGGGGTATGGGCTTTCTTAACCCCCACATTGCTCAAAAATTAACTGGATTTACATCTGGAAATTTAAATAACTTTGAAGTTTTCATAAAATGAGGTATGTGTTAGTGCTAAAAGCATTGTATCTTGGCTCTTGACAACCACACAATAAAGAATTAGAGATCAATGCCCAAAGTGAAAGCAGAAGGCAGGTTTATTAAAGCAACAGCACACTATCTAAGGGAGAGCAGGTGGTATTCCATGAGGTGGAACTGGCCCTTACTTTGTTTTGGGATTGGATATTTCTTGGTCTTTTTGAAGTGGGAGGAGCTTTGACATGCAGTGGAGTGATCTTTAATGGAGGCTGCTTCCAATCATTTGGGGGACTCCTACCACAGGTTGGGAGGAGGAGTTGTTGTTGTCATTTTTATTTTATTTTTTTTCAATGTTCCAAAATTCATTGTTTATGCACCACACCCAGTGCTCCATGCAATATGTGCCCTCCATAACACCCATTAACAGGCTTACCCAACTCTCTGTCCCCTCCCCTCCAAAATCCTCAGTTTGTTTCTCAGAGTCCACAGTCTCTCATGGTTTGTCTCCCCCGCCAATTTCCCCCCACTCACTTCTCCTCTCGATCACCCAATGTCTTCTGTGTTATTCCTTATGCTCCACAATTAAGTGAAACCGTATAAAAATTGACAATCTCTGCTTGACTTATTTCACTCAGGATAATCTCCTCCAGTTGCGTCCATGTTGATACAAAAGTTGGGTATTCATCCTTTCTGATGGAAGCATAATACTCCATTGTGAAGATAGACCATATCTTCTTTATCCGTTCATCCGTTGAAGGTCATCTTGGTTCTTTCCACAGTTTAGTGACTGTGGCCATTGCTGCTATGAACATTGGGGTACAGATGGCCCTTCTTTTCACTGCATCTATATCTTAGGGGTAAATACTCAGTAGTGCAATTGCAGGGTCATAGGGTAGCTCTATTTTTAATTTCTTAAGGAGTCTCTACATTGTATCCCAAAATGGCTGCACCAACTGGAATTCCCACCAACAGTGTAAGAGGGTTCCCCATTCTCCACATCCTCTCCAACACTTGTTTACTGTTTTGTTAATTTTGGCCATTATAACTGGTATAAGATGGTATCTCAATGTGCTTTTGATTTGAATCTCCCTGATGGCTAATGATGATGAACATTTTTTCGTGCATCTGTTCACCATTTGTGTGTCTTCTTTGGAGAAGTGTCTGTTCATATCTTCTGCCCATTTTTTGACATGATTATCTGTTTTATGTGTGTTGAGTTTGAGGAGTTCTTTATAGATCTTGGATATCAGCCCTTTATCTGCAATATCATTTGTGAAAATCTTCTCCCATTCCGTGGGTTGCCTCTTTGTTTTTTGACTGTTTCCTTTGCTGTGCAGAAACTTTTGATCTTGATGAAGTCCCAAAAGTTCATTTTTGCTTTTGTTTCATTTGCCTTTGGAGACATGTCTTGAAAGAATTTGCTGTGGCCAATGTCCAAGAGGTTACTGCCTATGTTCTCCTCTAGGATTTTGATAGATTCCTGCCTCATGTTGAGGTCTTTTGTCTATTTCGAATTTTTCTTTATGTATGGTGTAAGTGAATGGTTGAGTGTCATTCTTCCATACATAGCTGTCCAATTTTTTCAGCACCATTGATTGAAGAGACTGTTTTTTTTTTTTTTTTTTTTTCCACTGTATAATTTTCTCTGCTTTGTCGAAGATTTTTTTGACTATAGAATTGAGGGTCCATATCTGGGCTCTCTACTCTGCTCCACTGGTCTACATGTCTGTTTTTGTGCCAGTACCATGTTGTCTTGGTGAACACAGCTTTGTAGTAAAGCTTGAAATCAGGCAACATGATGCCCCTAGTTTTGCTTTTTCTTTTTCAACATTTCCTTAGCTATTCGGGGTCTCTTCTGGTTTCATAAAAATTTTAGGATTGTTTGTTCCAGCTCTTTGAAGAATTCCAGTGGAATTTTGATCAGGATAGCATTGAAAGTATAGATGGCTCTAGGCAGTATAGACATTTTAACAATGTTTATTCTTCCAATCCATGCACATGGAATGCTCTTCATTCTTTTTGTGTCTTCTTCAGTTTCTTTCATGAGTGTTCTGTAGTTCCTCAAGTACAGATTCTTTACCTCTTTGGTTAGGTTTATTCCAAGGTATCTTATGGTTCTTGGTGCTATAGGAAATGGAATCAATTCTCTAATTTCCCTTTCTATATTTTCATTGTTAGTGTATAAGAAAGCAACTGATTTCTGTACATTAATTTTGTATCCTGCCGCAATACTGAATTGCTGTTATGACTTCTGGTAGTTGGGGGGTAGAGTCTTTTGGGTTTTCTATATAAAGTATCATGTCTTCTATGAAGAGAGAGAGCTTGACTTCTTTTTTGCCAATTCAAATACCTTTTGTTTCTTTGTGTTGTCTGTTTGCTGTTGCTAGGACTTTTAGTACTACGTTGAATAACAGTGGTGCAAGTGGACATCCTTGTGGTATTCCTGATCTCAAAGGGAAGGGTGTCAGCTTTTCCGCTTTGAGGATGATATTTGCTGTGGGTTTTTCATAGATAGATTTTATGAAGTTGAGGAATGTTCCCTCTATCCCTATCCTTTGAAGTGTTTTAATCAGGAATGGATGCTGTGTCTTGTCAAATGCTTTTTCTGCATCAATTGAGAGGACCATGAGGTTCTTCTATCTTCTCTTATTGATTTGTTCTATCACATTGATTAATTTTGTGAATGTTGAACTACCCTTGCATCCCATGGATAAATCCCACCTGGTCATGGTGGATAATATTTCAAATGTTCTGTTGGATCCTATTAGCTAGGATCTTGTTGAGAATCTTGGCATCTGTATTCATCAGGGATATTGGTCTGAAATTCTCCTTTTTGGTGGTGTCTTTGCCTGGTTTGGGGATCAGAGTAATGCTGGGTTCATAGAAAGAATCTGGAAGCTTTCCTTCTGTTTCTATTTTTGGAAACAGCTTCAGAAGAATAGGTGTTATTTCTTCTTTGAAAGTTTAGTAGAATTCTCCAGAATCCTTCAGGTCCTGGGCTCTTGTTTTTTGGAAGGTCTTTGATGACTGCTTCAATCTCATTACTAGATATTGTTCTATTCAGGTTATAAATTTCTTCCCAATTCAGTTTTGGAAGTTTATAGGTTTCCAGGAATGCATCCATTTTGTCTAGGTTGCTTAGCTTACTGGCATATAACTGTTGATAATAATTTCTGATGATTGTTTCCATTTCCTTGCTATTAGTCATGATCTTTCCCTTTTCATTCATAATTTTATTAATTTGGGTATTCTCTCTTTCCTTTTGGATTAGTTTGGCCAGTAGTTTAGCAATCTTATTGATTCTTTCAAAATTCAGATTCTAGTTTCATTGATGTGTTCTACTGTATCTCTAGTTTCTATCTCATTGATCTCTGCTTTAATCTTGATTATTTCCCTTCTTGCATGTGGGTTTGGCTTAATTTGTTTTTGATTCTCCAGTTCTTTAAGTTGTAAAGAGAGCTGGTTTACTCTGGACTTTTCAATTTTTTTGAGGGAGCCTTGCAGGAGGAGTTGTTTTTTACCTTAAAAGGTTTATTCTGGAACCATCATGGCAGCTCTCCTCCATGGGGGTGGTAATGCAAATGCATTATGATGGATCTAGAGGTTACTCTTGGGTAGAGGTAGAAGAGGAGAGAACATTTTCAGTACCTGTGTCTCCTGGTTTGTTAGGCCCAGGGTCTCAGAAGTCACAAAATTGGGATGTTGTGCCCTCTAATGTGTAACCCATTTTTCACCATCCTTGTCTCTAACTCATCTCTCACTGCCCACACATTCAGATATAGGAAACTATTGATTGACAAAATATTAATTGCCAAATAACAGTAGTTGGAGAATAAGAAAAATGCAAGCACCTGATTATATAATATTACTTAAATAAAATGTTTTTATAAATGCTATTGGAAGTAAATTCTTCCAATACTTTAATCACACAGAATGATGGAATCCTAGATTTTTTTTCTTGTATTTACTAAGAAAATGATCATGCCTCAAGTATATTAAAATGGAATAGGGGGGTGCCTGGGTGGCTCAGTGGGCTAAAACCTCTGCCTTCAGCTCAGGTCACGATCTCAGGGTCCTGGGATCAAGCCCCACATCAGGCTCTCTGCTCAGCGGGAGCCTGCTTCCCCCCCCCACCCCAGCCTGCCTCTCTGCCTACTTGTGATCTCTGTCTGTCAAATAAACAAATAAAATCTTTAAAAAAATGGAATAGGGAAAATTAAAAATTCTCTTAAGTTGATTTGCGTGTGTTGTGCATATGTGAGAGAGAGAGAGAGAGGAAGGGAAAGACAGAGAGGTGGTTGCAGTGAATTGATGAGTTGCAGGATAGATTTTAAAGTTTTGTCTTTTGCTTTCTACATTTCCTTTCCCTTAGGTTCAAGAGAACAATCAGTAATATCTCAGATGCCTGCTGGTAACATAACCAGAAAGAGTTAGAGGTCCCCAGAAAAGTAAAGATGAGATATAGTTTTCCTGACATAAGAAAAGTCATTTTTTGTCCCCAGCCATTTTCAATGATCTATACCCCACCTGTGTACTTGCCCAAGCACACTTCTTGCAAAACTTCCTGGGAGGTTCTTACAAAGAAATGCAAAAACCTCACTAGTTAAGGATTTTGAGGCAACAAGGCAATGGGAAAACTAACAGTCACTACCAGACCAGGAAATAGCCTAACCTATTGAGACAATAAATCAGTGGTAAAACTCCTAGTGCTATTACAAAAGTAATCAAGGCCCTGCATTTCTTGTCCCAGAAAATGAGCCCAAAAGCCCATCTAGTTTATACCTGCTCTTGAAGCCTGCAGAGTCCCTTTCCCTTGTCCAACAGTTACCTCTGCTTCATTCTAACGTTGAAGTTTCTGCCCTAGGTGGAACATAAGCTTCTTTCAGGTGAACATGCAATACATATATGGGTGTGCATGCATCCACAACCTTATGCCCAACTATACACAGGATAATCAAACTCTCCCTTCTGAATATTCATCTTAAATACTAAGTAAAAATCTCTCTCCTGTTCAAACAGTCAAGGCTTTGGAACTTATTCCCTGTGATCTCCTTGTACGTTGTAAACAAATATTCCTTTGTTTGACAACTCTACCTGTTTCTATCTGTGACGCACCAAAGACTGACCTCCATTAGTTCAGTTACTGTAATGGCTTTCACTACTCTGATTCTACCTCTGCAAGTCTCCAAATTTAACTATTTTTTTCTCCCAATTCCACATGTTCTTGGCTTTAAACTGCAACTCTGAAGAGATGATTTGCTTGTTTAAAAAAAAAAATCAAGAAAAGGGAGTAGTAGTCAAAATTGTTACTTGGAACTTCCTGCCGTAAGGAGCTCTCTCCTGTTGTTTTTCTTTGACTTTCTGGACTAAAAGGACTGAAATTTGGCAATACATCACTCTCCAATCCAGATTACTAACAGAGCAATTTATACTCTTAGAAAAATATTAGTTTAAAAGATCACATAATTAAATACTTAAACATGTAGTGTAATATTGTTGTTTACAAGAAATATATTTCGGTCATCTGAATATTTGGTTTTCATCCATGGTTACTGGCTCACAGCTCTTAAGACTCTTGGAATTTCCTGTGATAAGGGTGAGAGAGGTGTGTTTTGTTACGCTAATGAAGTGACCTTCAGCCCTCACTCAAGGGCAAGGGCTGTTTGCCTGAAGGACCAACCACTTGGTGAGAGCCTTTATAACTTTTTGCCCAACCTGCCTCCCCTTCCCCCCCAATTCAGGATTATCTGGGGAGGGAAGAGGAGCTGGAGTTTCGATCAGCAAATGACAATGATTTAGTCAATCATGACTATGTCATGAAGCCTCCACAGAAAACCCAAAAGGACTGGGTTCAGAGAGTTTCTAGTTTGGTAAATGTATGAAAAGGCAGGAAGAGTGGCAGTCTTGCAGAAGGCAATAAAAGTTCTGTGCCCATTCTCCATACCTTGCCCTGTGTACTTCTTTATCTAGCTATTGATTTAAATCCTCTATTATATCTTTTAATAAGCTGGCAAATATAAGTTAAGTATTTCTCTGGGTCTTGTGAGTCCCTGTGGCAAATTAAAAGAACATAAGAAGTAGGCCACTGGAACCTCCAACCTGTAGTTGCTCAGTCACAAGCACGGGCAATAACCTAGGGCCTACAGTGAGACTGGCATCTGAGGTGGGGCTGGAGATAGTCTTGGAGGACTGATCCCTTAACTTATGAAACCTTATGCTATGTTCAGGTAGATAGTGTCGGAATTTAGTTGAACTCTTGGGAGACCCTGCTGATGTCTGAAAATTATTTGGCGTTGTTGGTATGATGTCCTAAAACCCAAAAAGATATAGCTACCTCAAAATAAGACTAAGGTTGACAGCTTATATATAATAAGTGAGTATATCAGGGATTTAAAATATACCCAATAAATAGTCTAAGGAAATAAGGAAAGAATTTGAAATAAAAACAAGAATAAGAACCTAGTGGTAGTAATAGATCAAATATATGTAATCTAGTTGAATTAAGAACAAAATCGATAGAATACGTAATGGGGTAGATAGAGATAAGGAGTAACTTAAGGATATAGTCATCTGGATACCAGCAAAGCATTAAAATTATCAATATAAAAGAGGTGTAAGATATGTGATGTGTGTGGAACAAAGGCTAGAGAAAAAATTAGATTTCCTTACTACTCACAGCCTGTTGACAAGTCCTTGAAGTTCCTCTAGGGACTCAGCTGCTTCAATGTGGACACGTCCACTCAGGGCGAAAGGCATTCTTAGTCCACCCCCCAGGATACTGTAAAATCTACTTTAACATGTAAAAATTACTTTGGAAACTTCCTTTATCTCTACTCCCCACCCCTGTCCCCAAGATATATGTTGACAATCATCTCCCAAGCATATGACCCACTGATACACATCAGAAGAGTATCTTCCCTGAGTTTTTACTAAATAGTAATAAATGACCTTTCCCTAACAATAGCTAGCCCCCTCAAGGTCCTGGAAACCTTGTTTATGAAATACCTTGGAGGCTTGTGCTATCCCTAACCCCCTCCCAAATTGAAAGTATATAATCAGCCACTCTTCATGACCCCTCTCTCTCTTTCTCTACTTCAAATAAATAAATAAATATTTTTTAAATAAAATAAAATAAACAACTTTTTTTTTAAAAATGAAAGAAGATAAAAGGAAAGAAATATTTGAATATTAATGTACATCTATTTCTTAAGCATAAAATAAATTGTCAAGACACTGGACTAAAACTCACATACAAGAAAAGAGAAAAATATTCATAACTATAGTTGACTCTATGAATCCCAAACTAGGGCATATATACCAAAGGGGAAAAAAAAATAAGTGTTAGAGAGAAAAAAATAATTCATTTATAAAGAAACAAGAATCAGACTGACAGCAAATTTTTAAATAACATCAGATATAAAAAAGAATGAAATAAC
The DNA here is from genome assembly GCF_010015895.1 of Lontra canadensis. Classification (NCBI taxonomy): domain Eukaryota; kingdom Metazoa; phylum Chordata; class Mammalia; order Carnivora; family Mustelidae; genus Lontra; species Lontra canadensis. The sequence continues at coordinate 41,334,434 of NW_022630995.1, read as the reverse complement.
AGCTTTATTATCTTAAAAGAAAATAATCACAAATGTAAACTTTAGATCCTTGTAAAATGTCATTGAAATAGGAAGGCATAATAAAAAATATTTTCAGGAATACAGACCACAGATAATTTGCCTTAATTTGTGTAGGCAGCACTTAAATACTAATATTATTTTAACAATTAAAATGTACTCTATGACCTATAGGGTGGGGGGAAAGAGGATGACCAAGTCATCTTGAAAAAATTCAGTCTTATGTAAAAAGTAAAAAGAAAGAAAAAAGACTTGAAGAAAAGAGCGATAAAACATATTCATAATAAAAAAGGAAATAACTAGAATGCCTGGGTGGCTGAGTTGGTTAAAGTGTCTGCCTTCAGCTCAGGTCATGATCCTAGGGTCCTGGTATTGAGCCCTGAATCAGGCTCCCTACTCAGTGGAAAGTCTGCTTCTCCTTCCCATTAAAAAAAAAAAAAAAAAAAAAGTCCTTTTTTTTCTTTTAAATTTTACTTATTTATTTGAGAGAGAGAGAAAAAAAAAAACATGCACACAGCAGGGGGAATAACAGAGGGAGAGGGAGAAGCACCCTGCTGATCAGGGAACCCCCTGCGGGGTTCGATCCCAGGACCCTGGTATCATGACCTGAGCTAAAGGCAGACACTTAACCGACTGAGCCACTCAGGTACCCCAGTGAATACAGTCTTAAAAAAAAAAATAAATAAATAAAATAAAATAAAATAAAATAAAATAAAATAAAATATATATATAATGGTAATAATAAAGAAATAATATTTCAGATAATTTGATTTTTTTACTGTAAGACTTGGTATAAAAACAGGATGACATACTTGTCTAATTATAGCAAAAAGACTTTGATAAGTTTAGATGCAGTAGTATGTAAAAAATTTAACAAATTTCTTTCATTAACTGATAATTTAATTAGATAAAATTAAGAGACATCAAAATTTAGAGAATCTAATAGTCCTGATCTATTAATAAATGTAGCCATCCTGACCCCCAAAACAATAGTTTTCAGTATATAAGCGTAAGTTGAACATTTTCACAAACAGGCCATTATTTAGGCCAGAAGTATATGCCAATAAATTCCTAGAGTTAAATATCAGGCTATATTTTCCAAGGATAAGGTAATAAAATTAGAAAACAATGACCAAAATATTAAGTCCATATAATTGGAAGTTAACTTCATACCTAAAAAGAAATAATACAGCTAATTCAAAAATTTTTAGAATTACAGTACTATGGTAATATCAACTGTCAAAATGAGTAAAGGACAGGTGAGGCTAGGGAGGGAGAGATACATAGGGAACTTTGTGAACAGGCTCTCAGAAATCCCAAAAATGTGGTGTGGGAAAACCAGAGTAAAGGGATAAACTGGACCACCCTACCCCAGGGAAGGCCACCCTGATCTAGGCATGTGGGATGGAGGACCACCGTGACCTAGGTGTATGGGGTGGGTCATGTGGGGTGGGTGTCTCTATGATAATCACCTGTAACCAAAAAAGAATAACCAGACCCTAAAAAATAGGTAAGCCATTGAAGGCATTATCGATAGAGATGTTAAAAGGATTAAAGTTTCCTGGTTACCTTTTTATAAAAAATAAGCCCTGAAGTCCCTCATTGTTAACTGTGTGGGGACCCCTCTCACTTGTGAGAGCTTTTTTATATATTCACTTGATAAACTTCTATCACTTACTCACTCTCCATTGCCCACGAGATTCATTCTTTGACTCCAAGAGACGAGAACCTAGCTCTCCCACATCATTCCCTAGAGTTAAGTATCAGGCTATATTTCCCAATGGTAAGGCAATAAAACTAGAATATAATGACCAAAATATTAAGTCCATGTAATTGGAAGTTAACTTTATACCTAAAAATAAATAATACAGCTAATTCAGAAATATTTAGAATTACTGTACTATGGTAATATCATTTGTGAAAATATGTGATAATAATTAAAGGTATTAAGGAAATCTAAAGGCTTAAATTTATTAATTCAAAAGAAAAACAAAACGATACAACAAAAACAATAACAACAAAACACCAAAGCATTAAAAAAAAAAAAAAGAATATAAAGGCAAAACCTAAGAACGACAGCAGTAATAACAAAATATTGTAGAAACAAATTTTTGGAATAGATTAACAAAAAAGATTTGACCAATGAGTACTGGTCAGAAATACTCAGAGATGATGAAGATAAAATAAAATACTAAATGAAATGTATAAAACTAAATTATAGACCTAAGAGCCTGATTAAAAATGCTTCTAGAAAAAAAGCCTAATTGTAAGACAATAAAATTAATAGCAACCATAGAGAAAACTGTATTTGTGACATAGGGGATCAATTAGAGATGATAAAGTATTTCCTTAAATATCAAAGATAACAATTAGACTCAGTGGCTCAGTCAGTTAAGCCTCTGCCTTCAGCTCAGGTCATGATCCCAGGGCCCAGTGACTGAGCTTGCATCAGGCTTCCTGCTTGATGGGGAACCTATTTCTTCTTTTCCCTCTCCCTCTGCAGCTTCCCCTGCTTGTGCTTGCTCTTTCTCTCTCTCTCAATAAATAAAATTTTAAAAGTTAAAAAATAAAAATAAGCATAAAGATAAATCCATAAGGTAAAAATATTTATTAACTTGATTAATTAATTTATATTAAAATTAAATATTTCCTTGCAATTAAGTACAGTGTGGAGAAAAAGTTAATAGACAACTGACATAGGAATGAACAATACTTAAAATATCTAAAACTGACAAGGGGTTATTAGATTTAGACTCCATGATGATCCCTATGTATGTGCATAGAAAATACCTTAAAATACTTTGTAGGAATGTGCTGCAGAAAATTAAAGAGATAGGGAGATAAAGGGGGAAGAAAAAAAATAGCTCAATCTGAAATGACTAGTTGGTTGCCAGTGTGTTTTATTTACATTTTCCACCACTTTTTTGGTCAATGAAATTCTTTTACATGTATCTATTGTTATCTTGTAGGACATGTTATACTAATATCATTATTAATGAAGTTGAGAATAAGAATATGATGCCTCATTTCATCATAATTGTTCAAAATGATTCCTGAAGTTGGTAAATGCAGGAAGCCAGAAACAGAAATAATTAGCACCCGTTCAAAAGCTTGTCCACCTGGAACCCATAAGAAAATCCAACTAGATCCTGAAAATAATGAGTGATTTGAGGAAACTGGACAGGGATATAGATTTCCAGATGCTTTTTACTTATAATGGCAATAGCAACTTAGACAATGTAATGGAAAAAAATCCATTAATTGGCAGTAAGAAAATTATTAAAAAAATAAAAACCATAAGCCAATGAACTTGGGAAAAATTATGAAGAATCTACATAAACATAAAAAGAAACAATATGTATTTCCCAAGGCACATTCACATTTTTAAAAATAAGTTAAAAGGTGAACAATATGCCATAATACATATATCAATGTTTTTCATAGAAGTTTAGTATAAAAAATAAACATTTCAAATAATTTATTTGGAAATTGAAATCACATATCTGAAAAACTTGGAAGAAGAAATGGATAACCATGACTAAACAAATGTAGCAGAAAAATGATTTACAATAATAGATAAAAGTTATCACTCAAAAATGCAGTGAATATTGGCCAAGGTTTAGAAAAATTGATAAAATATAAAATGTAAAATGAATTCATAAATGAAAAATAGAATCCCATTAAATCTAATTTGGAAAGAACTAATTTTTTTTTTTTTTTTTTTTGCCTGAATCTGCTCTGCCTTTCATTAGGTGGGATACTGACCAAGCCCACTCAGCTCCTCTCTCATGCCCAGTAATGGTGAAGTCAGGGACATTAATTACTTCTGGGATGAATTTTAAGCACTGTGGATAGGATGCAGAAGCCAGTGGGTTAAACAGATTCTTTCTTGTTTCAGGAAAATAATTCTGAGATGTATTCTGTGCATTAGGATTGATGCTCAGTTGTCCACAGTGATAATCTACTCAATCTGAACTCTTATATGTGTTTCTTCTGAACCATTTAGCTCTTCTCATTCTCTCCTCTTCCACGTGATCAAATCCCAAAATAATTGTTCAGGTTGTGTATGCAAGTCCTAATTTTGAAGGGAAACTCGTTTACAGAAAGAGATGAAAATAAAGATACAGGGGAAAAAATGGTGCACTTGGGTGACTCAATTGGATAAACATCTGACTCTTGATTTCAGCTCAGGTTGTTATCTCAGGGTGATGAGATCAAGCCCCTATACAGGCTCTGTGCTGGGCATGGAGGTTGCTTAAGATTCTTTCTCTCTTCTTATCCCTTTCCTTCTACCCCTTACCTCCCACACTGTCTTTCTCTTAAATAATAAGCACTGCTAAACTATCTTAGATTCTGTACCTTCTCTCCAACCATGAACCTATCACTGTCTTTAACTCTTGAAAACTTCATTAGACAAATTAATGTGATGAAGGAAGCAATATGAGAAAGCCTATTAATCTGATGGTCATGGAACTGAACAAACCCTATTGATACTTTCCCTTTGACTTCTAGCCTATCAATACCTACAGTGAGTCACATACACTCAAGATTATTGTTTTTATTGTATACTTCATATATTAATTAATTTTTGACTCTTTATTACTTTGTTGAAGTGCTAAAACTATGGTAATAAACTTTTAATTAACTTTTCCTCCGATGATACAAATATAACTTGCACTTGAGCTTTAGCTAATTTTATGTTCTAAAATTGCCAAAACAAAATGACCAAGGTTTCTAGATTATTTACTATATTTTCTATTATATAATATTGTTTTTTCTCTCCTTTATAAGGAAAATGAATGCTTCCGGCTCCTGCGTGGCTCAGTGGTTTAAAGCCTCTGCCTTCTCAGTGGTTTAAAGCCTCTGCCTTCCGCTCAGGTCATGATCCCAGAGTCCTGGGATAGAGCCCCACATCAGGCTCTCTGCTCAGCAGGGAGCCTGCTTCCCTTCCTTTCTCTCTGCCTGCCTCTCTGTCTACTTGTGATCTCTGTCTGTCAAATAAATAAATAAAATCTTAAAAAAAAAAAAAGAAAATGAATGCTTGATAACTAAATGAATGCTTTACTAACAAATTAAATATGGCAATAGCATTTTATTTTATCGTGCTTTACATATTAAATTATAATATTATATCACTGGTCTACAAATAACCTATTCTGAAATCATTATACTCACATAGTCATTTGGAAGCTTTTAGCAAAAGAATTCTTCCTCCTGATTGCAGTATATAAGCCACAGAAATATATAGAAGACTCCTAGGATAGAAAGTCAAATCCAATTATCCATGATGCCTTGAGTAGGGACTGACCTATGTATGTCCTGAGATGCACTAGTAGCTGTTACATGTGATAGGATTATATTTAATATATACAGTTTCATTTACTTCACAAAGGAGATATGAATTTGAGAATAAAATATTTGATGAATCTATAAAGTCTGTATCTATTTGTAACCAATGTGGTAGAATTAAGATGTTAATTTGAAAAAAATTTTCATTGAACACATACACATATTCAATTGTTTATATATATAAACAGCATTATTTATTTATCTAAATAAATACATTGTCAGTTAGTAAAATCCATTTATTTATCAATCATAAAGGTAATTTTAAGTACTAAGAATAAGAAATATGTGAAAAGATAAGTGTTCAAGAGTGCAGTTTGTGGTAATTAATACAATATGATAGGCTCATAAAAAGATATATTACTTGAACTTAAGAGCTTCTATAATTAAGCGATGACCACTTGAAATTTGTAATTAGTCTTGCTGCAGTTTTTCCTTGTACTTACTGCCCTTCCCCAGAAGATCATTAAGAATTTCTGTGAATGTCCTTATGTTTAATCTCATTCATGGATTCCACTGCTGCTCACAAAACAAAGCCAAAAAGAGAGGTAACTCTATGTGGAACTCCATCCACAAGCAGTACATTCATAAATAATTAAAAAGTTCTCTACTTCACTTGTTACCCATTCAGCTGATAATTTAAATGAGTAACTGAGGTCATTTTATCAGCACTTTTAATAGAATGCAACTCAGAAACTTCACAGTGTTATTTAAGAAGAAATGTTCCTGTGTTACGGTTTTTATTTTTTTTAAATCAACAAAATAATATTCAAATATTAAAAGCAAATGTCTCCTTTTCTTCCAAGTTTCCTTGCTATGTCAAAGTTATAAACAAATACATTACAATCATATTTTGAGTAGTAGATAAAAACAAATGTTTTGAAAACTTTTTGATCAGTGTACAAACCTTTTAGTCAAGCCCACAATGTCTCATCTATTCTTCCTCTTAACATGGCTAAATTGAAAAACCCTTTATCTAGGAAAGGATCATCCTCCTGCTGCCTCATATAAGATTTTGGCTTCAGCTTAGATTATCTTTTCTGTCCTTTTCTGAAAATAAGTTGTAAATATTAGTAGCCTCAGTTTCTTCTTCCAAAATATGGCTGCTTCTTTACCAAGTGCAAAAGCAACCCATTTTGACCATAGTAAACAGCGTGGACCTACTTTTTTGGCTCACTGTTTTAGTGAGACAAGTGGAGTGAAGATGACTCACCATTTCCAAATGTATTAATAATTGGTAGACCATACTTCTAAATTGAAGTTTTGTTGCCATTAAACTACCACCAGACTCCCTATAATTACAGAGGTAAATTCTTTATATTTACTATATTTGAAGTTACCATATAATATCAAAATAAAATTATGATTATGTGAAGAGTCTGTAATATTAAGAAGATGACTTTGAAATTATTGCTTATCTAAATGAAATTTCCCATTTTATAATCTTGTGTAAGCTTCCTTTGCCATTTCCTATTTAAAATCTATTAGGAGGCACTCTTATTTTCCCTTAAGTGGGAAGTCAAATGTGGAACAAATTCATCCCAAAGGAACTGATTCTATATTCCACTGAAGACCAGGTGGCTTCCATGCGGCATTTGCCTCTTGCATATTGTTCATCTCCTACAACAAATGGGGGTATGCTCTTTAGTAAACTAATCCAACTCAATTAGAGACATTGTCTTCAAGGGATAACATCACAGAGACTAGAATAAGAATCATACTTTTGGGATAATTGGGCCCAGGTTTTTGTTTTGTTTTTGTTTGTTTTCTTTTTTTTTTTTTTAAGATTTTATTTATTTATTTGACAGACAGAGGCCACAAGTAGGCAGAGAGGCAGAGAGAGAGGGGGAAGCAGGCTCCCTGCTGAACAGAGAGCCTGATGCGGGGCTCGATCCCAGGACCTTGAGATCATGACCTGAGCCGAAGGCAGAGGCTTAACCCACTGAGCCACCCAGGCGCCCCTGGGCCCAGGTTTTGATGGCTTCTTTCCTCAATCTTATAAAACCTATCTGAACTCCACTGGATGCCAGAACTGCTTAAAAATATTTGGTCCCTTATAATTTTAACCTGCCAGTATTCAATGCACCTAAGCCATGTGATATCCTATAGTATTTTTGTCAAATGAAGACTCTCAAAGTGTGTTTGTTGGGAGACACTTTTCAATTGGTCGCTTACATTTCTGCACTTATTATTTGTTCTAGACCATCCTTTGAAGATGGTTATATTGAATAGACTTAGAAGACAGAAATAGTATCTTTTTTTTTTTAACTTAACCTGTTGTGTTTGCAAATATTATCTGCCTCTCTTTTGATTCTTCTTGTGGGAACTGAGGCTCAGAACTGATATATAACCCCCACCCCTACACACACACACACTCACACACACACACACAAATACTGTTAATGTTCTGGCTACCTCTATTGCTGTGAATAATAAACTATTTTATTTCTGAACCATGAGTTTGCGTCTTCTGTCAACACCCAAGAAACCATGGCAGACTCATACATCAGCTTTCAAATAATGGGAAAAAAAAATCTCAAATGCTTTATATTTTTTGATAGTGTTACCTACCTCTGAACATATGACCGAACACATATAAAGCTGGAGCCATGACCATATAGAGCTTCTTCTGTGGAAGAACTGTGCATTCACTAGTAAACAAAAGTAGTTTCATCTTTTTTTTTTTTTTTTCCTCCTGGACTCCATTTCCTCTCTCACACTGTTGCTCAAATTAGATGGAGGCTAAGGACCTTTGAGGAAATTTTTGTTTAATGACTCAAAATAAAATAGGAAGAGTCTAAAGTGCTAAAAATAATTCTAGATAAAAGGTATAAGATCATGCAGAAAGGATAGTAATTTTATCCAACAACTGCCTGTTCACCCTTTTATTTATTCATTAACTAATCTCCAAATTCCTGACTGAATCCCTTCTGTGAGCCAGAATGTGAGCTAAAAACTGGGTATTTTAAAAAGTTTTCATTTGAAATCTAGTTAGTTAACATATACGGTTGTATTAGTTTCATGTGCACAATATAACATATAACACTCAGTGCTCATCATGACAAGTGCCCTAATTAACCCCCATCACTTATTTAATCCATCACTCCTTTCAGATCCCCTCAAGTAACCATCAGTTTGTTCTCCATAATGAAATGTCTGTTTCTTGCTTTGTTTCCCTTTCTATGTCTTATTATTTTCCTCTTTGCTTGTTTTTTTTCTTTTATTCTATATATGAGTAAAGGTATTTGTCTTTCTCTGACTGACTTATTTCACTTTTAGCATTATACTGTCTAGTTCCATCCATGTTATTGCAAATGGCAAGATTTCAGTCTTTTTTATGGCTGAATAATATTCCATTGTATATACATACCACTTATTCTTTATTCATTCGTCAATTGATGGGTACTTGGGCTCTTTCAGTATCTTGGCTATTATAAATAATGCTGCTATAAATATATGGGTGCTGGTAGCCCTTTGAATAAGTGTTCTTATATTCATTGGGTAAATACACACCAACAGGATTATTGGATCACAAGGGACTTCTATTTTTAAATTTTATGGAAATTCCATACTGTATTCCAGTATGGCTGTTATCAGTTTGCATTACCACCAACAGTTCACAAGTGTTACCTTTTCACATCCTTTCCAACACCTTTTGTTTCTCATAGTGTTGATTTTAGCCATTCTGACAGGTGTGAGGTGGTATCTCTTTCTAGTTTTGCTTTGCAATTTCCTGATGGTACATGATGATGGACATCTTTTCATGTATCTACTGAACATTTGTATGTGTTCTTTGGGGAAACACTTGTTCATGTCTTCTATCCATGTTTTTATTGGACTATTTGTTTTTGGATGTTGACTAAAAACTGAATATTAAGAAACAAACAAGACAGGTTTCCTTGAGCTTAAATTTTATTTGCATGGGTATCATTAACAGGAAAAAATACACATATGTGTATGTACAAGTGTGTGTATGTATACATCTATCTATCTATCCTCTATCCCCTATCTTCTAATTGTGGTAAATCCTATAAGGGTGGAGAATGGGATAGTCTGAAGAAATATGCTGCTGGATATGTTGGGTAAGCAAATTTAATTGCACTCAGATGCATTGGATATAAGTGAATCACTCAAATGAGTTATTTAATATTATATAGAAACAAATTGAAATTTTTATATAGTTGAAAATAATAGGTAGTTAAAATAATTTTTTGTTGTTTTTGTGTCTTGTTCTGTTTATATACACTATGGTGTGAATGTTTGTGTCTCCCCAAATCCATATTATGAAATCTAACACTGGAAGTGATACTATTAAAACCTAGGGGCCTTTGGGAGGTGATTACTCATAAGTGGGATTACAGTCCTTTTAAGGGAGACCCCAGAGAGTTCTCTTGCTTCATCCGGCGTGTAACTTTACGGTGAGAAGATAGCCATCTATGAGGAAGTGGGCTCTCCCTGGATCTGCCTATTCCTTAATCTTGGACTTCTCAGTTCTAGAACTGTGAGAAATAAATTTCTGTTCTTTATAAGCTATTCAGTCTATATCATGTCTGTTATAGCAGCCTGCATGCAATAGGACAATACTACCTAAAATGAGAGCAATAAGTATAAAGTTTCAGTAAAGTCAGTTGGTAGAATGTTTTTTCTTAGAGAAGACATGCTGCTTCATGTTAAACCTTGGTATTGTATATGTTTCTTGAAAGGCCACTTCTTACTCCTTCGTATGTTTTCCACAAAGTCCAGGATGATACCTTACATAGAGATAATATTTAATCAATACTGTTGGAAATATATACTTCTCTAAAATCTTATTTTGCCTATAGATTACTTGGATCTACTTTGCCTTGTGTAGAATATTTGAAATATATTAAGAACAGAATGTCCCTGTAAATAACATTTAGAATCATCATTAGTTTATGACTCCTGACTCATTTGTTTATGAAGTGATACTTACTGCAAGAACACTAAAGTTTGTAATATAATTTTTGAATTAATCACCAAGCTAGTTTATTATAACTTATGAAAAAATAATTTCTCATGTTGGTTTAATTCTGCTCTTATGTTATGGTCATGACATTTTCATTAAAATAAAGTAGAAAATAAAACTCTTGTGAAATGTTAAACTTTTCTTCCTTATTTTGTTTTGCTTTCCCTCTACCATGCTGGCAAAGCTATATTTTGCAGATAGCTACAATGTTCTAGTTGCTAGGTTTGTTACTTTTGCTAAAATTTTCAAAATATAAGAAGTTGAATAATCATAGATTGTTTACTAAACTCCTTATCTACACATATAAAAATAAAATAATGATGGTGACCTGGGTATTTCTAAAATTGTATTCTGTTTTTCCATATTATGTTTTACAATGTAATTAATAATGATTCTGCATATATTAAAACCCATCCCCTTCTATCTCATCTGTATGTCCATTACAGACCATGTATGATTTCTATTCGTTGCTATGTTGTGGTGAAAAGATTGTCTGATGTAGTCTTATATTTATGCAGATAGATCCTTAAACTACAGTGCTCTTGTTTATTCGCTTGCTCGTGATCAGTATGTCTGAAAGATGGTAACTATTGCATCAGGTATGATGATTAAAAAATATTATTAGTGCCTGATACACTGTGATGAAATAGGTAAGTCAATTCATAATTTGTTAATTAAATTAGAAAAGAAGAAATTCTTTTGGATTTGTCCTTTATTAAGAGTTTTTTTAAAAATAATTCCTTGGGATGGTTTTTGTGTGATATCTATCACATGCCTCAACCTTTAAATTTGAATGTAGAAAAGAGTTATCAGAATGAGGCTAGAAAATATTGTTATGAAATATTTTTGTTCTGTTATATTATGTTAACTTGAGAAATAATGGTAGTTATTTTTATTAGCATTTCCTACTTTCCACATGCCCTTATAGATGAAATGTCATGTTTTTCCTTCTCTTTTTATAGTGGTTGTTATATTCTTCATGATCAATAACAATCAATGAAAATTCATAACATTAATTTTCTTTGGAAAACGATATTTTAGCAAGAATCCATGACCAAAAATTTTAGCTGTTGTTCATCCAGTAGGTGAGACTATCAATTATCCCAAAATTTCAAGAAATAGAGCTTATTAATTTTGTTGGTTAATGTTTATTGTCTCTGAACTTAGAGGTGCATAATTCAATTTAAAATTTATTTTGAATTGAAAACAAGATCTTACTGAAGTTTAGTCATCCCACTTTATATCAGGCCTCCATACATTCTAATTTATTTATAGAAAATATCATAAACATGAATGTCACTTTTCCTATGCATTTATACTGAAACCACAATGACTCAAAGATGTCAGATCTGAAAAGCACTACCTTTCTATAATTTCTGTTTCCTAGGAGGAATGGATATACCATTTTAGCACAATTATCCAACAGTATTCAAAACCATCATGAATTTTAAAACATAGTTATTACACCCTAAAAATCAAGTATGAAAATGTATAAACAACCAAGTCTCTGTCTATAAATGAAATGCACCCACACAGACTGGTTTTAAAACTTTCTAACTTAAGGAATTTGATAGCACAGCCTCAGGGTAGTAGTTTCAGTGCCTACAGTATACTTTCAGGGAAAGAGTAAGGTAGGCTCTGAGTCGCTTTCTGCCTAGGGATGACCTAATAGTGCTTCTGGCATTGTTTGTTTGTTTTTGAAAATACTTTCCTGGGCCTTATTCAGAAAATGCAGAGTTTGGCAATCTATATAAATTAAGGATGATCTTTTTGTATGTTTGTCTTTCACCACATCAAATTAACATAATTGGACAGAAATTTCACTAAATTAAGCACTAAATTGTTAGGAAATGTGTAAATTGGAGCTGCTCAAATTAGTTGCTCTTTGAACTATGCCCTGTTGGTTCAGGATTAGATAAGGAGCTTGAAGGAAAACCTAAATCATTGCTTCCTTTTTTGAGAGTGTCTTGGCATATTTTTTTAAATTAGCTGAAATAAACAATGTGTTTAGTCGCAAAGTGATTTGCATTTTTGCACAAACTCCCTCTCTCCTTGAGAATTATAACAAATATTTCATGAAACATCATTGAACTTTACTTTGTTACACTGCTGTAAAGTACATTCAGAGTTGCCAGTTAAAAGTGTTAGTGTTGAGATGAAATGTCATGTATTTTACTTCGCTCCCATGCAAATGAACACAGAAATTTATTAAGACACAATGAAGAAAAAAAAAATTGACAATGAGTTTCAGATTTTAAAAATCACTTGCCATTCAATCCAAATTGTAGAGTTTGATCAGTTACCGAACACTTATGTGGGTAACTTGATATAATGCACCCCCGGTAATTTTACAGAGATTATTTTTTTCTTACCAATTCTTGATTATTCTATCTATGCAGAGAAGGCTAACTAATTTAAAATAAACTTCTGTTAATTTTGATTGTTATAAACTTAAAATTGATTAATTTCCATATACAGAGTTTAAAATGTTCACAATTTACATTAAATATATATTCTTGGAAAAATTATACTGAAAATTGAAATTAAAATGACATTGTATATAGCTGCAAGAAGCCACCTGTCCCATTTCATCTTACTATATAAGTTGTGTCAGGTAATTTATAAAATCCCTGCTGCATAACAAATCTATTCTTTGTTGGAATGGGTAGTAATGTTTCTTCTTATTTCTAAATAAGAGTTGGTCTATGAGTGCATTTGCAACTGTATTTTTCCTAAGTGGCTTCATGGTCTTGAACTGAAGCAGCTCAGAACATTAAACATCAAAATAATATATTTTGACATAATTAGACATCAAGGAAATGCAATTAAAATGACACTGAGATATCACTACACACTTATCAGAATGGCTAAAATAAAATATAATGACAAGACCAAAATATAATGACAAGACCAAAAGAAAAAAATATACCATTTGATGATACACAATGGCAAGTTGTACCATAACTTAACCAAACCCATCTCAGACTAGTGTAATGTTAAATTTGTTTTTCTAGGCAATGTTTTGGATCACTTACTACTTTTCAAGGATATAAAGTGCTATCATTTTACTTAAAACTGTGAAATTTGGTCAGATTTAAGTTTCAATTTGTGTTAAAACATTCTGTAAACTATGTTAAACTTTGACATTTGTTCCCTCTGTTCAGTGAATAACACTATATCATATTCTGAAAAATACACTTATTTTCATTTTGAAAAATATCCCTTTTTCCTCTTATGGTAATTATTAATATGAATTAATAGTAGGATTTGATATGGTTTCACATGACCATAAATACTTGATTGTATATTATCAGATTTAATAATGAATATAATATACTTCTTTGGACAATTTTTAAAGACCAGTCTACTCTTTAAAAAAAAAAAAAATGGAGACGCACTTCTTTAGTTCACACAAATTTCATTTTATTATATATAACCTCAGATAAATTTCAGCAAATCATAATTTATTAAAATTATATCTACTTAAAAATCTCATAGAAAAGTAAAACCATCAAAAATAAAAATAAACATACACAACACACACACCACCCATGTATTGGCAAATCACAATTGCCATAACAATATATTAGGTATTCCACAGTTAAGATCTATCAAAATTTCCATTAGTGACAAAAAGATTTGTATCAAAATGGACTGATTTTCCATAATCCAAAAAAAAAAAAAAAAAGCCACTTAGGATTTATTTAAAGATAAAGATTTGAACAAATACTTCTTAAATTTAGGAAATTCAGAACATAAGGATTAAAGAAATATTTGCAGTGCAGACTATATTCAATCCTTCCTTCAAAATATGCCTTTGAGTACATAATTCTGTTTTCTCTATCTAAATTGAGTTGTCCTCTAAGGAAGTTTTCTAAAATGTGTGTCTCTGTGTGATAAATGTTCTAAGACCTAACATGTTTCATTGTATTTTTACTGTGCTCTCAAATTTAATCAATAATTTGGCTTGATGTATAATATCTAGTTTCAAATATTTTCCATCTATACAAACACCCAGCTATCTCCTTTATACGCTATTACTATTGAGAATTCTGCTGTCAGTATTATTCTTGTACATTTTAGGTGATCTGTTCTTTCTCTTGGGCATCATTTATGCTCTTCTCTGTTTTTGATATTCTTAAAACTCACCATAATATATATGAGTTGTTTTTTTTGTGTGTGTTTTGTGTGTGTGTGTGTGTGTGTGTGTGTGTGTGTGTTTGTTGTTTTTGTTGTTTTCTTATTTCTCATGTTTGGCATTCTTTTAAGTCTGGTATCTTTCATCTTTCTTTAATTCTCCAAAATTTATCTCAGTACTTATTTAAATATTTTCCTTATATATATTTTTTTCTCTTCTGCTGCATTTGGGCAGAAGTTATTAATCTGTTTTTTTTTCCCAACTCATTTATTCATTTTACAGCTATATTCATCTTAGTCTCCATTTATTGCATTCTTTATTTCAACAATTTTCACTTAATTTATATTTACAGCATAGTATCTTTCTTTTCTCTGTATATGTATATCATTATTTTATCATATATTTTTAAGCTATTTTTTATTCCTGTTCCAATAACACTTGGATTGCCATATAGAGTTAACCACATCATCTTTTTTAGGTAAGTAATTGTACTTTTTAAGTGCATGGTTATTTTGGCCCACGAGTTCAGCTCCTCTTAGGATCATCGAATCTCTGTAAAGTCAGGGTATGCTAGGATTTTCTAAGCAAAAATAAAATACATTGAAACCTGGTAGCTTAATTATAATAATGTTTTCTTTCTCATTCATTCAAAATAGCATTACATTCTGAGCAGCTTCCTTCTATCTTTCAGCTATAGTGTTTGGAAAAACTTGAATTGTGATATCACTATGATAATGTGAATTAGTCAAGGTTTTTCAGAGAATTGGGAAGAGAAAAAGTGGAAGATATTCTCCAGGACCAACTCTGGAAGTGACTATTAAAACATCTGTCCAAATCCCATTGAACAAAACTCAGCAATGCCATCTCCAATGAAATACAAAGAAGATTATATATAGTTCTGGGCACACACAACTCATTTGACCTAATGATGTGCATCAATGAAAAACTGAAGGCCAATCACCACTCCATGGGAGAATTTAAAAATAAACTTACTAATGAGGCCAAGAATTCAGAATCACAAATACTTCGGAACTAATAATAACTGCCTTCACTTGATGCTATTCTATAAGGTAAATCCTATGATCAAGTTTCATTTTTAAATTCTTGCAATTTTAAATCATAACTTATCATCCATCAGCCTTTTTTTTTTTTTTAAGATTTTATTTATTTATTTGACACAGAGAGAGAGAGAGAGATCACAAGTAAGCAGAGAGGCAGGCAAGCAGGGAGGGAAGCAGGCTTCCCTTTGAGCAGAGCCCAATGTGGGGCTGGATCCCAGGACCCTGAGATCATGACTTGAGATGAAGGCAGAGGCTAAACCCACCACCCACGTGGTGAGAGAGTCACCCAGGTGCCCTTTATCCATCAGCCTTAATTGTTTGGAGGAAAATGTGTGGAGGAATAATGCCTTAGGGAGCTAATCTCTCTAAAGAGTTTTCAAGTCTTTACCCCTTCAAGGTTTTTGCACAGCTCTGATAGCCTCTAATCATTCCAGCTGATTTCTACAGTGACAAGTCTGTTAAAACCTGTCCCCAAACCAGGAAGAGAGCTTGAAACATACCAGTCAAGAACAACTTTGAGTCTTTTCAGGAATTTATCATCATTTCTTTGTTTTTGGTTAATATCTGAAATAGTTCTATATTACACTTGCATAATTTCTCCAGAGCTGACTTTGAAGGAGGCATTCAGTTCCAGCTAGTTCCATATTTTGGCAAGAACGATAATTCTATATAAAAAAACATATTTTATACCAGTTATTCATGTTTATTAGCAAATATATCACAATACAAATAAAACAAACAGTTGCTTTTTAATACCTTCAACAAAGATCAAAAAAATATGTCATATTTTCTCTTATTTTTTCCAAAAATTTTATATCATCTGATAGGTCAGACATGTATGAAATTACATCTAAAGTTTTAAAAATATCAGCAAATATTTTCATTTAAATGAAAATTTGAAAGAAATCTACTTTTCCAAACACGACTTTTTATCCTATTTTTTTTAAAATTTTGTTGACAACTGATAAAATGTTTAGCGAGATTATAAATGTTAGATCGAAAAAATGATTAATAGATGTAGGTTCAAATTATTATGTTCCATTAAAAGTGATTTAGTCTTTGGTGAACATCTGTTTGGTAATATGTTGTATCCAGATATAGTAAATTAATGACATATATAAAATTATAGGGAAATGACACCTTCCGTTCCATTATGAGTAGAGCTTTTAAAATACTATTTGTCATAACCTGTCATCTTGTCATTATGTAGCATTATGTAGCATTTAAAAGATGTATACCCTTCACTTCGAAGCCTTTTAGAAATCTAAAATATGACTTTCTATGGTTTGTGTTTCCATATTCCTTTATTTCCAATTTGAACAAATCCACATGCTTTGATTCAAAGGTAATAAATTCCTCTTATTTGGAAAAATGATGTTTATTTTTGTCCTCTCACCCTTAGCAGGTGGTTTCATTTTAGCACACTTCAGAGTTATAATTTCATGCTTATTAAAAACATTTATTATGTTCTACATAGATGAATGAAACTTTTATTTTATTAAATTATTCACCAAAAAAATCTGTTATTTTTAAAAATGTATTTCCTTTGAAGGGTTATTTTAGAGAGTTCAGAGAGTGTCTAGGAGTGTGGTATTATGCAATTTTTAAGTAGGTATGAAATGGTTACTTACATGATTGTTTCTTTAAGGCTTATGTATATTGTCCATTATATGCTATAAAATATTTTGAAAGTAAATTTAAGGTATATTTTACATAGTTTTTTTTTGGAAAAAAAATTATTGAAATGACCTATGAAATTCAGTATACTCTCAACATTAATTTATTCTGAAATTTACCAAATGTCTATTGAACCTATTATATGGAAGATATTACTTCAGACTACACTGGTAAATGAAATATTTGGCTTTGTAGAACTTTTATTTTAATGGGTGAGACAACTAAAAGCTATAAACCTTAATAAAAATTGCCTAGTGCATTCAAAAATGATGAGTACAATGGGGAAAAAGAAAAATTAGATCAGGGTGAGAAAAAATCAAGGTTGCTAGGCAGGGGACGGGGAATTAAAATTTTTAATAGGAAGATCAGGGTAGTTACAATGAAGATGACAATTGAACAAAGGTATGGAAAGGTGATGAATTTGCCCAGAACTATCAGCAATAAGGTCACTCCAGACAAAGGAATTGGCTATCTTGAAGGCCATAAGGTTGGATCATGCCTGGCGTATCTGAGGAATAGCAAGGAGGCCACTGTGAGTGACTGAAGAGTAGCAGGGAAAGAGGTCACAGAGGTTAAATGAGTGGCTAGATCATGTAAAAGCTTAGAATTCATTGTAAAACTGTGGCTTTTATATTTGGAAACTTACTGTGTGATAGAATTTCTGCTAATAACTGAGAGTTCAAATGTCCATAAAATTTCAAAGATTCTTATTCTAGTAAGACAGAATAAAGAAAAAGAGTTCATATTTTCACATGGTGTAACAAATGCTCGGAGATCCAAGTGTAGGAATTTATGTGAGCACAGAAGAAGGCACTAAAATCACACTAATATATTTGATGACTTTCTGTGACTATCTATCAGTTTGTATTTTCTAGATATTTTATAGTCATAGAATCACACAGTATATACTATTTATTGCCTGGCTTTTCTTTTCTCAGCATAATTACTTTGAGAATCTCCAAATTGTAAATAGTTCATTTTGATATTGAATAGTAATCTCTTTCATGAATATATCATAATTTGTCTTTGCTCTATTGATGGACATTGATGGACATTTCCACTGTTTTCAATTCTTAAAAATAAAGCTGCTATGAAATTCATATACAAGTCCTTGTATGAACATAGGGTTTGTTTCTCTTGGTTAAATGCCTAGAAGTAAAATGGCTATTTGTATAACTGCAACATATTTTACATTTAAAAAATTTTTCAAACTATTTACCAAAGTGGTTGTATCATGATATATGCCAACAACAGTTTAGATTTTTTGTTGCTTCTTAACCTAGCTCAGATCAGGTACAATTAGCCTTTATAATTTTAGCTATTCTAATATATATGTAAGCATGTCTCATTATGATTTTAATTTGTATTTCTTTAATGTCTAAATGTTGAGAAATTTGTCATGTGCTTATAAGCCATCCCTATACTTTTGGCGACATGTCTCTTCAATTATTTTCTTTGCATATAAAATTGGATACTCTGTTTGGTTATTAGTAAGGTTTTTTATTTTTATTCATTTTTTAATAATCTGAGTTGGTGTCCATTATCAGATATATAATTTGCAAATCCCTTCTCCATCTTTATGGTTTCTCAATGGAACTTTGATAGCTGTGTCTTTCAAGAAATATGCTACTTCTTTCCTGGTACATGGAGGTATGACTAGAACATTATCAATGTTGACCTTTCCAAGGAAAGTCATGGCTTAAGATATATGTAGTCTGCGGTTGTTGGGAGTGTTCTATAATATCAAGCATATCTAGTTAGTTAATAATTTTGTTCAAGTCTTATATATCTTACTAATTTGATGACCATTTGTCTATATAATATTAAAATAAAGGTGTTGAAATTTTTTTCCACTTCTCTTCTAAGGTAGAAGTTATGATTTTTGTTTTTTGTTTTTCCCCATATATCCCCAAATCTGTTATTAAGTATAAAAAGTCAAGAATTATTATACTCCTCTGATGAATTCATCCTTTTACTCTTTTGTAATTTTGACTTGATCTTTATATCTGATAATGAAATTTGCTTTAAAATCACTTTTCATTATCTTGATATAACCACCAAAGTTTTAGTGTGATTAGTGTTAATATAGTATATATTTTTTTTTTCTTTTACTTTTTAAAGCACTTCTATATTTAATCCTGACAAAGAAACAAAACAGTTTTTTAACTCTGGAAGCATCTTTCTAGATTACCTTTTTTTTTTTTTAATTTAAATGAAGCAGTAGCAATTTTTGTTAAGGGACCTAAACTGAAAGTAGGTTTAGAACTTTATTTATTTATTTATTTAGTAAGATTTTATTTGTTTATTTGACAGCGAGAGATAGAGAGAGAGAGAGAGGAAGCGCACAAGTAGGGGGAATCACGTGCAAAGGGAGAGGAAGAAGCAGGCTCCTTGGGGAGCAAATAGTCCCATGCAGGGCTGGATCCCTGGACACTGGGGATCATGACCTCAGCCAAAGGCAGACATCTGCTTAAATGACTGAACCATCCAGGCACCCCTAGAACATTAAAAAAAAAAAATGTAGCAAAAATAAAAATGACCTTTTAAAAAACATTTTCTTTCTTTTTTTTTTTTTTTAATATTTTATTTACTTGACAGACAGAGAGAGAGGAAGATGAACTACAAGCAGGGCAGAAGGAAGGGAGAAGCAGGTTTCCCACTGAGCAGAGAGCCTGATGTGGGGCTCCATCCCAGGACCCTGGGATCATAACCTGAAAAGAAGGCAGACACTTAATGGAGGAAGCCACCCAGACACCTCTTTTCTTTGTTTTTAATATATGGCAACTGATGCCTCCCAGCCACGAGGAACATATTACCCATTGATTAAATCTTTGATAACAACCTATTTAAAAAGACATGTAAATATATGCTTACTCAGATTTATACACTTTGTGTTTTCTTCATAGTTTGGGGCTGGACCCCATGGTCACAACACTGCTTCCAGTCTTTGCCTTCCCATCTTCTGGTCCCAGGTATTTGGTCAGCAAAGCAAATTAGTATCGAAATTAATAAGCCCTTGGCACTATATCTCTGGAGCAGGGGTTGCTCTTAGCCAAGGCCCAGAGCAGTTGACCTCCCCTCGCTAGAGCTATAGCCCAAGGACTAGGTCCCTGCCACCAGAACTCAGTCTTACATGTTATGCTAAGCAGACAAAACCAAAACAGGAAAGCTCTGACAGCTTTCACTGGCATGCCTCATCTCCCACTACCCCGACATCCAGGCAGGGCCAGATGACAGGGAGGGGTTTTGGTCCAACATATGGAAGGGAAGGAAGTGGCCACGAGCAAGTACCTGCCTCTCTGTTCCTCTCTCTCATGAGCAGGTTGTAAGGAGGAGGAAGAGGAAGAAGAAGAGGAGGAGAGGTGAACTTCAAGGGATGAAGGCCTCAGGTAGGCAGCTGGCTCCTGCCAGCAGAAAAGGGACAAAGGGGAAGGCAGTGAGTCTTGCAGGGAAGGTGGGGGGTAAGGGTTACAGCTTATGATGGAGTCTGGACAGGAGTAATAGGGATACTAGTCATTTGAGTCTACCATTGGCAAGCTGGGCTGGGTGTCAGGGCAGATAGGCCTCCCTGGGCAATGGCTCATGAGAGAAGGTGGAATCCTTCTTTGAGGAGCAGGTGGAGCTTTGGGTGTTGGGAAAGCTTAGACAATATTGGTCCAGGGTCAAGGACAAGTCCGGGTACAGCTGGTTGGAGGTCAAGGCCACAGTATGATCCAGGTCTTCCACCACCGGCTTGACGGGTACCACATGCCAGCCACCCCTCATTATTGTGTATAACTCTCTGGTGCAGTTATTGGCTTGTCCATCAAATGACTCCTTCAGCAGCTTGAAAACCACCTCCACAGGCACTCCAGGATATGGGAGGCTTCCAGAGTGAAGATTTTGCACAGGAGCACCCCAAAATACCAGAAGTCACTCTGGTGGATATAGATCTGGTCAAACATGGCCTTAGGGGCCATCCACTTCACAGGCAGCCCACTGTTGGTTGTCATTTTATAGTAATTGATGTGGTGATATCTCTGGCAAGGCTGAAGTCTGAGATCTTCATCATGTTGTCCTTTGTCACCAGCACTTTCCTGGTGGCCAGGTCTTGGTGTATGTACTTCTTGGAGGCAAGATACTCCATGCCTCAGGCTACCTGGTAGGCACAGGATACCAGGTCCTTGGAAGAGAGTTGCTCCGCTGCATTGTGGCTGATATTGTAACAGTACTCCAGGTCAGGAGGCCTCTGGGCCTACAGGTACTCCTTATGTTGTCTTTGGAGGCATACTCCATGATAATGTACAAAGGACCATCCTGTGTGCAGGACCCAGCAGGTTGATGGTGTCTTTGTGCTTTCCAATCATCTTCATTATCTCCATTTCTGAGATTCGGTTTGACAGATCTTTCTCTGTTGCATCTGACTTCAACATCTTCACAGACACTTTGGTCAAATGATTGGATTTGTCTTTGTCCAGCCCAATGGCCTCCTCCAACACTACCTGCCCAAAGTAGCCTTGTCCTAGGGGTCTGCCTAAACCGCCTAAAACCAGCCTGTCTCAAGGTAGGTATCAGCTCTAGATGATCCTCAAAAACATTAAACCACAAGCTAAAAATTCTCTTCACTAGGTCTCTGTCACAGGTCTAATTTTCTTATCTTTCATCATTTATTTTTATCCTAATTCTTATTTTCAGTATAGTCTATTTTGCTTCCAGGTGTTTCCCTTGTTTTCTGTATGCTGTTTCATGGGGAAGAATTATCCTGTCATAAAATTATTTCTTGAGAATTTATTACATCTCTCAGTTAAAATGGGTACTTTTATGGTATTGATTCATTTGAGTTTTCTCAAAATGGGAAGAATTTTCCAAATGGTGTTTTCCTCAGGGTTCAGAGTATGTCTTAGCCTCATCTTTACTCTTTTTGAAATTCACTTTTCAAATTCTTGTCCCTCTTTTTATCTTTTTAAATTAAAATGTTTTATTTTACTATTTTTTAAATTTGAGTATAGTTGACATTCAGTGTTACATTGGTTTCAGGTTTTTAATATCTCCATACATTATTCTATGGTCACTACAAATATAGCCACCATCTGTCACCATACAACACTATTATAATATCATTGACTATATTTTCTATGCTGTCCCACATCTCTTTTTAAAATCTCTGATTTTTATGTTTTCTGTTATTCTAATTTTCTACCATCATTTTACTTGGTTACTTTAATAAAATATGCCTGATTACACACTCTTCACTGAAAACCATAGCATTGGATTTATAGTAGTCTTCTTCTTCTTCTTTTTTTTTTTTTTTAATTAACATATAATGTATTATTAGCCCCAGGGGTACAGGTCTGTGAATTGCCAGGTTTACATACTTCAGGTTTACATACTTCGCAGCACTCACCACAGCACATACCCTCCCCAATGTCCATAACTCCACCACCCTCTCCCTATCCCCCTCCCCCCGGCAACTCTCAATTTGTTTTGTGAGATTAAGAGTCTCTTATGGTTTATCTCCCTCCCAATCCCACCTTGTTTCATTTACTCTTTTCTTGTCCCCCAACCCCCCCACATTACATCTCCATTTCCTCATAACAGGGAGATCATATGATAGTTGTCTTTCTCCAATTGACTTATTTTGACTTAAACCCTCTAGTTCCATCCACAGCATCGCAAATGGCAAGATTTCATTTCTTTTGATAGGGCTGCATAGTATTCCATTGTATATATATACTACTTCTTCTTTATCCATTCATCTGTTGATGGACATCTAGGTTCTTTCCATAGTTTGGCTATCGTAGACATTGCTGCTATAAATATTCGGGTGCATGTGCCCCTTCAGATCATATAGTAGTCTTCTTTACTTCTATCAGAACCCCAGGAAGCTTTATTCATTTATTTACTCACATAAATAGATGACCCAACACAATGCTTTTTGATGTTCAAATGTATTATGTCTTACTGCTTAACACTATGCTTACTGTTCCCTTTCACTGTCTGACTAAATTCTCATCATCACTATGCCATTTAATCAGAAAGAACATTTGAACTCAGAGTTTTCTCCATATCAGGGAATGAAGACTCCACCCTTCTGTTTGTGCAGGTAAAATAAATGTTGATATTGTCTGTCCTGCACATACCCCATCCCGTTCACCAGAATATTCACCATTAAAATATATACAAAACAAAAACCATATCTCACCACTTCCATTTCCACCCAGCATGCTAAAAACACCATCATATGTTCCTGAATTATTGACTTGATTGATAACCCAACTTCCACACATACTGCACTCCTTTCTCCCTGCAAATTTATTTTGGTACAGCAACTTAACCTAAAAATCAAGTCAGATGATTTTATTCTGCTGTTGAAAATATTTTGGTATCTTCGAAGCATTTCAATGCACTAGAAGGTCATACATCAATACTTTCTTCCTCTCTCCACCACTATGAACTCCTCACTGGCCTCCTTGCTTTTTCTCAAAAGTAACAGACAAGCTGTTCACACAAAGACTATGTACTTATTTGCTCTACCTAGCACAATCTTTTTCTTTAACATTTGTATAACACCTTCCTTCACTTCCTGGGTTTTTTGTGCAAATAACGTCTCATAAATGAGATATAACCACCCAGCACAAAATAAAATTAAGTTTCATCCCAGCATTCTCCAATGGCTTTTACCTTTCTTGTATTTCTTTGTAACACTTATCACCATCAACCATCAATCATTATTCTATTACTGGTTTATTTTCTTATTTGAGAGAGAGAGAGAGAGAATGGGGGGGCAGAGGAAGAAGAAAACATCCCACTGTCTAGAAAGCCTGCTGGGAGGTTACTTTCCAGGACCCTGAGATCATGACCCAAGCCAAAGGCAGTCACTCAATGGACTGAGGCACCGAGGTGCCCCTCTATTATCGGTTTATTTCACTATTATATTTCAAAAGAATGTAAGCTCTTTGTGGTCAGGTATTTTATGTTTTATTAATTGAAGTATTCTCAGAAAGGTAGCTGGCAGATTGTAAGGGCTCACTAAACATTTTTAAACTGTATTTTGTTGTTATTATTGGGCTCCTTTATGGGCTTTACCTCTTACACTAGAAGTCTATCCTTCAGATGTAAGCAATAAGAATACAGTCCTGCTGCCTGTTCAAATGAGTAAAAAGCCCGTATTAAGTGGATATTTTAAAAGCTAAATGAATGGCTTAATAGTTGTATATAGGGGGAAAGGGAACATATTTTCCACAGTTTAGAAGTGGAGTTCTTTTATAGAGTTCTTTTACAAGCCTACACTATTGTACGATAATGGGCAGTTGTACATTATAATTATACAAACACTTTGGTAATTTATACCCTTTTTTTGTGATTCATGACTGGATCATTTAATTCCTTAGGAGCATTATAGCATTTCAACTTTTCATGCTCAATAAACTTATCGGGGTTGCTATCTTTTTTATTCAAATGGAGAAATAGTCATGATTTAATCTAAATAAGGTGTTATTGATTGTGTTGTTTTCTAGGAATGAGTCACACATGCTAGTTTAAAAGTTTTGTTAAATTTCCAAGTCTGGGGGTGCCTGGGTGGCTCAGTGGGTTAAAGCCTCTGCTTTCAGCTCAGGTCATGATCCCAGGATCCTGGGATCGAGCCCTACATCAGCAGGTAGCCTGCTTCCCCCTCTCTCTCTCTGGCTGCCTCTCAGCCTACTTGTGATCTCTCTCTGTCGAATAAATAAATAAAATCTTAAAAAAAAAAATTTCCAAGTCTGTCACTGGTAAAAGCCTTTTGTAGATTAGTAACTTTATACAAAACAGAAAAGTTATGTAACACTCAATTGTTATACTATCTATGTTTCCATCTTGCATTGTAATAACACCCATCTTAACTCTATTTAAGACAAATCATTGCCAGATGGCTTTCTGGCATTGATTGCATGATATGAAATCTAGTATAACTAAAAGTTTTTGGTTTTACTAGCATATAAATCAATTTAGAAAAATGTATGTATTTGAATATAAGTAAAGTTTTAAATTATTTGGCAATTGTAAACTAAATTTATTTTTTTGGTAAATTTTTATTTTCTAAAATTTCATTGAGCTCTTTTATAATAAGAAACAAGTTACAAAAAATTAAGATTTATTTACCCCAATTCAAAATTATTAGGAATATAATCATAGAGGTTGAAGTATTTAAAATATTGAACCCAACATATTTTATTAGGTAAATTCATGAATGCTGAGCATTCATTGTTAAAATAGTACTAATGCTATTGATAGAATGGGTGGAAGCCTAAAATCAAATATTTATTAAATATTTATATTCATATCTTTTCATGGCTTGGTAATTCATTTCTCTAGCATTAAATAATATTCCATTGTTTGCATGTACTACTCTTCATTTGACCTTTCACCTATGGAAGGATATCTTGGTTACTTCCAAGCTTTTGTCAGTTATGAATAAAACTGCTATAGACATCTTTGTGGGTATAGTTTTCATCTTCTTTGGATAAATACCAAGAACTGCTACTACTGAATCATCTGGCAAGAATATGTTTAGTTTTGTAAGAAACTACCAAATTGTTTTGCATTCTTTATTCTCAAGAGACATGGAAGAACATTCCTGTTGCTCCACATCCTCACCAACATTTAGTGTTCTGTTGTCAGTGTTCTGGATTCTGGGTATGTACTGGTGTCTCTTTTTTGTTTTAATTTACATTTTCCTGATGACATATGATGTGAAGCATCTTTTTATATACTTATTTGCCATCTGTATATTTTCTTTTGTGAGGTATCTGCTAAGGTCTTTGGCTCATTTTTAATCAGGTTTTTTCCCCATTGTTGAGTTTTAAGGGGTCTTTGTATATTTTTGATTAACAGTCCTTTGCCAGATGTGTATTGTGCAAATATTTTCTCATAGTCTGTGCTTTGCCTTTTTATTCTCTTGGCATTGTGTTTCACAGAGTAGAAATTTTAAATTCAGTGCTTGTTCTGTTGTATCTAAAGTTATTGCCAAAACCAAGGTCATTTAAATTTTCTTCTAATATTACCTTCTACATGTTTCATGTTTAGGTTTATAATCCAATCTGAATTAATTTTTGTGAAGAGTGTATAATATCTGCCTGGATTTATTTTATTTTATTATTTTATTTTATTCTTATTTTATATTTTTACATACAGCTTCACCATTACTCCAGAACCATTTGTTTAAAAGATTATATTTTGCTGTCTTGTATTGCTTTTGCTTTTATATTAAGTATAAAATATAATTGATAATATATATTCTGTTCCTTTAATCCAGTCTTTCTGTGGTATTACAATATCTTGCTTATGATTATCGTTATGGTAAACTTTAAAGTCAGTCCTCAGACTTTGTTCTCCTTCAACACTATGTTGACTATTGTGAGTCTTTGCCTCTCCATGTAAACTTTAAAATAAATTTGTTAATATTAAAAAAAAAGAACTTGCTGGAATGCATTAAATATATAGATAAACTTGGAAACCAGTGACCTCTTGAGCTTAGCAGGAGACACACCATGGACATCAGTTGTCACAGTGGTGCCTCTGGCAGAATCTGTTGCAAATCCCTAGGCAAAATGAGACCTCAAGGATCTGAGAGAATGTCTAAGAAGTACTTGATACATCCCTTGGGTATGGTTTATTGAAGTGTCCACCTGTCTGAAAGCTAGGGAATCTAGATAAGAGAGGGAATATTAGTTATGATAAAACATATCAACAAACATCAATAAATTTTGTAAAACTAACTGTCATGGCTCATATACAATATGACCAACAGAGGGACTACCAGAAGGAAAGCATCAGTTACGTTTATTGTGACTTTTTAATTCAAAATAAAGCAATGTGAGGGGAAAATACAATGAGAAAATTACTATTTTTTTAAGTGGTAAACTTCTTACAAAATGAAATAGGTTTTATATTCTAAGAAGTATATTGAAAAGTAAAACATTAAAAAATAAAATTTTAATTTAAAAAATTATGTAATTTTAAAAAAGGTTAAAAATATCAGAACCATTTTTCTTATAACTGGAAAATGCACTATATATATATGTATATATATATATATATATAAAATAACTTGTCATGTCTGGAATCAGGAGCATATGGAAAAAAATAATATCCAAGGACAATACTTCTGTCATGTTTTTTGCCTTGTTAATATTTTTAAACAGTCAGGCAACTTTTAGTTTTATAGAAATACCTGCTAAGATACCAGTAGTGCCTTTTGGAGCCAGTTCTATGACTATAAAAATTAATTGCAAATATTCAAAATGTTTACTATGGTGTCACTATTTAGGGCCACCACCAAGTATGTTTCAGAAGTAAGCATGACTGTTACTCTTCCTTAAGGCAAAAGGGCATGTCTTCAGGAGTTCCATCTGTTGTACCAGGAGGTGAATCAGGTAATGATTTTTATCTATAAAATAATTCACTTTTCAATCTAACATTCCTCATTCCACATTATAATAATGGGAACTAGCAGGAAGCTAAAACAAACAACTACAACAACCAGCTTTTCCTTCAGTGGAAAAGTAAATATAACCTTATGATTAGCCTGAAATTTATTTTTAAATATTTTTAAGATAAACGTTTTTGTTAGAAAACCATATATTTTATATTACTAAGAAATAACAGGTGAAGTTTTACTAACTTCTAAAAAGTCTAGTTACTTTTTAGTTGGGGGAACCAGGTGGTGGGTATTGGAGAGGGCACTTATTGCTTGGAGCACTGGGTGTGGTGCAAAAACAATGAATACTGTTACGCTGAAAATAAATTAAAAAATTAAAAAAATGTACCATACTTTTTGCACCATCCTTGTTTTACTTCTCTATTAACTTTCCAAGATTAATCCACTTTAGACTGTATAGATATTTATTTTTATTCCTCTATAATGCTATGTTTACAAGTTTGTATTTATCTGTACTTTTAAAAATATCTTAATTATATACCATTTCTCATCTCACGTAACACTCATGTTACGTCTGCACTTAACAGATATTATGTAACTGAAAACCACAACTCAGCAACAATATAACACACTTTTTCAAAATTAAATGGCTTACCAGAATTCTTTAATTCTATCCTTTATTTGTATTGGATGACCCTTTATTCTGGTATTTGGCATTGTTCACATGGAGCAAAGCTTATAAGTTGATATTCCATAAATAGAAGGATTTATTATGATTATTAATTATTTTCTTTTAGAATGTATAGAATATGGTTGATTTAATATTTCTATCTTACTCTCTACCTGGAACATATTGCTATCAACGTAATATCCACTAAAATATTAAGTTAATTACCTAGATTTTAAACTGCATATTAACAGGAATAAAATACAGAACTCTTCTCAGATTGGGACACCTAGGTGGCTCAGTCAGTTAAATGCCTGAGCCTTCAGCTCAGGTCATGATCTCAGGGTCCTGGGACTGAGTTCTGCAATAGATTCCCTGCTCGGCCGGGAGTTTGCTTCTCCCTCAGCCTGCTGCTCCCCCTGCTTGTGCTCTCTCTTACAAATAAATAAAATTTAAAAATAAATTCTTCTCAGATAGCTAATATAGAATATCTTCTCTGTATTCATCAAAGGGAATGTGCCATATATAATGAAATTCAGACTACTACACATTCATTTTTTAACCAGTAAGAAAGTACTGGAAACAAGCCAAAAATGTCTTCAATGAATTAAAGAAATAGATTGATTTTCAATATACTTCATTTTTCTAAAATAAATTGCAAGATTTTTTTATTTTATTTTTATTTATTTATTTTTTTAATTTTTATTTTTTATAAACATATAATATATTTTTATCCCCAGGGGTACAGTTCTGTGAATCGCCAGGTTTACACACTTCACAGCACTCACCTTAGCACATATCCTCCCCAATGTCCGTAACCCCAGCCCCCTCTCCCAATCCCCCTCCCCCCAGCAACCCTCAGTTTGTTTTGTGAGATTACGAGTCACTTATGGTTTGTCTCCCTCCCAATCCCATCTTGTTTCATTTTAAATTGCAAGATTTTTATAGTAGATATCAGTGTAAATATTCATTATACAAGCATATTCTAAAAATAAACCTGAGAAAACTACTTGACATATATGATGACAAAAACGAGTTTGACAAAGTCAGTTTGGGTAAAATTTACAACAGCTACCACCTGAAACTCTTGTTCTATAATTTAGTTATTTTAATTTACAAAAATACAAGGATAATATATCAGAGTAAGTATATTGATAGCTTTGAAGGTATGCTCTGGTTGTGCACTGTTTACTATTTAAAGGAGAATCAAATATGTGATGCTTATGGTGTGACCATATTAAAATTCAACAAGTTCAGAAGCACATGAGGAATAGAATAAAGATAAAAGATGACCCTTACTTATCCTAAAGACAGACAATGGTATACATGTGCTAGTTGGGGAGAGAATCCAGTCAGTAGATGGAGGATGTGGTAGTGGAAAAAAAAAAAGACACAACGTTTTGGTTGAAACTTTAGCACTATATTTAACAAAGTGAAATTGTGTGTTAATAGCCTTGAATAAAATCCAAAAAAATATTTTCAATTCATTGAAGATTATTTAGGAAAAACTATGAAAAATACAACTTGATAGGGATTCTAAGATTCATAAGCAATATAAGTTTCAGAATTTTCAGTATATTTTCCCTAAAAAGCCATTTGATTTAAATTAAAAATAATTCTATTTACCTGCCACTTAAATAAGAGGAAATTATTTGGTTTTGTAATAAGTCAATAAAATAAATTAACATATCTTTAGAAAACAGACATTCACACTAATTTAAAAATAATAGTGCTTAATCTGTCCAGCAAACATTTGTAAAATTCCTTGCCATCAGCTAGCTCTGGAGTTCTGCTAGGTGAGTAAGGCCATGTATGTTACAGCTCAAAGTACTGACATAAAGCAATTGTCCCCTTAACATCCATTTTTTGCTGTTGATATGTCATGCTATGTTGTTTAAAGATACATAGATGGCCTTATATGAAGGCCTTTGTTTTGTGTGTAAATGGGTGACTGTGTTTTTATTTTCAAATAAGATGGTTCCTGATTTACAATGATTCAACTTATGATATATTTTACAATGATGTGAAAGTGATACACATTCAGTAGAAACTGAACTTTGAATTTTGAATTTGGGTCTTTTTATGGGCCAGTGACATATGGTATGGTACTGTCTTGTGATGCTGGGCAGGGGCAGTGAGCCACAGCTCCCAGTCAGCTAGAAGATTACAGGGGTGAACACCTGATATACTTACAACCATTCTATATATAACCATTCTTCTTTTTTTTAGTGTAATATTTAATAAATTACATGGGATATTTGATACTTTGTTATAAAATAGGCTTTGCTTAAGATGATTTTGCCCAAATGCAGGCTAGTAAGTGTTCTGAGTATGTTTAAAGAAGGCTAAGGTAAGCTATGATATTTGATAGTTTAGGTGTATTAAATGCATTTTCAATTTTTTATGTGTTTCTCTGTATATAACCCCCTTGTAAGCTGAGGAACATCTGTGTATGTATATGTAGCCTTGGTATGGGTTACATATTATTGGCATGAAACATCTAGAACAGTACATGTGCCATATAATTGTCTACAACATCAAACAAGTTTCTTGAAAACTTGTGCCAAAGGGGTTATATCTTTAAGGATTCTTATTTCAGGAGGGTTCTCTCAAACATAAGATTTTCAGAAATTAAGTGAAAATCTGACCAAACTAAACATTTTCCCATTTTCCTTAGTGAGCAAAGACAGCTAAAATCCTTCAGCCATTTTCAACACTGTACTCAACCATTGTAATTCTAATTTAAGAACAGATTATTTATATCAAAACCACATGTTGGCCTAATCTTATACAATATTCATAAATCTCACTGAGAGCCTTTTATTTGTTGAGTCTATAAGGTACTATAGACATTCATCTTTTTTGACCTCATAGCTTCATGTATGTCTATATTTTTGAAAATATATGCATCATAGTTCCATTGTAAAATGTCTGGGTTATAAAATGTGCTATGCTATCAAAATGGTAATAAGAACATACAAATGACCTGATGTCTGATGAACTGGATGAATTGGACCAGATTGACAGATATCACATTTCATACCAGAAAGATTCAGTGGTAATTTTTTAAATGGCCAACTATACTTAGACTGAATTATAACTCATTTAACTTCTTTCTTTGTGTACAGTATTATACATTAGTCAGTATTATAGTAAATAAATACTTTGGACAGCTGTAAATATGCTGTAATAAAAATTGTTTTTCTTCTTTCTTTTAGTCCTTTTAACTTGTAAAACTAGCCACAAATACCATGCCTCCCCCAAAATAATTTGCAATCCAAATTTATCTCTAAATGAATTTGTTGCACAGAAAAAAAAAATATATATATATATACACACACACACACATTTACAGTAGACATGTTCAAAAATAGCTACACAACAGCTGGGCCCTAAATGTAAGCAGTATAGTTGTTTTGTTTTGTTTTGTTTTGTTTCTTTCAAAAAAAACCAGATTATGTGAAATATTGGAATTTTATTTCCAGGTCTAGTATTTCAAGACCGTTAACTACACTTACGGTGTCAACTGCCTCTTGTTGGCAGTATGATTTTATTGGCTCCATGGATAACAGCTAGAATTTACTATTGCTTCTTTCTTTTATGACACACACACAGAAAAAAAAAAATTGACACATTTACTCAAGACCAACCAGAATCATTTTAACCTATCAAAATTGATGGGAGGCCTTCACTGCCAAAGTCACTGCTGGGTTTTCACAATTCATTGCAGACAATC
Organism: Lontra canadensis; assembly: GCF_010015895.1. Lineage (NCBI taxonomy): Eukaryota > Metazoa > Chordata > Mammalia > Carnivora > Mustelidae > Lontra > Lontra canadensis. The sequence goes on along the minus strand of NW_022630995.1, from coordinate 41,302,408 downwards.
TGCTACTCCCATTATGATAAAGGAGAGAAGAGTCATAATCAGGGAAGAAAGCTAGATTAATACTTGTAATTATCATTGAATTATTTAGCCTGCTATAGGATTATTATTATTAGTGTCATTTGATAATTTTCTCTCATTTTATTAAACACAACTTGTGAGTAATTACCCTACCTAATATTTCTCTGTACTGGCTGACTAGCTAGCAAACATTCATGAAAATATCCATTAGCCACACATATAAAATGCTGTATTATGATGCTTTTGAATCAGAACATGCCACTATCTGATCCTTTAGCTCTTTGAGGATTTGCAAATCAATTAATTACATGTTTCTTGGATTCTTTCCAAACAATTAGAAAATTTATAATAGAGTTCATGAACATTGTTAGTTTTACCATATTGAACCAGCAATCACACTTTGATTTTTACAACAAAAACAGAAATGTAAACACACACATTTGGATCAGTTTTCTGTTAGTCTGTCCAGACTTCAAAATCCTATTCCTCAAGATAATGCACACAAAAGTTCTGAATTAAACAAGAAATTAGATAGCACCTGAACACTTGGTTTAATATTCTCAAAAGGACTATGCAACTCATTTCTTACATTATGACATTGTTTTACAAAGATCCACACTTTTATAATGTTAATGTTTTTAAAAATAATCAATAAAGTCAATTAATCATTAAAAATCAAACATAAAAATTTCTATTTTTTGCTTTTTCCCCCTCATTTGGAACTTACTTATAGCCTGATAATTAAAAGGTACCTATGTTTATGAAAATCTGGACAGAGATAGCTCTAAGATCCCATTCAGAACTTGATATTAATCTAAGTCTTTTGGCTCCATTTATCCTGAGAGCAAAGAATAGGACAAAGGATTTGAGTACTGTTAGTTTATCTGGGAGATTATCCAAGGTAGAAAAGAATGGGAAAGTGAGACAGTGAAGAAGCAACTTTGTCATAAAGGTACATTGTTGATATAATTGTTGTGGATAGAAAATGAAGGCTTGCTTTTACTGGAAGTTCCTGAGAAACTTCTTTAAGTTGTCCTCATGAAGACCTGAAAACTGACAATTTTATCTATGGTTCCTATTTCCACTTCACTGAGAGCTGTCCTCAGAGGACATTAACTCTCCTACACTTTTGGGTTGTGTTGGAGACATTCTAAAATGAGAGATAGAACATGAGATGCTATCAGTGTTAAGTAACTGTAATTTCCCATGCAACTACACACCACAGGTGTGGCTATAATCAGGGGTTGGGCCTTGATATCAGAGGTATTTGAGGCAGTATCATTTTAGGTTAATCACTGTATCTGAAATTTCCAAAAACTTCAACAGATGAAACTTTGATTATAAATCTATAAATATAACAATAAGTCTACTGTATTCAAATTATTTTCATAGAAATGCACAAAGCATCAATTGATTAATATTTAAATGTTACAAAATACTGAACTGAAAGAATTTGATCATATAACAACGTGTAAGAAGTAGAACTTAGGTTTAGGTTAGAACTCAGGATGCATTTAAGACTCAGTTAAGAAATTGAATGGATGTCTATCTTATAGGTTTGCTAAAAATCAGTGACTTTGTTTTCATGTGTGGCTATGCAGGAATTTTAAACTTTCTCTAAGAAGTTATTAGATTTGATTATATAATGGCAGTAAAGGATGGGGAAAAGCAAAGTACAAACCCATAAAGACACAGAGTATGAGAAAAGAGTAATAGATAGGAAGAATCAATGCATTTGAGGAAAATGGGAATTGAGCTACACAATGATTGTTGATTTTTTAGATGGAGAAAACAAAACTAGCTTGCAAGAAGGAAATAATAGAAGACATATTGTGATGTGATACAGAATCCAGGAAAAGGTAGTAATGTGGAGTAAAGGAGTAGGGAGAGCATATCAGGTAATTTGGATAGGAAGGAGTTAGGAGATGATTGCTTGATAAATTTTATATGGTGCATTTAAATGCACATATTTCTCTTCTTTAATTTATATGGAGAACAGGGTGTCCTTCTCTTCCCTTTCAGAGGACCAGAGGTATACTCTTTCAGACTGAAAACCTGAAAAGCTCAGGACTCAGTTGCTTAAGCACAGTTGAGAGGACATATTTCAATTAAGATTTACATTTTGCTGTATGTGATAGACTGTCAAAAGTGGTTTAACCATATTTTTTCATTTAACAAGAAGACTACAGAGAGTGTTTTCTGGTGTTGGTACAGAGTCTTAAGAAAGTCAAGTGAAATATCTTAGAGATTTTCATGGCTTTTTATTCACGGTTGCAAAAATTGCTGTTGGAGTTCTCATTATTAAGCTCACATTTCTGGCAGAAAGATAGAGGCAAAAGAGAATCATATCTTGTATGACTGATACTTTGTCATATGGTTACAATGTAACTAGAAAAGAGACAATAAAATGTTTGATGTTGTTTTAAGTTTCCTTGTTGTCAATCCCTCAGTGCTTTCTGATATTAAAGGAAAAAGTAGATGGATATTGAACTGGCAACTATCAACATCTGTCAGTCTCTCTTGGATAACCAATATCTCTATGATCTCTTCTTCTCAGTAAAAAAAAAATATTCATAACCTACACTGTGCCATCTCAAGTTACTACACCAAGATAAAATTACAATGATTTTCAGTCCTTCCAAATGGACAGAATACCCTTCCTTATGATATCATGTCTTATAAGATAGATAATTTGCCTGCTACCAATATACCCAGATGTGACTGTGGAAGAGACAGGAAAAAAATAATAATATTTATATATTCCTTGGGTTGACCCTGTTTACACAGATTCATTACTATTAGAAAAGGTTGGTTTGGGACATTGGAATGAATTTACTTAATGGGTCTGTATGTAATTGGGTTGGAGGAAATTTTTAATTTCTACAAAAATTATTAGAATTCTATCTTATTTTCGTTTGTTAATTTTCACATGTTAACAAACAAAGCCAAAGTTTTTGTCTAGCAGACAAGATCTTAAATCCTAACAAAACTCAATTTTTTCCTTTTTTTTTTTTTAATTTCTTTTCAGCGTAACAGTATTCATCGTTTTTGCACCACATCCAGTGCTCCATGCAATCCGTGCCCTTTCTAATACCCACCACCTGGTTCCCCCAACCTCCCACCCCCCACCCCTTCAAAACCCTCAGATTGTTTTTCAGAGTCCATAGTCTCTCATGGTTCACCTCCCCTTCCAATTTCCCTCAACTCCCTCCTCCTCTCCATCTCCCCTTATCTTCCATACTATTTGTTATGCTCCACAAATAAGTGAAACCATATGATAATTGACTCTCTCTGCTTGGTTTATTTCACTCAGCATAATCTCTTCCAGTTCTGCCCATGTTGCTACAAAAGTTGGGTATTCATCTTTTCCGATGGAGGCATAATACTCCATAGTGTATATGGATCACATCTTCCTCATCCATTCGTCCATTGAAGGGCATCTTGGTTCTTTCCACAGTTTGGCGACCGTGGCCATTGCTGCTATAAACATTGGGGTACAGATGGCCCTTCTTTTCACTACATCTGTATCTTTGGGATAAATACCCAGTAGTGCAATGGCAGGGTCATAGGGAAGCTCTATTTTTAATTTCTTGAGGAATCTCCACACTGTTTTCCAAAGTGGCTGCACCAACTTGCATTCCCACCAACAGTGTAAGAGGGTTCCCCTTTCTTCACATCCTCTCCAACACATGTTGTTTCCTGTCTTGCTAATTTTGGCCATTCTAACTGGTGTAAGGTGGTATCTCAATGTGGTTTTTCCTTTTTTTTTTTTTTTTTTTGTTAAGTTTGAGAACCTCATGTTCTCTCATGCTGCTTTAATACAATTCAAAGAAAAGGAACTAAATGGGGCAGTAAGACCAGGCTTTTTATTTTATTTTATTTACCTTATTTTTAATTAAAAAAATAAAGATTGTTTTTATTTATTTGAGAGAGAGAGAGAGAGCATGAGTGGGGCAGGGAGAGGTAGCTGCAGAGAAAAACTGAGAAGTATACTCCCTAATGAGCAGGAAGCCTGATGTGGGGCTTGATCCCAGGATCCTGACTGAGATCATGACCAGAGCCCAAGGCAGACACATGTGCAAAATCCCTTTTTTCTGGGAAACAATACTTTACAAGAGATGTTTGGGAAAGTACTGGAAAATCAACTTTAATCGGAGATACAAAAATTTAATTGACTTTTGTAAAGCTACAGGGATCCAAATGATGGGAATCCCAGCCAGTTTAGGTTGTGAAACACAGAGTATTCTTCTCCATAATATTTCATTTTCTTCCATGTCTACTAACTCCAGTCCAAGTTCATTGATCTCTTTTTAGAAAGTGCAAAACACGGCAAAGAATACCAAACAAGTGCCCAATATTCTACATTTATTGTATCATTTCTAACATATAGAAGTGTGTTATCAAGGCTGGTCCTGTGAACGGACATAGTTATGCTAAAGTGTGTTTTGTTCTCCAAGAAGTTAAATGCATGATTATTACACAATTATAAAATACTTGTGTCAAGAATTTTTATTCAAAAATTAATAAGAGAAGCAGATATTAAAACTAGTTCACATGGTAATTTGAGATATAAGCAGAGTTGTGCAGCAGAAGTGTGTTAGGACCATAATTTGGGTTATAGAATTTATGTTTTCTAATGAAAAATCATTAACTTGCATTATTGTTAATAGGAATCTTGTGCATTACCATCAGTTTTCTACATTATAACTTCTTTCTCTACAGTTTGTAAATCACTTTGTCAATAGCAAGTTAATAAATGGTGTGACTCCAATGGATTCAGATAATCTCCAGAGTTTCTGCTACATAATGCCCAGGACTCCATTGAAAGGACACCTAAGAATTTATTTTGCCCAAGAATTTGATTATATTTTTTCACTGTCCTTACCTATTTTCCAAACCTAGTCCTTTTGCTTCTCCTTTCAGTCTGTGGACAACCCTGTATCTGACTGACTTGTTAATTCTGGGAATGTTTTGCAGATTTATTTGCTTGCCAGAGGTGGTTCCTTTTATTGATGTCTAAGAACCCTAATTAGTTAAGAAAACCTTTTTTTAACATTTTCATTGCTATTATTATGATTATTATTGCTAATATCTCTATTATAAATAATTCACAAGGGCAGCCTTCTGACAAAAGACAAAGAGCTGGCTACTAGTAGAAAAAGTACATTTGACTATACCAGTGAAATGATAAAGGGATTTGAGAAAATATGGCAAAGCACTGGAATTTATGTTAAAATTTTAAATATTATAGACACATTTACTTAATTTCTAATAATGTTGTTGCTTATAATTAAATAAGATGTTTCCCATGAACCACACATTACAGTAAATGTATTGTTTACACAGATTAAATTTTCATCAAAAAATTATAAGTGTGGGAGAGGAGTCAAGATGGCGGAGAAGTAGCAGGCTGAGAATACATCAGGTAGCAGGAGATTAGCTAGATAGCTTATCTAAAGATTGCAAACACCTACAAATCCAACGGGAGATCGAAAAGATAGAAGAACAGCAATTCTAGAAACAGAAAATCAACCACTTTCTGAAAGGTAGGACTGGCGGAGAAGTGAATCCAAAGCGACGGGAAGATAGACTGCAAGGGGAGGGGCCAGCTCCCAGCAAGTGGCAGAGCAACAGAGCACAAAATCAGGACTTTTGTCCCCGCTGAGGGACAAGGCTCCAGAGGCTCAACTGGGGTGAAGCGCACACGGGGTCAGCATGGCCTCAAGTCCCGCAGGGTCACAGAAGGATCGGGGATGTCTGAGTGTCGCAGAGCTTGCAGGTATTAGAATGGGGAAGCCAGCTACAGAGACAGAGCCAAGGAGTGAGCTCTCAGCTCGGGGTTACATTGAACCGGTCGCAGGCTTGGTGAGCTGGGAGCACGGCCAGAGGCCAGGGAGACAGGAGTAATTAGGCACTATTCTCTGAGGGCGCACTGAAGAGTGGGACCCTGAGCTCTCTGCTCCTCTGGGCTGGACACTGGGAGGCCACCATTTTCATTCCCCTCCTCTGGAACTCTACGGAACGCCCTCAGGGAACAAAAGCTCCTGAAAGCAAACCCAAGCTGATTACTCAGCCCGGCCCCTGGTAAGGGAGGTGCAATTCAACCTGGGGCAAATACACTTGAGAATCACTACAACAGGCCCCTCCCCCAGAAGAGCAACAAGAAATCCAGCCAGGACCAAGTTCACCTAAGGAGTGCAGTTTCAATACCAAGGAGAGCAGCGGAATTCCAGAGGAGGAGAAAGCAAAGCACAGAACTCATGGCTTTGTCCCCATGATACTTTAGTCTTGCATTTAATTTAATTTTTTCTTAGTTTTCAATTTATTTTATCTTTTTTCTCTTCTTCTGCTAATTTTTTTAAGCTTTTACCCTTTCTTTTTTAACGTTTTTTAACTAGTTTATCTAATATATATATATATATATATATATATTTTTTTTTTTTTTTTTTTTTTTTTTTTTTTTTTTTTTTTTTCTTTCTAAACCTCTTTTTATTCCCTTTCTCCCCGCCTCACAATTTGGGATATCTTCTGATTTGGTTAAAGCATATTTTCCTGGGGTCTTTGCCACCCTTTTAGTATTTTACTTGCTCCTTCATATACTTTTTTCTGGACAAAATGACAAGGCAGAAAAATTCACCATGAAAAAAAGAACAAGAGGCAGTACCGAAGGCTGGGGACCTACCAATAAAGACATTGGTAATATGTCAGATCTAAAGTTCAGAATGATGATTCTCAAGGTCCTAGCTGGGTTTGAAAAAGGCATGGAATATATTAGAGAAACCCTCTCTGGAGAGATAAAAGCCCTTTCTGGAGAAATAAAAGAACTAAAATCTAACCAAGTTGAAATAAAAAAAGCTATTAATGAGGTGCAATCAAAAATGGAGGCTCTCACTGCTAGGATAAATGAGGCAAAAGAAAGAATTAGTGATACAGAAGACCAAATGACAGAGAATAAAGAAGCTGAGCAAAAGAGGGACAAACAGCTACTGGACCACGAGGGGAGAATTTGAGAGATAAGTGACACCATAAGATGACACAACATTAGAATAATTGGGATTCCAGAAGAAGAAGAAAGAGAGAAGGGAGCAGAAGGTATATTGGAGAGAATTATGGGAGAGAATTTCCCTAATATGGCAAAGGGAACAAGCATCAAAATCCAAGAGGTGCCGAGAACCCCCCTCAAAATCAATAAGAATAGGTCCACACCCCCTCACCTAATAGTAAAATTTACAAGTCTTAGTGACAAAGAGAAAATCCTGAAAGCAGCCCAGGAAAATAAGTCTGTAACATACAATGGTAAAAATATTAGATTGGCAGCAGACTTATCCACAGAGACGTGGCAGGCCAGAAAGAGCTGGCATGCTATATTCAGAGCACTAAATGAGAAAAACATGCAGCCAAGAATACTATATCCAGCTAGGCTATCATTGAAAATAGAAGGAGAGATAAAAAGCTTCCAGGGCAAACAAAAACTGAAAGAATTTGCAAACACCAAACCAGCTCTCCAGGAAATATTGAAAGGGGTCCTTTAAGCAAAGAGAGAGCCTAAAAGTAGTAGATCAGAAAGGCACAGAGACAATATACAGTAACAGTCACATTATAGGCAATACAATGGCACTAAATTCATGTCTCTCAATAGTTACCCTGATGTGAATGGACTAAATGCCCAATCAAAAGACACAGGGTATCAGAAGGGAAAAAAACAAAAAAACAAACAAACAAAAAAAAAAAAACCACATCTATATGTTGCCTACAAGAAACTCATTTAGACCCGAAGACACCTCCAGATTTAAAGTGAGGGGGTGGAAAACAATTTACCATGCTAATGGACATCAGAAGAAAGCAGGAGTGGCAATCCTTACATCAGATCAATTAGATTTTAAGCCAAAGACTATAATAAGAGATGAGGAAGGACACTATATCATACTCAAAGGATCTGTCCAACAAGAAGATCTAACAATTTTAAATATCTATGCCCCGAACGTGGGAGCAGCCAACTATATAAACCAATTAATAACAAAATCAAAGAAACACATAACCAATAATACAATAATAGTAGGGGACTTTAAAACTCCCCTCACTGAAATGGACAGATCATCCAAGCAAAAGATCAACAAGGAAATAAAGGCCTTAAATGACACACTGGACCAGATGGACATCACAGATATATCCAGAACATTTCATCCCAAAGCAACAGAATACACATTCTTCTCTAGTGCACATGGAACATTCTCCAGAATAGATCACATCCTCAGTCCTAAATCAGGTCTCAACCGGTATCAAAAGATTGGGATCATTCCCTGCATATTTTCAGAACACAATGCTCTGAAGCTAGAACTCAATCACAAGAGGAAATTTGGAAAAAACCCAAATACATGGAGACTAAACAGCATCCTTCTAAAAAATGAATTGGTCAATCAGGAAAATAAGGAAGAATTGAAAAAATTCATAGAAAGAAATGATAATGAAAACAGAACCATTCAAAATCTGTGGGACACAGCAAAGGCAGTCCTGAGAGGAAAATATTTAGCAGTACAAGCCTTTCTCAAGAAACAAGAAAGGTCTCAAATACACAACCTAACCCTACACCTAAAGGAGTTGGAGAAAGAACAACAAAGAAAGCCTAAACCCAGCAGGAGAAGAGAAATCATAAAGATCAGAGAAGAAATCAATGAAATAGAAACCAAAAATCAATAGAACAAATCAACAAAACTAGGAGCTGGTTCTTTGAAAGAATTAATAAGATTGATAAACCCCTAGCCAAACTTATCAAAAAGAAAAGAGAAAGGACCCAAATAAATAAAATCATGAATGAAAGAGGTGAGATCACAACCAACACCAAAGAAATACAGACAATTATAAGAACATACTATGAGCAACTCTACGCCAACAAATTTGACAATCTGGAAGAAATGGATGCATTCCTAGGGACATATAAACTACCACAACTGAACCAGGAAGAAATAGAAAATCTGAACAGACTCATAACCAGTAAGGAGATTGAAACAGTCATCAAAAATATCCAAACAAACAAAAGCCCAGACAGCTTCTGGGGGGAATTTTACCAAACATTTAAAGAAGAACTAATTCCTATTCTCCTGAAACTGTTCCAAAAAAATAGAAATGGAAGGAAAACTTCCAAACTCATTTTATGAGGCCAGCATCACCTTGATCCCAAAACCAGACAAGGATCCCATCAAAAAAGAGAACTACAGACCAATATCGTTGATGATACTCTCAATAGATGCTGAAAAAGCATTTGACAAAATACAGCATCCCTTCCTGATCAAAACTCTTCAAAGTATAGGGATAGAGGGCACATACCTCAATATTATCAAAGCCATCTATGAAAAACACACCGCAAATATCATTCTCAATGGAGAAAAACTGAAAGCTTTTCAGCTAAGGTCAGGAACATGATAGGGATGTCCATTATCACCACTGCTTTTCAACATAGTACGAGAAATCCTAGCCGCAGCAATCAGATAACAAAATGAAATTAAAGGCATCCAAATTGGCAAAGAAGAAGTTAAACTATCACTCTTCACAGATGAGATGATACTATATGTGGAAAACCCAAAAGGCTCCACTCCAAAACTGCTAGAACTTGTACAGGAATTCAGTCAAGTGTCAGGATATAAAATCAATGCACAGAAATCAGTTGCATTTCTCTACACCAACAACAAGACAGAAGAAAGAGAAATTAAGGATTCAATCCCATTTACAGTTGCACCCAAATCTATAAGATGCCTAGGAATAAACCTAACCAAAGAGACAAAGAATCTATACTCAGAAAACTATAAAGTACTCATGAAAGAAATTGAGAAAGACACAAAGAAATGGAAAAATGTTCCATGCTCCTGGATTGGAAGAATAAATATTGTGAAAACGTCTTTGCTACCTAAAGCAATCTACACATTTAATGCAATCCCTATCAACATCCCATCCATTTTTTTCAAAGAAATGGAACAAATAATCCTAAAATTTATATGGAACCAGAAAAGACCTCGAATAGCCAGAGGATTATTGAAAAAGAAAGCCAAAGTTGGTGGCATCACAATTCCAGACTTCAAGCTCTATTACAAAGCTGTCATCATCAAGACAATATGGTACTGGCACAAAAGCAGTCACATAGATCAATGGAACAGACTAGAGAGCCCAGAAATAGACCCTCAACTCTATGGTCAACTAATATTCAACAAAGCAGGGAAGAATGTCCAATGGAAAAAAAGACAGCCTCTTCAATAAATGGTGTTGGGAAAATTGGACAGCCACATGCAGAAAAATGAAATTGGATCATTTCCTTACACCACACACAAAAATAGATTCAAAATGGATGAAGGACCTCAATGTGAGAAAGGAATCCATCAAAACCCTTGAGGAGAACACAGGCAGCAACCTCTTTGACCTCAGCCACAGCAACATCTTCCTAGGAACATTGCCAAAGGCAAGGGAAGCAAGGGCAAAAATGAACTATTGGGATTTCATCAAGATCAAAAGCTTTTGCACAGCAAAGGAAACAGTAAACAAAACCAAAAGACAACTGACAGAATGGGAGAAGATATTTGCAAGCCACATATCAGATAAAGGGCTAGTTTCCAAAATATATAAAGAACTTATCAAACTCAATACCCAAAGAACAAATAATCCAATCAAGATATGGTCAGAAGACATGAACAGATATTTCTACAAAGAAGACATCTAGATGGCCAACAGACACATGAAAAAGTGCTCCATGTCACTTGGCATCAGGGAAATACAAATCAAAACCACAATGAGTTATCACCTCACACCAGTCAGAATGGCTAAAATTAACAAGTCAGGAAATGACAGATGCTGGCAAGGATGCGGAGAGAGGGGAACCCTCCTACACTGTTGGTGAAAATGCAAGCTGGTGCAACCACTCTGGAAAACAGCATGGAGGTTCCTCAAAATGTTGAAAATAGAACTACCCTATGACCCAGCAATTGCACTGCTGGGTATTTACCCTAAAGATACAAACGTAGTGATCCAAAGGGGCATGTGCACCCGAATGTTTATAGCAGCAATGTCTACAATAGCCAAACTATGGAAAGAACCTAGATGTCCGTCAACAGATGAATGAATAAAGAAGATGTGGTATATATACACAATGGAATACTATGCAGCCATCAAAAGAAATGAAATCTTGCCATTTTCGACGACATGGATGGAGCTAGAGGGTATCATGCTTAGCGAAATAAGTCAAGCGGAGAAAGACAACTATCATATGATCTCCCTGATATGAAGGAGAGGAGATGCAACATGGGGGGTTAATGGGGTAGGAGAAGAGTAAATGAAACAAGTTGGGATTGGGAGGGAGACAAACCATAAGTGACTCTTAATCTCACAAATCAAACTGAGGGTTTCCGACAGGGATGGAGGTTGGGAAAAGGGGGGTGGGGTTATGGACATTGGGGAGGATATGTGCTATGGTGTGTGCTGTGAAGTGTGTAAACCTGGCGATTCTCACACCTGTACCCCTGTGGATAAAAATATATTATATGTTTATAAAAAATAATAAAAATAAAATAAATTTTAAAAAAAGAAAAGAAAAAAATTGTAAGTGCATTTTATTTTAAGATCACGATCAGCATTTTGCGGATGAGAAAAGTGAAATTTAGAAAGTATGTCTCTTCAAATCCAACATACAATATCTGGCCTAGATAGAAAGATATACTATCACCATTGAGGAAGATAATTGAGATTACTTAAAATGATAAACTTTACTGTTTAGGGTTTTTTAAAAAGTTTGTCACAGATTCAGATTCTTTTAAAATATATACCTATTTTGTGTAAAGAGAATGCACTGAGAAGTAAAAAGAAAGTGATATATCAGTGCTACCAACTAATGGCTATAATATCATCACCTTATTTATGCACAATGAAGCAGCATGCAATATTTAAATAAATTTAAATAAATTCCTATTGATTTATTATTAAATGAATTCCTCTAACAAACAGTGTGTTTTGAAGGTTGCTAGCAGAAAAGTGTTGCACTACATGGAAGTAATCAGAAAATATGATCTAAAATTCTGCTTTCAGGAAGCTATAACAGTAAGTATTGAGCATTAGCTATTATATGCTATGGATGAATAACAGATATCTACATTTGAAACTAATGGTACACTATATGTTAACTAATTGAATTTTTAAAAGTTAATAAAAAAATAACACTATTTTATAAAACAATATTCCCAGATGGCTCTTTTGCTTTATTTCTTATTTATTTTTTTTTAAGATTTTATTTATTCATTTGACAGACAGAGATCACAAGTAGGCAGAGAGAGGCAGGCAGAGAGAGAGAGGAGGAAGCAAAGCAGGCTCCCCACGGAGCAGAGAGCCCGATGTGGGGCTCGATCCCAGGACACTGGGATCATGACCTGAGCCGAAGGCAGAGGCTTTAACCCACTGAGCCACCCAGGCGCCCCGGCTCTTTTGCTTTAAAATACTCACTTTGTAATGAGAGTCATTACTTTTGTCTAGCCAGTTCTTACATCACTGTTTATCCTTTCCCTGCTTTATCCTTTCCCAGTATCAATAAAGGTTCACTTGGGTTACCTAGAAGCCATGAGAAAGTTTGTAATAGATCTGGTTGGTTTTCACCAGCAATTTGACCACCCTGAGCACAGGGAAGTCTATTGATAAAGGCTTTATTGCAATAAATTGCAAATACATGGATGATTTTGAAATCTCTTTCTTGAGGTCTTGTTTCATGATAATAAATTTAGGGTGACTTATTGGAATGAATGTTATTAACATATTTTCATAGTTCCAAGTACATGGAATTGTAAAATAGATTAATGAATGTGGCATTATTGACAACTGTCCTCATTTTGAAATTAAATTACAGTGTACTGAGCTGAGGAGGCAAAGCAGATTTGGGATTATGAGTGAAATAATTTAAAAAGTCTTAGGGGTATGAGCAGACTGTTGGGTAATTCAGTAGAAAAATGTCAACTGATTGAGATTCTGTGTTCCCTGATTTCAGAGAGAAGTTAGGATAAATAAGTAACACGAGGAGACTAGGAAGCCAAACATAAGTGATGATTTTGTGCCAGAGTGTGTATACATCTGTTTATCTTCCTGCTTTACCACTAAGGTTGCTCCTAGAGGAAAGTTTAAATATGTGTTGGAGCTAATCTCTGTGGATTACACAAGAAACCACAACCTACAGCTCTCCCTGAAACACCCCTTATGATTTCAATGTAATTTGGTTTTTGCATTTTTAGAAATAACAAAATACTTTGCAAACTCATCTACTTTATTATTTCTACAAGTTACCACCACAAGTGAGTCAGCTGTCTCCACATTTTAACACAGTGACAGTCACAGAGGAATGGAGGAATGAGTAGAGTTATCAATATATGTGCTTTTAAGAAGTATGACAGGGTAGCAGCTATTTCCAGGATCCAAAACATGGGTCAAGCAGCTGTGCAGGAAAAGTGATGGAATAAATGACTCATTCCAGAGGAGTTCTATAACATATTAGTTCTATAATGTATCTTCAACACCCAATTACCTGCTTTGATCTAAAGATAAGGATTTACAGGTAAGGTCCCATTTATGATTTGACTGGTAGGGTCTGAATCATATTTACTATTGTTTTGACTGTTACTTGAAACCTATAGTAGTACTTGGGATATGTGTTGTGTATTCTGTGAACATGTGCTATTTTTAGATTATATATTTCCTGTCTCGAGCCCCTGTTAATTTGTTTGTTTTTGTTTATTTGTTAGTGGTTTCAGTAAATGGGTATATCTGAAAAATTGCAACGCCACTATTAAAATAAGTTATTATAATATATAGCATGTAATTGCACATTCCTCCTTTGAATCCGACAGAGTTTCACCATATCCTTAACAATTTGGGAAAAACATGCTATTATTTTTCTTTATAAAATTTCTCCTGTTAGGCTGTGAAGGTTGTCATCAGCAGTTACTCCTCTGAAGGCTTTGTCAAAAGAGTTGAAAAAATTGGAAAGGTGTGACTGAAGCTGTTTGCTGAATATAAAGAAAAGAGCATTGAAGTACAATTCACACTCTTACTTCTCCTTCTATGCTTTCAGATGTTTGACATTTGAAAATTTTGCTTCTAGCAGAGATGCCCTATATAATTCTCACTTTAAGGAACAAGTTGCTTTTATTATTTTTTTTATTACTCTACCATTCAGATATTTACATTTAAATTAAATTCAATATCATTTAAAAATAATCAAAAGTGCAGCCAGTGTTCAATTCCTGGGCTAAATAATTTTAGAAAGCTTTGTGTTATTGAACCTACAGGATTTTTCTGTAGTTTCAGCTCTTTCTTTCTGTGATTTTTCCCATTAGTCATGTAAGTGACTGCAATATAACAGACATTGAGGATAAAGGAGGACTGAATAGAACAATCCTTGTCCTCATGAAGTTGAGAATCTAGCAAGGGAGTCAAACAATTCAATCATTAAGAGACAATTTATTGAGTGCCTGGCCTAAGATGAGCACAACAAAACCCCAGCCCAGAGGAATAATTTTAATGGGAAAGATAGATAATAGGTAAGCCAACTTAAAAAAAAAAAAAAAAATCGTACTGGTTTTTCTTTAATAGTGATGCATATTTGAACTAAATAAGACACATTTTAAAAAGAGCAGTGATTGAGAAGAGGTTTTTTAACTGAGTGGTCCAAAAAGGCCGCTCTGAAAAAGTCTGTTTTGAACAGATTTCTGAATAATATCAGCTATGAATAATATCAGCTATGAAGATCTCAGGGATGGGTGATTTTTCCAGTCAAAAAACTGTAAAGACTCCAAAGTCACAATACAGCTGTAAGTTTCTCTAATAAAGTAAGTTCTGACAAAGAATGAGAAGAAATAACTAAGCAGGTTTGAAAGAAAAGGGACAGACTTTCTATGGAATTAATATTTAATTTAAGCTCTAAAGGATAAGTAGAACTTAGTTACAATCCCCAAATTCAAGAAACTCACCTTCCGCAAGACAAATACATAAACAAGTACGTATGCCAAAAACATTAACAAAAATACAATACGGCAAAATTCTGGTGACGCTGATATACCTAATGAAAGATCATAAACAAGGTGTGGGTAGCGAAGAGTGTGTGGGAATGTTGGTAAGAACAGTGGGGAAGAGTCATCCCTGAACATGTTCTTAAATGAAGCAATTCTTGTGTTGTGTTTTAAAGAGTAAATTGGAGTTTGCCTAAGTGATTAGAGAAGGATGCCTCAGCTTATGGAAGTTCAAAGCCATAAAGATGTGAAAAACTACTGCAGATATTTTCATGTATATTTGTTGTTGCTTCTAGTAATGGTGATCTAAAAACTCCTACTTAAGGACAACTAAAATCCAGACAAAATAGCTTTTAAAGTTAAAAATACCAGAATGATTATAAAAATAAGTGAGGGATTACTGGGCCAAGATATGAAATACAATGACAACCTAGAGATATATGCCCTGAAGCCATTTTTGCTATGAGAGCATTTGAAACTGCTAAAACACACTGAGCTGTGTTTTTAATAGACTCCTGATACTAGAGAAACAAAATACAAAATCCAGCAGCAATCAAATTTGAGGACTTTGTTACAACCCAAATTTAAGTTGAGATCCCCAAAGCACAAGGAGAAGCAGAAATAAGACTATAGCCTACCTTGCCTTCTGTGTAAACTGAGAAAGTCAATCACTGAATTTGGAGTATGATTGTCTTGTACAGTCTCAGATATAAGAGAAAATCCTGCTAAGGAGGACCATACTATTATTATAGCTCCTAATTATCCCTACTCAATAAGAGTCTCAAATATAATGTCTTGGACATAGCAAAATGTAACAAAGCACACAAAGAAAAACCATTAACAAGATTTGATAGACAAAATGGAATTAAGTATGATATTAAAATGATCAATAAAGATTGTAAAATGGCTTGATTACTCTGCTCAAAGAAATGAGAGGGGCAGCAAATTGAACAAAAAACTGAAACTAAAAATGATTTTGAGAAAGTTTTTATAAATGAACTAAATGGATACTCTAGAACTTTAAAGATATGACAACTAATTTAAGATACAACAGGGGTGCCTGGGTGGCTCACTTAATTAAACCTCCAATTCTTTTTCTTTTTTTAACACCTTAATTTTATTTTATTTCTTTCATTTTGGCTCAGGTCATGATGTCAGGGTTGTGAAACAGAGCCCTGAGTTGGTCTCTGTGCTGAGCCTGGAGCCTGCTTAAGATTCTTTTTCCCTCTCTTTCTACCCCTCCCTGTGCTCTCACTCTTTCTCTCTCTCTCTCTCTCGCTTGCTAATAAATAAATAAGTAAATATATAGATAAAAGACAAAGCAAAATAAAAGCAGATTATGAAAATAAATATAAAGATTTTGAAATGAAAACAAGTTCAAAATAAAATAGAGAAGACCTACAAACCTAAAAGTTCATTCAGAAAATCTACTATTAAAGAAGTCAGTATGACACAATGTTAAGATATCAAAAGATTTGAGCATGTACTTTGCAGAAAGGGTAATCTAAATGGTCACTCATATATAAAAACTGTTTACCTTTATTATGAATCTGGAATTAAATTAAATTAAATTAAATTAAATTAAATTAAATTAAAATTAAATTAAAACCTAGAATGGCATACTATTACACACTCACCATATTGGGCAACAGTAAAAATGTCTTGCAAGAATGTGAAAGAATGATAGTGTCCATATTTTGCTGGTAGGAGTACGTATAATAAAAACATTTGAGGTAAGTTGGATGATACTTAGAAAACTTAAAGATAAAAAAAAAATTTGGTCAATTCCTAGAAATACAACATGAAACTAAATGAATTTTTTCACCAGGATATGCAAACAGATGATTATAGTTATTTCATTCATAACAGCAGATCAGTAGTGGTATATTTGCACAATGTTACATTAAATATAGAATATTAACAAACTGGGAGGAGGGGCTAGGTTGTTATCAGAAAGAGGTCTTCTATGGTGCTGATTATGTTCTATTTCTCAAAATCTTTAAGTTAAAAAAGTTTTCAAATTTATATCTAGATAGATAGATAGATAGATGATAGATAGATAGATATACCGGAAGCTGCAATTCTAGGCTAAGACCAGGCTTTAAAGGGCTTTTTTATAGTCTACTAAATACTTTAAACCATTCATTATATCATACCTCAGTGTTCAAATCTCCATTTGTTTCCTCAGTTCCCTAATATTTATCTTAAGGTGACCTGATCCAGACTTTTGGTCACCTTTGTCTAAATATTTCTATTTTAACAAAATCCTTTTTAACACTCAGAGACTAAAACTTAGAAAAATACTCTGATTGTCATCTCACTAGAGTGGAAAATATATAGTTACCCATTAACTAATGATATCCATGTCTACATTAGATCCATGACATTTTTAATTCTTGGGAGCTTTTGGTTAAATGAATTTTCTAAGCTTCCTTTAAATGAAGCTTTAAGCCATCACCACATGAATAAAATTAAAGAACTAAATGAAAACAAGCCAAGTATTTACAGAGTAATAGAATGTGCAGTGGAAAGAGTACAATTCTGAAATCATAAAGCCTAAATTAGTGTGATGCATCTTTACTAGCCATGTAATCATAAACCAGTTATCTAAATGTGTTAGCCTCAGTTTTTTCACCCATGAAATGGTGATGATAATACTTATTATGCAGAGTTGTTGTGTGGATGTAATGAAGCATGGAGCATGATAGTCTCATATTCCATGCTAAAATGATAGCTATTTTTATACTTATAATAATTCTAATAATAGTAATTAAATTGTTCAAAATGATAATATTCATTTGTATTGAGGCATTGTATTGACTATTCATAGATACATTTACCAAAATAAATTTCATTTTACTTTACCCCCTCTGAGGATATATATTCCCTAATTCAATATGAATCTCATTATGAATAATAATTATCATAATAAATATGCTGATTTTTCTTCTATTTATTTTTAGGGAAGTATCCTTTACTGTTGAACATAAAGAAACTTAAGCAAGTCTGTCTTGTTCAAAATTTGTATGCTGCTTTCTTATGAAACTATATTATAGAGTTGTATGAAATAAATTCATGCAGTTAAGACATTTATGTTTGAAAAACTGGGTGGTGAGTTTAGTATTTCAAAAGAAGATTTTAAATTTAAACCTTAAAACTGAACTCTTTCAGCCTTATTTATAGACCATCCTTCATGCTTCATAAGTATTCCTTCATTGTAAACTAAGTAATAGTTTTTGTCACAGTGTATATAACTAAAATGGATTTTATATTCTATTATTTCAGAGTTAGTTGCAGTTTCTACTTCCTTTTTTGAAAAATAGATTAATTCTACAAAAAGTTTTTTCCAGCTTTATTGAAAAATAATCAACGTATTATAATTTGTAAATTTAAGAAATGATTTCTTATAACATTGCAAACTTTTAACATTGTGTAAATTTTGTACAATTTGATAAATTGATATACATCTATATTGCAAAATAATCTACATAAGAATGTTAATACATCTACTATCTCATATAGTTGCCACTGTTTTTTATGCATGTATGGTAAGGAATTTTAAGATCTACTCTCTTAGCAACTTTCATGTATATAGTACAGTAGAGATAAACTTCAGAGGTATTGTGTGTTTTGTTCCAGACCACCTCAATAAGGTGATTATCTCAATAAACTAAGTCAAATTATTATTTTTTTTGGTTTCCCAGTGCATATAAAAAATTATGTTTCCCAGTGCATATAAAAAATATACACTATACTGTACTGTTCAAAAACATTATGTCTTTAAATAAAAACAATGTATATACCTTAACTAAACTAGTTCTAGTTTTCAGTGGGTCATAATTACTGATCACAGATCACCATAACAAATACAATAATAATGAAAAAATTTGAAATATTGCAAGAATTATCAACATGTGACAGACACAAAATGAACATATGTTGTTGGAAAAATGGTGGCAGCAGACCTATTTGATGCAAGATTGCTATAAACTTTCAACTTGTAAGAATGTGATATATGCAAAGTTTAATAAAGGGAAGCACAATAAAACAATGTATGTGTATATTATTAACTATGATCATCATGCTGTACATTAGATCCCCAGAACTTTTTCATATTATAGTTGCAAGTTTGTACCCTTTGACCATCTTACTCCACCCCAGGCCCACCCCTTGTCAACTCAACTCTAAGTTTCCATTAGTTTGCCTTTTCTTCAGATTCTGTATGTAAGGGAAATCATTATATATATATATATATAGAGAGAGAGAGAGAGAGAGAGAGAGAGAGTCTTTGACATATTTCACTTAGTATAATACCTTCAAGATCCACCCTTGCTGTTGTAAATGGCAGTATTTCTTAATTTTTCATGGTTAAGTAGTATTCCATAGTATATATTTACCATACTTATTTTATTCATTCATCCATTGATGGATACTGAAGTTATTTCCATCACTTGCTTAGAGTTAATAATTTTATAATGAACATAAGAGTGCAGATATGTCTTCGAATAGTGACTTCATTTCCTTTAGATATATACCTAGATGTGGGATTACTGAATCATATGGTAATTTTACTTTTAATAATTTGAATAATCTCCACACTGTTTTCCATACGAATTTATATTCCTATCACAGTGTGCATAAATTCCCCATTTCCCCAATAGTTACCAAAATTTTTTAGTTTTAATTTTTTAATTTTTTTTAAATTTTTAGTTTTTAATTTTTAATTTTAATTTTTTAGTTTTTAATTCTAATAGGTAGTAATATCTTGCTGTGTTTTTCAGAGGTAAACAACAACAACAACAAAATGACTTTGCCCTGATTTTTTATGTTGAGCACTTTTTAATGCTCCTGTTGGTCATTTATATAACTTCTTTGAAAAAAAAGAAAAAGTCTATTGAGATCCTTTTGCTATTTTTATAATTAGATTTTTTTTTGCTATTTGTATATGTTGATTATTAATCTCTTTTCAGATATAATATTTATAAGTATTTTTTTTTCCATTCTGTGGATTGTGTTTTCATTCTCTTCTTTTTTTTTTTCTCTTTTTTTTTTTTTTTTTTTTGCAATGCAGAAATTTTAGTTTGATGTAATCCCATTTATTTATTTTTGCTTTTTTTGCTTGTGCTTTTGGTCTGGTATCCAAAAAACTACTGGGAAGACCAATGTTAAGGAGAATTTTTCCTATGTTTTCCTTTAGGAATTTTACAGTTTTGTGCATCACATTTAAGTCTTTAATCTATTTCAAGTTAAGATTTATGAGTGATATAAGATAAGGGTCAAGGTTCATACTGTCTTATGTGACTATTCAGTTTTAAAGATCATTTATTGAACAGACTATCTTTTCCCATTATATATGTTGGCCCCTGTCAAATATTAGGTGACTGGATGAAAGGATTTATTTCTGGACTCTCAATTCTGTTCTACTCTACTTGTTTATTGGTCTGTTTTTATGCCAGGAGACTTTATTGTTTTGAGCATGAGGGCTTTGTAGTATAGTTTCAAATCAGGAAATGTAATTTCTCTTCTTCATTCTTTCTCAAAACTGCTTTGCTTATTTGTTGTCTTTTATAGTCTCATATAAATTTTAGGATTCTTTATTTACTTCTGTAAAAAAATAACATTGGATTTTTGATAGGAATTGAATTTACAGATTGTTTTGGGTAGTATGACATTTTAACAATGTTAATTCTCACCATTCATAAATATGGGCTATCTTTCCATTTGTGTCTCCTTCAATTTCTTTATCAATGTCATAGTTTATGGGGTACAGATCTTTCATCTTCTTTGTTAAATCTTTTCCTAAGTATTTTATTATTTTTGATGCTATTGTAAATTAGATTGTTTTCTTTATTTTTTCAGATAGTTCATCATTAGAGTGTTAAAATGTTCCTATCTTGTGCTTACTTTGGCAGCACATATACTAAAATTGGAATGATGCAAAGGAGATTAGCGTAATCATTGAACAAGGATAACATGAAAAACTGGGAAACATTCCATATTAAACAAAACAAAACAAAACAAAACTCTTGTCTTTTATATATTGATCTTGTATTTGGCAACTTTACTAAATTTGTTTATTCTGATATTTTTTTTCATGAAATTTTTAGGATTTTTTAACATGTA
The DNA here is from genome assembly GCF_010015895.1 of Lontra canadensis. Lineage (NCBI taxonomy): Eukaryota > Metazoa > Chordata > Mammalia > Carnivora > Mustelidae > Lontra > Lontra canadensis. The sequence goes on along the minus strand of NW_022630995.1, from coordinate 41,281,244 downwards.
AGTTCATGTTATCTAGAAAAAGAAAATTTTACTTCTTCCTTTTTTTTTTTTTTTTTTTTTTGGATGCCTTTTATTTCTTTGTGCTCCTTGTTTCTCTGGCTAGGACATCCAGTACTAGGTCAAATGAGAGTAGTGAAAGTGGACACACTTGTCTTGTTTCTGATCTTTAAGGGGAAAACTTTCAAGCTTTTTTGATTGAGTATGAGGTTAGCTCTGGGCTTGCAATATGTGTTTTATTTTTAATGGATTTTTTTAATTAATTTTTAAAATTTTTTTATAAACATATAATGTATTTTTATCCCCAGGGGTACAGGTCTGTGAGTCACCAGATTTACACATTTCACAGAGCTCACCATAGCACATACCCTTCCCAATGTCCATATCCCCACCATCGTCTCCCAACACACCTCTCCCCAGCAACCCTCAGTCTGTTTTGTGAGATTGAGTCTTTTATTGTTTGTCTCCCTCCAAATCCCATCTTGTTTCATTTATCTTTTCCTACCCCCCAAACCCCCTATGTTGCATCTCCACTTCCTCATATCAGGGAGATCATATGATAGTTGTCTTTCTCCAATTGACTTATTTTGCCAAGCATAATACCCTCTAGTTCCATCCACTTTGTCACAAATGGCAAGATTTCATTTCTTTTGATGGCTGCATAGTATTCCATTGTACATATATACCACATCTTATTTATTGATTCATCTGTTGAAGGACATTTAGATTCTTTCCATAGTTTGACTATTGTGGACATTGCTGCTATAAACATTCAGGTGCACATGCCCCTTCGGAGCACCATGTTTGTACCCAGGAATGCAATCACTGGATCATAGGGTAGCTCTATTTTCAGCTTTTTGAGGAACCTCCACACTGTTTTCCAGAGTGGCTGCATCAGCTTGCATTCCCACCAACAGTGTAGGAGGGTTCCGTTTTCTCCTCATCCTTACCAGCATCTGTGATTTCCTAACTTGTTCACTTTAGCCATTCTGACAGGTGTGAGGTGGTATCTCATTGTGGTTTTGATTTCTATTTCCATGATGCCAAGTGATGTGGAGCATTTTTTCATGTGTCTGTGGGCCATCTTCATGTCTTTTTGCTGCAATGTCTGTTCATGTCCTCTGCCCATTTCTTGATTGGATTATTTGTTCTTTGGGTGTTGAGTTTACTAAGCTCTTTATAGATTTTGGATACTAGCCCTTTATCTGATATGTCATTTGCAAATATCTTCTCCCATTCTGACAGTTATCTTTTGGTTTTGTTAACTGTTTCCTTTGCTGTGCAAAAGCTTTTGATCTTGATGAAATCCCAATAGTTCATTTTTGCCCTTGCTTCCCTTGCCTTTGGCGATGTCCCTAGGAAGATGTTGTTGCAGCTGAGGTCAAAAAGATTGCTGCCTGTGCTCTCCTCAAGGACTTTGGTGGATACCCTTCTCAATTACCCTCCTTCATCCATTTTGAGTCTATTTTCATGTGTGGTGTAAGGAAATGGTACAATTTCATTTTTCTGCATGTGACTGTTCAATTTTCCCAGCACCATTTGTTGAAGAGGCTGTCTTTTTTCCATTGGACATTCCTTCCTGCTTTGTCAAAGATTAGTTGACCATAGAGTTGAGGGTCTATTTCTTGGCTCTCTAGTCTGTTCCATTGATCTATGTGACTGTTTTTGTGACAGTACCACACTGCTTGATGATGACAGCTTTGTAATAGAGCTTGAAGTCTGGAATTGTGATGCTACCAACTTTGGCTTTCTTTTTCAATATTCCTCTGGCTATTCAAGGTCTTTTCTGGTTCCATATAAATTTTAGGATTATTTGTTACATTTCTTTGAAAAAAAATGGATGGGATGTTGATAGGGATTGCATTAAATGTGTAGATTGCTTTAGGTAGCATAGACATTTTCACAATATTTGTTCTTCCAATATAGGAGCATGGAACATTTTTCCATTTCTTTGTATCTTCCTCAATTTCTTTCATGAGTATTTTATAGTTTTCTGAGTATAGATTCTTTGTCTCTTTGGTTAGGTTTATTCCTATGTATCTTATGGTTTTGGGTATAATTGTAAATGGGATTAACTCCTTAATTTCTCTTTATTCTGTCTTGTTGTTGATGTAAAAAAATGCAGCTGATTTCTGTGCATTGATTTTATATCCTGACACTTTACTGAATTCCTATACAAGTTCTAGCAGTTTTGGAGTGGAGCCTTTTGGATTTTCCACATATAGTATCATCTCATCTGCAAAGAGTGATTGTTTGACTTCTCCTTTGCCAATTTGAATGCCTTTAATTTCTTTTTGTTGTCTGATTGCTGAGGCTGGGACTTCTAGTACTATGTTGAATAGCAGTGGTGATAACGGACATCCCTGCCGTGTTCCTGACCTTAGCGGAAAAGCATTTAGTTTTTCTCCATTGAGAATGATATTTGCAGTGGGTTTTTCAGAGAGAGCTTTGATAATATTGAGGTATGTGCCTTCTATCCCTACACTTTGAAGAGTTTTAATCAGGAAGGGAAACTGCACTTTGTCAAATGCTTTTTCAGCATCTATTGAGAGTATCATACGGTTCTTGTTCTTTCTTTTATTAATGTATTGTATCACATTGATTCATTGCAGATGTTGAACCAACCTTTCAGCCCTGGAATAAATCCCACTTGGTCGTGGTGAATAATTCTATTAATGTACTGTTGGATCCTATTGGCTAGTATTTTGGTGAGAATTTTCACATCTGTGTTCATCAAGCATATTGGTCTGTAGTTCTCTTTTTTGATAGGATCCTTGTCTGGTGTTGGGATCAAGGTGATGCTGGCCTCATAAAAAAGAGTTAGGATGTTTTCCTTCCATTTCTATTTTTTTGGAACACTTTTTCAGGAGAATAGGAATTAGTTCTTCTTTAAATGTTTGGTAGAATTCCCCTGGAAAGCTGTCTGGCCTGGGGCTTTGGTTTGTTTGGAGATTTTTGATGACTGTTTCAATCTCCTTACTGGTTATGGGTCTGTTCAGGTTATCTATTTCTTCCTGGTTCAGTTGTGGTAGTTTATAAGTCTCTAGGAATATATCCATTTCTTCCAGAGTGTCGAATTTGTTGGCATAGAGTTGCTCATAGTATGTTCCTATAATTGTTTGTATTTCTTTGGTGTTGGTTGTGATCTCGCCTCTTTCATTCATGATTTTATTTATTTGGGTCCTTTCTCTTTTCTTTTTGATAAGTCTGGCAAGGGGTTATCAATCTTATTAATTCTTTCAAAGAACCAGCTCCTAGTTTCGTTGATTGGTTCTATTGTTTTTTAGTTTCTATTTCAATGATTTCTCGTCTGATCTTTATGATTTCTCTTCTCCTGCTGGGTTTAGTCTTTCTTTGTTGTTCTTTCTCCACCCTTTAGGTGTAGGGTTAGGTTGTGTATTTGAGACCTTTCTTGTTTCTTGAGAAAGGCTTATACTGCTAAATATTTTCCTCTCAGGACTGCCTTTGCTGTGTCCCACAGATTTTGAACTGTTGTGTTTTCATTATCATTTCTTTCCATGAATTTTTTCAATTCTTCCTTATTTTCCTGATTGACCAATTCATTTTTTAGAAGGATGCTGTTTAGTCTCCATGTATTTGGGTTCTTTCCAAATTTCCTCTTGTGATTGAGTTCTAGCTTCAGAGCATTGTGGTCTGAAAATATGCAGGGAATGATCCCAATCTTTTGATAATGTTTGAGACCTGATTTATGACTCAGGATGTGATCTATTCTGGAGAATGTTCCATGGGCATAGAGAAGAATGTGTATTCTGTTGCTTTGGGATGAAATGTTCTGAATATATCTGTGATGTCCATCTGGTCCAGTGTGTCATTTAAGGCCTTTATTTCCTTGTTGATCTGTTGCTTGGATGATCTGTCCATTTCAGTGAGGGGAGTGTTAAATTCCTCTACTATTATTGTATTATTTTCAATGCATTTCTTTGATATTGTTATTAATTGGTTTATATAGTTGGCTGCTCCCACGTTCGGGGCATAGATATTTACAATTGTTAGATCTTCTTGTTGGACAGATCCTTTGAGTATGATATAGTGTCCTTCCTCATCTCTCATTATAGTCTTTGGCTTAAAATCTAATTGATCTGATGTAAGGATTGCCACTCCTGCTTTCTTCTGATGTCCATTAGCATGGTAAATTGTTTTTCACACCCCGCCTTTAAATCTGGAGGTGTCTTTGGGTCTAAAATGAGTTTCTTTTTGATTTTTTTTTTTTAATTCATTCTGATACCCTTTGTCTTTTGATTGGCACATTTAGGCAATTTACATTCAAAGTAACTATTGAGAGATATAAATTTAGTGCCATTATATTGCCTATAATGTGACTGTTACTGTATATTGTCTCTGTTCCTTTCTGATCAACTACTTTTAGGGTCTCTCTTTGCTTAGAAGACCGCTTTCAATATTTCCTGGAGAGCTGGTTTGGTGTTTGCAAATTCTTTCAGCTTTTTTTTTGTCCTGGAAGCTTTTTAATCTCTCCTTCTATTATCAATGATAGCCGAACTGGGTATAGTATTCTTGGCTGCATGTTTTTCTCATTTAGTGCTCTGAATATATCATGCCAGTTCTTTCTGGTCCTCCAGGTCCCTATGGATAAGTCTGCTGCCAATCTAATATCTTTACCATTGTATGTTACAGACTTATTTTCCCTAGCTCCTTTCAGGATTTTCTCTTTGTCGTTAAGAGTTGTAAATTTTACTATTAGGTGATAGGGTGTGGACCTATTCTTATTGATTTTGAGGGGGGTTCTCTGCACGTCCTGGATTTTGATGTTTGTTCCCTTTGCCATGTTAGGGAAATTCTCTCCAATAATTCTCTCCGATATACCTTCTGTTCCCCTCTCTCTTTCTTCTTCTTCTGGAATCCCAATTATTCTAATGTTGTTTCATCTTATGATGTCACTTATCTCTCAAATTCTCTCCTCATGGTCCAGTATTTGGTTGTCTCTCTTTTGCTCAGCTTCTTTATTCTCTGTCATTTGGTCTTCTATATCACTAATTCTTCCTTCTGCCTCATTTATCCTCACAGTGAGAGCCTCCATTTTTGATTGCACCTCATTAATAGCTCTTTTGATTTCAACTTGGTTAGATTTTAGTTCTTTTATTTCTCCGGGAAGGGCTTTTATCTCTCCAGAGAGGGATTCTCTAATATCTTCCATGCATTTTTTGAGCCCAGCTAGAACCTTGAGAATTGTCATTCTGAACTCTAGATCTGTCATATTACCAATGTCTGTTTTGATTAGGTCCTTAGCCTTCGCTACTGCCTCTTGTTCTTTTTTTTTGTGGTGAGTTTTTCTCATTGTCATTTTGTCCAGATAAGAATATATAAAGGAACAAATAAAATGCTAAAAGTGTGGGAAAGACCCCAGTAATATGTGCTTTAACCAAATCAGAAGAGACCACAAATCATGGGAGAAAGAAAGGGGATAAAAAAGAAGTTCAAGGGGGAAAAAAAAAAAAAAGTTATAAAAAAAGAAAACAAGGAAAAAATAAAAAAAAAAAAAATATATATATATATATATATATATATATTAGACTGGCGACTAGAACAGGGTCACTCACTTAATTTGGGGAGTATTTTGGTCTCTCAGAAGAAACTAGCTCCCAAAATTTTAAAGGATGAAAAACATATATAAGCGTAGGCACAACGAAGGGATGGAATAAGCCTATAAAGATGGTGAAAAAAAATTTAATTTCTAAAAAAAAGCTGATAGAGCAAGTTGGTTGGGGCAATAAAGAAAAAGAAACTGGAGAGAATTTTCCCAGGCTGGACACTAGAACAATACTGGAGCTAGATTTAGGGTATATTTTCATCTATTAGGAGAAGTTGTACCCAAATTTTTAGAAGAAAAAACTGTATGTGTGAAAAAAATATATATTTAGATACAATGGAGGATAAAATATTACTATAATAATGAAGGTTCAAAATAGATTATTATTTTTTTTTTGTAAGGTATTGTTAAGATAAACTAGTTAAAAAAAAAGTTAAAAGAGGAAAGGGTCAAAGTTAAAAAAAAAAAAGCAGAAGAAAAAAGAAAAAAAAAATTAACTGCCAGACTAAACAATCATGGGGAGAAAGCCATGAATTCCTTGCTTTGCTTTCTCCTCCTCTGGAATTCCGCTGTTCTCCTTGGTAAGTGAAGTTGGTCTTGTCTGGGTTTCTTATTGATATTCTGGGGAGGGGCCCATTGTATTGATTCTCAAGTGTCTGCCCAAGGTCGATTTGTCCTGCCCTTACCAGGGGCAAGGCTAAGTAATCCAGGAGCTTTTGTTCCCTGAAGGCTTTCTGTAGAGTTCTGGAGGATGGGAATGATAATGGCGGCCTCCCAATCTCTGGCCAGGAGAAGCAGAAAGCTCAGGGCCTGCTCCTCAGTGAGCCCTCAGAGAAAAGTGCTCAATCACTCCCATCTACCCGGCCTCTGGCCACGCTTGCAGAAAAGGCCTCAGTCACTAGCGCTTGGAGAAAATCCCTAGGTCACTCTCATCTCCCTGGCCTCTGGCCGTGCTTGGAGAGAAGTGCTCAATCACTCCCATCTCCCTGGCCCCTGGCTGTGCTCCGAGCTCACCTGCCTATGCCTGGTTCAAGGTAGCCCTGGGTTGAGAGCTCACTCCTCAGCTTTGTTGCTATAGCCGGTTTCCCCACTCTAGTACCTGTGAGCTCTGCAACACTCAGACACCCCTCGTCCTTCTGTGACCCCGTAGGAACTGGGGCTATGCTGACCCTGCATTGGCTTCACTCTGGTTTAGCCTCTGGGGTGATGTTCCTCAGTGGATCAGACTTTTAAAAAGTCCTGATTTTGTGCTCCGTTGCTCTGCCGCTTGCCGGGAGCAGACCCCTCCCCCCGCGGTCTACCTTCCCATCCTTTGGGTTCACTTTTCCACTGGCCCTAGCTTTCAGAAAGTGGTCAATTTTCTGTCCTAGAATTGTTGCACTCCTTCTCTTTGATCTCCCATTGGATTTGTAGGTGTTTGCAATGGTTAGATAAGCTATCTAGCTGATCTCCTGCTACCTGATGTCATCTCAGCCTGTTACTTCTCTGCTATCTTGACTCTTCCCATGCAATATGTGGTTTTTATTATGTTGATGTGTATTCTTTCTGTACCCAGTTTGGTGAGTATTTTTGTTATGAAAGGATGTTGAATTTTGTCAAATGCCTTTTCTGCATATATTGAGTTGATCATATGATTTTTATTGATCATTCTATTAATATAATGCATCACATTTACTGATATGTGCTAGTGAATTCAGTTTTGTAGCATTTTGTAGAGAATTTTTACATTTTTATTTATCAGGGATATTATCCAGTAGTTCTTTTTTTGCTGCTTTGTTTTGTTTATTTCTTGTAGTGCCCCTGTCTGGTTTTGATATCAAGATAATGCTGGCCTTGTAAAATGAGCCTCAGAGTATTTCAACATCTTCAACTTTTTGGGAAGAGTTTTAAAAGTATTTGTATTATTTCTTCTTAAAATGTTTGGAGAATTCACTGTGGAAATCATCTGATTCTGGACTTTTATTTGTTAGAAGGTTTTTATTACTGATTCAATCTCCTTACTCCTTATTGGTCTGTTCACATTTTTTATTTCTTTATGATTCAGTCTTGATAGGTTGTATATGCCTAAGAATTTGTCCATTTCCTCTAGGCTTTTTGATTCGCTGGCATTTAACTGTTCATAATAGTGTCTTTTATCCTTTATATTTCTGTGGTATCTATTATAATGTCTCCTTTTTCATTTCTGATTTTATTGAGTCCTCTCTCTTTTTTCTGAGTTAGTCTAGCTAAGTCTTATTAATTTTATTTACCATTTATTTATTTACTATTTAAAAACCTCCTAGTTTTTTTAATTCTATATTTCATTTATTTCTGCCCTAATTTTTATTTTTTCCTTCCTTTTGCTACTTTTGAGTTTACTTTCTTCTTTTTGTAGTTTTTTTGAGCTGTTATATTAGGTTCATTATTTGAAATCTTTCTTTTTGATATATATTTTTTTATGGCTATAAATTTTCCTTTTATAACTGCTTTGCTACTTCTCATAATTTTTTGGTATTTTTTTATTTTTATCAAGATGTATTTTTATTCCCACTTTGTCTTCTTTTTTTGATTTCTTGTTTGTTTAAAAATGTGTAAGTCCGTCTATTTGTAAATTTTCCAAATTTCCTTCTGTTATTGATTTCTAGTTTCATATTCTTTGGCTGGAAATATTCTTGATATGCCTTATACATTATTGATTTTTTTGGGACTCTTGCTTTGTGGTTTAAAATGTGATCTATCCTAGAAAATTTTCCACGTGTGTTTGAGAAGAATATTTATTATGACGCTATTGGATGGAATATCCTGTAAATATGTAGGTTCATTTGACATAGTTTTTTGTTTGTTTGTTCGTTTGTTTTGTTTGTTTGTTTGTTTATTTGAGAGAGAGCAGGGCAGAGAGGAAAGGGCAGAGACAGAGGGAGAAGACCCCCTGCTGAGCAGGGAGACCAATGTGGAACTCTATCCCAGGACCCTGGGATCACAACCTGAGCCAAAGGCAAAGGCTTTACTGACTGAGCCACCCAGGTGTCCAGGCATAGTGTTTAAATTCACTATTTTCTTATTGATTTTCTGTCTGGATGATCTATCCATATGTAAGAGTGGGGTATTAGTCTCCCCAGATACTATTGTATTCCTGTTTATTTCTCCTTTTTGTTTTGTTAGTATTTGTTTTATATATTTATGTGGCTCAATATTAGGTACATGATATTTACAATTATTGTATTGATGAACTGATGACACTTTTCTTATTGTGTAATGACCTTCTTTGACTCCTGTGGTGATTTTTAGCTTAAGTAAACCCTATTTTGTCTATTATAGTTATTGCTACCCTTGTTTTCTTTTGTTATCATTAGCTTGGAATATCTTTTTCCATCCCTTTACTCTCTGCCCATGTGTGTCCTTAAAGCTAAAGTGTTTCTTTTATATGCAACATGTTGGATCTTGTGTTTTTAGTTTGTTTTTTAATCTATTCTAGCCATTCTATGCCTTCTAACTGGATGATTCCATTCACTTACAGTTAAAGTAATTATTGATAGGTAAGGACTTAACTATTGCCTTTCATTCTTTTTATATTTCAAGATTTATTTAAATTTTAGTTAATATATAGTGTAATATTAGTTTCAGGAGTAGAATTTAGTAATTCACCACTTATATATAACATTCAGTGCTCATCACAAGTGTCCTTCTAATAATTATTACTGATTTAGCCCATTCCCTGCCCATCTCCCCTCCAACAACGATCAGTTTGTTACATATAAAGTGTAGTATGGTTTGCCTTCCCCTCCTTTTTTTTTAATTTTTTTTTTTTCCCCAGTGTTTATCTGTTTTGTTTTTCTGTTAATTGTTTGCTCTTTTGTAGATGCTCTGCTCCTTATTTCCTATCTTGTTCTTTTTGTTTGTAATCTGATGACTTTTTGTGACTGTATGTTTTAACTTCTTTATTAGGATCTTTTGTATATCTACACACATTTTTTTATATTTACCATGAAGCTTATATAAAATACGTTAGTTATAACATTACATTTTATGTCGAAAACAACCGAACTTCAATAGTGTACAGAAAATTTATACTTCTCCTATAACAAAATTATTGATGTTTTTCATTTTTGATAATTTTTATATTGTACTTTCAATAACAAATTATTGCAGTTATAGTTATTATTAATAGGCTTGTGTTTTTTTTAACTTTTTAAAACTAGACTAGTAAATGATTTATATACCACCATTATAATATTAGAGAATCTGGTTTTGACTATACATTTACCTTTAGCAATAAATAAGGAGCCATCCATGTTGCCATCTTGATGACATCACTGTCCCCAAATCTTCAGTAAATGTTACTTTATATATATATATATATTTTTTTTTTTTAAGATTTTATTTATTTATTTGACAGAGAGAGAGAGAGCTCAAGTTGGCAGAGTGGTAAGCAGAGGAAGATGGAGAGGCAGGCTTATTACCCAGCAGTGATCCCAATACAGGGCTTAATCCCAGGACCCTGGGATCATGACCGGAGCCAAAGGGAGCTGCTTAACCGATTGAGTCACTCAGAGGCCCCTAAATTTTACTTTAGTTAATATATGACTATAATTTATTTCTACTAATAGACATATCAATTTTATTGTTTTTAATATTAAGGTCTTCTCTTTAACATCATTATCATCTATTTTTTTTTAATCTTTTATTTTTTCAATATAACAGTATTCATTATTTTAGCACCACAACCAGTGCTCCATGCAATCTGTGCCCTCTCTAATGCCCACCACCTGGATCCCCCAACCTCCCACCCCCTACCCCTTCAAAACCCTCAGATTGTTTTTCAGAGTCCATAGTCTCTCATGGTTCACCTCCCCTTCCAATTTCCCTCAACTCCCTTCTCCTCTCCATCTCCCCTTATCCTCCATGCTATTTGTTATGCTCCACAAATAAGTGAAACCATATGATAATTGATTCTCTCTGCTTGACTTAGTTCACTCAGCATAATCTCTTCCAGTACCATCCATGTTGCTACAAAGTTGGGTATTCATCCTTTCTGATGGAGGTATAATACTCCATAGTGTATACGGACCACATCTTCCTTATCCATTCGTCCGTTGAAGGGCATCTTGGTTCTTTCCACAGTTTGGCGACTGTGGCCATTACTGCTATTAACATTGGGGTACAGATGGCCCTTCTTTTCACTACTTCTGTATCTTTGGGGTAAATACACAGTAGTGCAATGGCAAGGTCATAGGGAAGCTCTATTTTTAATTTCTTGAGGAATCTCCACACTGTCCTCCAAAGAGGCTGCACCAACTTGCATTCCCACCAACAGTGTAAGAGGGTTCCACTTTCTCCACATCCTCTCCAACACATGTTGTTTCCTGTCTTGCTAATTTTGGCCATTCTAACTGGTGTAAGGTGGTATCTCAATGTGGTCATAATTTGAATCTCCCTGATGGCTAGTGATGATGAACATTTTTTTATGTGTCTAATAGCCATTTGTATGTCTTCATTAGAGAAGTGTCTATTCATATCTTTTGCCCATTTTTTGATATGATTGTCTGTTTTGTGTGTGTTGAGCTTCAGGAGAGCTTTATAGATCCTGGATATCAACCTTTTGTCTGTACTGTCATTTACAAATATCTTCTCCCATTCTGTGGGTTGCCTCTTTGTTTTTTTGACTGTTTCCTTTGCTGTGCAGAAACTTTTGATCTTGATGAAGTCCCAAAAGTTCATCTTTGCTTTTGTTTCCTTTGCCTTTGGAGACATATCTTGAAAGAAGTTGCTGTGGCTGATTTCGAAGAGGTTACTGCTTATATTCTCCTCTAGGATTCTGATGGATTCCTGTCTCATGTTGAGATCTTTTATCCATTTTGAGTTTATCTTTGTGTACGGTTTAAGAGAATGGTCGAGTCTCATTCTTCTACATATAGCTGTCCAGTTTCCCCAGCACCATTTTTTGAAGAGACTGTCTTTTTTCCACTGTATATTTTTTCCTGTTTTGTCAAAGATTAACTCACCATAGAGTTGAGGGTCCATATCTGGGCTCTCTACTCTGTTCCACTGTTCCTCTGTTCCACTGGTCTGTTTATATGCCAGTACCATGCTGTCTTGGTACTGATCACAGCTTTGTAGTAAAGCTTGAATTCAGGTAACATGATGCCCCCAGTTTTATTTTTGTTTTTCAACATTTCCTTAGAGATTCAGGGTCTCTTCTGGTTCCATACAAATTTTTGGATTATTTGCTCCTGCTCTTTGAAAAATACTGGTGGAATTTTGATCAGAATGGCATTAAAAGTATAGATTGCTCTAGGAAGAATAGACATTTTACCAATGTTTATTCTTCCGATCCAAGAGCATCGAATGGTCTTCCATCTTTCGTGTATTCTTCAATTTCTTTAACGAGTGTTCTGTAGTTCCTCAAGTACAGTTCCTTTACCTCTTTGGTTAGGTTTATTCCCAGGTATCTTATGGTTCTTGGTACAATAGTAAATGGAATTGATTCTCTAATTTCCCTTTCTGTATTTTCATTGTTAGTGTATAAGAATGCCACTGATTTCTGTACATTAACTTTGTATCCTGCCACGTTGCTGAATTGTTGTATGAGTTCTAGTAGTTTGGGAGTGGAGTCTTTTGGGTTTTCCATATAAAGAATCATGTCATCTGCGAAGAGAGAGAGATTGACTTCTTCATTGCCAATTTGGATACCTTTTATTTCTCTTTGTTGTCTGATTGCTGTTGCTAGGACTTCTAATACTATGTTGAACAAGAGTGGTGAGAGTGGGCATCCTTGTCATGTTCCTGATCTCAACGGGAAGGCCGCAAGCTTTTTTCCATTGAGGATGATACTTGCTGTGGGTCTTTCAAAGATAGATTTTATGAAGTTCAGGAATGTTCCCTCTATCCCTATACTTTGAAGCATTTTAATCAGGAATGGATGCTGGATTTTGTCAAATGCTTTTTCTGCATCAATTGAGAGGACATTTGGTTCTTCTCTCTTCTCTTATTGATTTGTTCTATCACATCAATTGATTTGCGAATGTTCAACCATCCTTGTAGCCCAGGGATGAATCCCTCCTGGTCATGGTGAATAATCTTTTTAATGCGCTGTTGGATCCTGTTTGCTAGGATCTTGTTTAGAATCTTAGCATCCATATTCATCAGTGATATTGGTCTGAAATTCTCCTTTCTGGTAGGGTCTTTGCCTGGTTTGGGGATCAGGGTAATGCTGGCTTCATAGAAAGAGTCTGGAAGTTTTCCTTCTGCTTCAATTTTTTGAAACAGCTTCCGGAGAATAGGTGTTATTTCTTCTTTGAAAGTTTGGTAGAATTCCCCAGGGAATCCATCAGGTCCTGGGCTCTTGTTTTTTGGGAGGTTTTTGATCACTGCTTCAATCTCGTTACTAGATATCGGTCTATTCAGGTGGTCAATTTCTTTCTGATTCAATTTTGGGAGTTTATAGTTTTGCATGAATGCATCCATTTCATCTAGGTTGCTTAGCTTATTGGCATATAACTGTTGATAATAACTTCTGATGATTGTTTCTACTTCCTTGGTGTTAGTTGTGATCTCTCCCTTTTCATTCATAATTTTATGAATTTGGGCTTTCTCTCTTTTCTTTTGGATTAGTGTGGCCAATGGTTTATTGATCTTATTGATTCTTTCAAAAAACCAGCTTCTAGTTTCATTGATACATTCTACTGTATCTCTGGTTTCTACTTCATTGATCTCAGCTCTAATCTTGATGATTTCCCTTCTTATGTGTGGAGTTGGTTTGATTTGCTGTTGATTCTCCAGTTCTTTAAGGTGTAGAGACAGCTGGTGTGTTCTGGTTTTTTCAATATTTTTGAGGGTGGCTTGGATGGCTATGTATTTCCCCCTTAGGACTGCCTTTGCTGTATCCCATAGGTTTTGGACCAAAGTGTCTTCATTCTCATTGGTTTCCATGAATTGTTTCAGTTCTTCTTTGATCTTCTGGTTGATCCAATCATTCTTAAGCAAGGTGGCCTTTAGCTTCCAGATGTTTGAGTTCCTTCTGAACTTTTCCTTGTGATTGAGCTCCAGTTTCAAAGCATTGTGATCTGAGAATATGCAGGGAATAATCTCAGTCTTTTGGTATCTGTTGAGTCCTTATTTGTGACCCAGTACATGGTCTATTCTGGAGAAAGTTCCATGTGCACTTGAGAAGAATGAGTATTCTGTTGTTTTAGGGTGGAATGTTCTGTATATATCTATGAGGTCCATCTGGTCCAATGTGTCATTCAATGCTCTTGTCTCTTTATTGATTTTCTGCTTCGATGATCTGTCTATTTCTGAGAGAGGCTTGTTAAGATCTCCTACTATTAATGTATTCATATCAATATGACTCTTTATCTTGATTAACAGTTTTCTTATGTAATTGGCTGCTCCCATATTGGGGGCATAGATATTTACAATTGTTAGATCATCTTGGTGGATAGTCCCTTTAAGAATGATGTAGTGTCCTTCTGTGTCTCTGACTACAGTCTTTAGTTTAAAATCTAATTTGTCTGATATGAGAATCGCTACCCCAGCCTTCTTTTGAGGCCCATTGGCATGAAAGATGCTTCTCCCTCCCTTCACTTTCAGTCTGGGTGTATCTTTAGGTTCAAAATGGGTCTCTTGTAGACAACATATGGATGGGTCCTGTCATTTTATCCAATCTGCAACCCTGTGCCATTTTATGGGCACATTTAGGCCATTCACACTGAGAGTGATTATTGATAGATACGCTTTTATTGACATCGTCTTACTTTTAAAGTCTTTCTTTCTGTAGATTGTCTCTATATTTCTGTTCAATGCTATTCTTAGGGTTTTTCCTCTTTTATAGAACCCCCCTTAATATTTCCTGCAGTGTTGGCTTGGTGGTTGCGTAGTCTTTTAGGCCTTGCCTGTCTTGGAAACTCTTTATCTCTCCATCCATTTTGAATGTCAGTCTTGCTGGATAAAGTATTCTTGGCTCCATGTTCTTCTCATTTAGTGCCCTGAATATATCTTGCCAGCCCTTTCTGGCTTGCCAGGTCTCTGTGGACAGGTCTGACGTTATTCTGATGGGTTTTCCTCTGTAAGTAAGGAGCCTCTTTGTCCTAGCGGCTTTCAAGAGATTATATCTACAATTATGATTCCTCAATTTGACTATCAGGTGCCTTGATGTTTTTTCTGGAATCTATAATCTTGGGTGGACACCGTTCGGCCTCTAGTACATGAACGCTGGTTTTTTAACCTATTTACCATCACAATGAGATGTCCAGTACATCAAACTCCATAATAACCTTCTAACTTGAACTTTTTGATTCATACACCTGTGTTTTTCTTTTGCATTTCTATTTTTTTATTGTTTTTTAAATTTTAGTTTAGTTTAGTCCAGTTTATTCCTTTTTTATTTTTATTTTCTAATATTCATATAGAGTTAAACTTCAAGGTAATCCACTTTCCCCAATCAATGTCACCCCTATATGTAAACCAATTTTTAACCCCCCTTTATCTTAGGAAAGTTGAGTCTTTTAACAAAGATATCAAGATACATCCAGGAAGAATCAAAACTACCTTCCTCGCCCACACTGAGAATTTATTACCACTCTCCCATCATTTTTTTTCCACCAGTGTTTCTGTGTTTGTCCTGACAGTATATAAATCTTATACATGGGGTTCTTTGTGATGAGGTTCTTCCTTTATTTGCTTATATATATATATATTTTTTTTTCTCTCTTGTCATACACTTTTATCAGTCTTTTTGTTTGTCTGTTTTTGTTTGTATACTTCCTAAATCTTACCTTGGGCTGAACCTTCTATTTTATCTTCCCTTTTTTTCCTGTCTTTCTCTCTCTCTCTCTCTCTTTTTTTTTTTTTCTTTTTCTTTTCTTTTTTCTCTCATTTGGGTGGGGAATCCTGATTGTTCAGAAGTGTTCCAGGGTGCACCTTGACCGTGGTCGATACATCCAGCTACATCCATTCAGCCATCTCTCACCAAAATGACTAGGAGGAGGAATACCCAATAGAAGAAAAATACAGAGGATGGGCCTTCTGCAACAGAGCTAATGGCTATCAACATAGACAATATGTTGGAAAGAGAATTCAGGCAAACAATTATCCAGGCAATAGCCAGGTTGGAGAAATCCATGGATGACCAAATGGAATTGATTAGGGCCGAACTGAAAGAGACCAGGGAAGATGTTCACAATGTTAGGGCTGAGCTGAAAGCTACCAGGGAAGAGGTTCACAAAGTTCTCAATGAGTTCCAATCTAATCTAAATTCTCTCAAAGCTAGGGTAACTGAGACAGAAGATAGAATTAGTGATCTGGAGGACAAACACATAGAGAGAAAGGA
This sequence comes from Lontra canadensis, assembly GCF_010015895.1. Classification (NCBI taxonomy): domain Eukaryota; kingdom Metazoa; phylum Chordata; class Mammalia; order Carnivora; family Mustelidae; genus Lontra; species Lontra canadensis. The sequence continues at coordinate 41,265,375 of NW_022630995.1, read as the reverse complement.
TCTTGAGGAAGCCTGGAACAAACAGCTTAGAAGCCATGAAAACAGAATCAGGGAAATAAATGATGCCATGAACCATTCCAACGTCAGAATTATTGGAATCCCTGAAGGGGAAGAGAAAGAAAGAAATCTAGAAGACATAATGGAACAAGTTCTTCATGAAAATTTTCCCAATATCATCTATTTCTTTTTCAATTTTATAAGTGTTTACATTTGTGGTGGTAAGTATAAATATGAATTTTAAACTCTAGATCATATGCTCCATGTTGGCAGAAATTTGTCTTATTCATCACACCCACAAAAAATTAGTACTAAATAGGTCTTTGTTGATTGACTGAATGAATTAAGTGTTCTGTCACTAGCATAGCTGACCAAACCAGAGATAAAGGAGAAAATATAATGATGGTCAAATGGGTGAACCTGAGATAAAAAGACACTTTTAGCTTAGTTAGTTTGATATACACTCTGAATAACATTCCAATTTTGCATGGATTTTTGGAAAGCAAACAGATCCTCTCCTATATAATAAATTTATTAATTGCCTTCCTTATGAGTCCTGACAGCAGTCAGCTTTGTGGGTTTCTGATTCCATTCCAAGAGGTTGAGTGTCTGTTTGATTTATGTAATAGGCAACAGTGTCATGAGGAAAGACTTGTAGGATAAAATTTCTTAAAGATGAGAACACAGATGGCTGCCTATGGACTGTGTCGTGGGTGTTAATGAAAATGCATTGATCAGTAAGGGAAGGGCAGCTCACAACCATAGGAAAGGTGCCCTGTGTTTTTGTTTTGTTTTGTTTTGTTTTACAAAGGGATACCATTTCCCCTCAACATGGACATTTTCAAATTTACTTTGCTTTAACAACCACAAATACTTAGGACATTATGAACACAATATGGACATTAAAGGATAAAAATAAACAAAAATTTCAGTAAATGTTAAGTGTTTATCATTATTTCAGCCATGTTTTTCTATGCTTAACTACTCAAAGAAATTACACAGTCTGGTTTCTAAATAATATACCAGGCTGTTAAACTAATGCAAAGGGTTTTATGGAATTTTCTATAACACCATCTAGATTTTCTACATTGACTGTCACTCCTGAATATTCTCAGTTTATAAATGTGCATGCATTGAAACAGCATATATTTAGTATAATAATATTCACTGGTTATTTACCTGGTTTATTACTCTATTTTGATCCTTTCTAATTGTTCAGTTTCTTCCATGTTTCCCCCTTATTTCTACAAATGTCAATCCATCACATGTTGCGTAAAGTGAAACAAAGAGGAACAGCTGTTAGAAGAAAGGATTAATAGGTGATTTGATGTTACTCTGTGAGATATTAAGTAATAGGCAAGGTATTTCCATATCATCATTTTAATATCTTTCAGTAATACAGCATAGTTATGCTTTAAATAAACCTTCATAAAGTATATATATATATATATATAATTTTTTTTTTTTTTTCCCCTAACTCACAAGTCCACCCTCCATGTCCCATTTGAAACCACTCATTTTATGGAATAATTTTTTTATCTTCCCAGTACAATCTTCATTTAACTTATTGCTCTGGTGTGCTTGCTTCGGCAGCACATATATTAACTTATTGCTCTGGGAATACAAAAGGATAGGAATGGAATATTTTGTAATATGATATTTTGTCCTTTCTACACTACAGAGTCTGTGTAAGCATTCTTTGATCAGAGACCTAAGGAGGAGGTCCAAATTGAAGAAAAACAAACAGAAAAAAAGAAAATGATCTCAGCCCTTTCTTGTAGTTTCATTTGCAGGAACCACAAAAGCAAAGACATTAAAATGTTTGTTTTCTTAATTTTTAAAATTAATTTTAAATTTTTTATTGGATTATGCTCCCTTAAACTCATCTGGTACCATGAATAGAAAACCAAAGCAATCCACCAAACATTCTTTCATGATGTTGCCTTTAAACACGTTGCCTTTAAAAATTTTACTGCAGTAGTCTCATCTGTAGAGTAGATGAGACTTGACTCAAAAGTGTCAATATAGACTGTCAAGGTAATCATCTCAAATAGATCTATTCCTGTGTGATATGTGGTTTCTCAGGTCCATCTAGCTCATGCAACTGATTTTCTGTGTCCATAGTTTATATTCCATGAGATCTGTATTATAATTATCCAGCTAATCTGCCTCTGGGAACACATTTTTAACCACCCATGTACCCCCCAAAATCTTGGTGTCTAGAAACACAAGAATTCCCACAGCTCCTGCTGTCATATTGTAATACATCTATTTCTCTAATAACCACCTGGCTATTGCTGATGAGTCAGTGCGCTCTTTTGCAAACAATTCTTGTGGCAGACGCTTAGCTACGGGAGCCAGAGAGCTGTTTTACCATCAATAAGGTGTTATGCAACAGCTTTCCAAAACTATCATTTTCAGCTATTTTAATACTTATATCTATTAATCACAGTCTCTTCTTTTATCTACCTTATGCTGTGTTGATTATACCTGGTGCATTATCAGAGGCAAAGTGTCAGAAGAGGATAAGAATGACTCAGAACCTATAACCACCTATTCAAGTATTACGTGGATGTTTTCATTTTTATTGCATTTAGTATGCTCTTATGTATGGAAAATCCACATGATCAGGGTTTTTTTGGCAGAGTCTACAGTGAAAAGTATATGATAAAACTTTTTTTGAAGCAAAAAAAAAATGATGGAAGAGTTTTATATGCAGCATAATTCAAAACACTAGGGTTTAACTGTTCTACTGTGCAGTGAATTTTGATAAAGAAAACAGTATTTGGTAGTTAGAGCCAATGAATATCTCTAAATATTGGATATGTTCTCTTCAATATTAAAAAAGTCCACCAAATATTGAGTTTCTTATTCAATTTCTGATGGGCCCAAGGCAAGTAATACATTATTCACTGGAAGAAGTGCTTTAATGGTGGTTGCAAGCCAAGAAATAGCCTGAATTCACTTTTGGCATTACACCTTTCACTTTACAACCATATTCCATTTTATATTAAATCTTATAAATACTTTTATACCGTTTTTATATAAAGGAAACTAGTTAATTTCTACATCAACCCCAATACACCTGTTTTTTTTACAAAAAACTAACTTTCTCTTATGGGTTGAACTGTACTGGAATTGCAAAACCAATAGAGAGAAAAAAATCACTATTTTCTAATCTTAATAAGCTTCTGTCAGTCTCAACTAGCCATCTGCTTTTTGAACCTGCCAAATAAGGACCTTTTATAAAAAAAAATATAGTTAATTATTAATTCAATTTTCTCTTTCCCAAAACCACTTGTGGTATTCAAAAAGATATCCTGTTTTGCCTTCAGATGTATGTTATACCAATGGATCCTTAAATGGTTGATCCCAGCTCTGTCATCATCTAGAATTCTATGAAATAAAATTATTTTATAATATAACTACTATATAACAGTATTAAATTGCCCATTCTCTTAATCTACTTTATGCTTATTAATTAAAAATATGTTTTAAGAGTGATTTTTTGTATAAACATATATACATTATAATTCTGCAAACAGGTTAAAGTTTTGTTTTTATAATTTAAGAAAGCAATTAAAATACACATTAGAATGTTGAAGTAGATAGAGTTTCTAAGAACTGGGCTAGGATTCAACATCATACAATTTGTCCTGAATATCATAAATTGACAAATTCAGTTCATGGAGATAACTTACTTAAAAAAAAAAAAAAAGCCATTTAACCTTTAAATTTAAATTGTAATTGGGATGAAATAATATCTATAACTACTTTATTTAATAAAATGATATGAATTCAGGGCTAATCAAGACACTGCCACAAATTTATCTTTAAAATTCTCACAATGTGGGGGAGGAGTCAAGATGGTGGAGAAGTAGCAGGCTGAGATGACATCAGGAAGCAGGAGATCAGCTAGATAGCTTATCTAACCATTGCGAACACCTACAAATCCAACGGGAAATCGAAGAGAAGAAGAGCAAGAATTCTAGAAACAGAAAATCGATCACTTTCTGAAAGGTAGGACCTGCGGAGAAGTGAATCCAAAGTGATGGGAAGATAGACTGAGGGCGGAGGGACCAGCTCCTGGCAAGCAGAGGAGCAATGGAGCACAAAATCAGGACTTTTAAGTCTGCTCCACGGAGGGACAATGTTCCAGAGGCTAAACCAGGGCGAAGCCCATGCCAGATCAGCATAACCCCATGTCCCGCGGGGTCACAGAAGGACCGGGAGTGTCTGAGTGTCACAGAGCTTGCAGATATTAGAGTGGGGAAGCTGGCTACAGTGACAAAGCCGAGGAGTGAGCTCTCAGCTTGGGGTTACCTTGAACCGGGCGCAGGCTGGGTGAGCTCGTAGCGTGGCCAGAAGCCACGGAGAAGGAAGTGACCGGGTGCTTTTCTCCAAGTGTGACTGATTGAGCGCTTTCCTACAAGTGTGACCAGAGGTCAGGGAGATGGCAGTGGTTGGGCGCTTTTCTCTGAGGATGCAGTGAGGAGCTGGACCGCTAGCTCTCGGCTCCTCCTGGCCAGAGATTGGGAGGCCGATATCTTCATTCCCGTCCTCTGGAACTCTACTGAATGTGCTCAGGAACAAAAGCTTCCAAAAGCAAACCTGAGCGGATTACTTAGCCCGGCCCCTGGTAAGGGTGGTGCAATTCTGCCTGGGGCAAAGACAATTGAGAATCACTACAACAGGCCCCTCCCCCAGAAGATCAACAAGAAACCCAGCCAAGTCCAACTTCACTCATCAAGGAGAACAGCAGAATTCCAGAGGAGGAGAAAGCAAATCTTATCTGGATAAAATGACAAGGCTGAAAAACTCACCACCAAAAAAAGAAAAGAGGCAGTACCAAAGGCTGGGGACCTAATCAGTACAGACATTGGTAATATGACAGATCTAGAGTTCAGAAAGATGATTCTTAAGGTTCTAGGCGGGCTCAAAAAAGGCATAGAAGATATTAGAGAAAACCTCTCCGGAGAGATAAAAGCCCTTTCTGGAGAAATAAAAGAACTAAAATCTAACCGATTTGAAATAAAAAAAGCTATTAATGAGGTGCAATAAAAAATGGAGGCTCTTACTGCTAGAATAAATGAGGCAGAAGAAAGAATTAGTGACATAGAAGACCAAATGACAGAAAATAAAGAAGCTGAGCAAAAGAGAGACAAACAAATACTGGACCACGAGGAGAGAATTCGAGAGATAAGTGACACCATAAGACGACACAACATTAGAGTAATTGGGATTCCAGAAGAAGAAGAAAGAGAGAGGGGAGCAGAAGGTATATTGAAGTGAATTATTGTAGAGAATTTCCCTAATATGGCAAAGGGAACAAACATCAAAATCCAGGAGATGCTAAGAACGCCCCTCAAAATCAATAAAAATAGGTCGATACCTCATCACCTGATAGGAAAATTTACAAGTCTTAGCGACAAAGAGAAAATCCTGAAAGCAGCTAGGGAAAAGAAGTCTGTAACATACAAGGGTAAAAACATAGATTGCAATTGGACCTATCTACAGAGACCTGGCAGGCCAGAAAGAACTGGCATGATATATTCAGAGCACTAAATGAGAAAAACATGCAGCCAAGAATAATTTATCCAGCAAGGCTATCATTGAAAATAGAAGGAGAGATTAAAAGCTTCCAGGACAAACAAAAACTAAAAGAATTTGCAAACACCAAACGAGCTCCACAAGAAATATTGAAAGGGGTCCTCTAAGCAAAGAGAGACCCAAAAGGAGTAGATCAGAAAGAAACAGAGACAATATACAGTAACAGTCACCTTACAGGCAATACAATGGCACTAAATTCATATCTCTCAATAGTTACCCAGAATGTTAATGGGCTAAATGCCCCAATCAAAAGACACAAGGTATCAGAATGGATAAAAAAACAAAACCCATCAATATGCTGCATACAAGAAACTCATTAGACCCGAAGACACCTCCAGATTCAAAGTGAGGGGGTGGAAAAAAAAATACCATGCTAATGGACATCAGAAGAAAGCTGGGGTGGCAATCCTTATATCAAATCAATTAGATTTTAAGCAAAGACTATAATAAGATATGAGGAAGGACACTATATCATACTCAAAGGGTCTGTCCAATAAGAAGACTTAACAATTTTAAATATATATGTCCCTAACATGGGAACAGACAATGATATAAACCAACTAATAACAAAATCAAAGAAACACATTGATAATAATATAATAATAGTAGGGAACATTAAGACTCCCCTCACTGAAAAGGACAGATCATCTAAGCAAAAGATCAACAAGGAAATAAAGACCTTAAATGACACACTGGACCAGATGGACATCACAGATATTTTCAGAACATTCCATCCCAAAGCAACAGAATACACATTCTTCTCTAGTGCACATGAAAAATTCTCCAGAATAGATCACATCCTGGGACATAAATCAGGTCTCAACCATTATCAAAAGATTGGGATCATTCCCTGCATATTTTCAGACCACAATGCTCTGAAGCTAGAACTCAATCACAAGAGGAAATTTGGAAAGAACCCAAATACATGGAGACTAAACAGCATCCTTCTAAAGAACGAATGGGTCAACCAGGAAATTAAAGAAGAATTGAAAAAATTCATGGAAACATATGATAATGAAAACACAACAGTTCAAGATCTGTGGGACACAACAAAGGCAGTCCTGAGAGGAAAATATATAATGATACAAGCCTTTCTCAAGAAATAGGAAAGGTCTCAAATACACAACCTAACCCTACACTTAAAGGAGCTGGAGAAAGAACAACAAAGAAAGCCTAAACCCAGCAGGAGAAGAGAAATCATAAAGATCAGAACAGAAATCAATGAAATAGAAACTAAAAAATAAAATAAAATAAAAAACCACAATAGAACAAATCAATGAAACTAGGAGATTGTTCTTTGAAAGAATTAATAAGATTGACAACCCTCTGGCCAGACTTCTCAAAAAGAAAAGAGAAAGGACCCAAATAAATAAAATCATGAATGAAAGAGGAGGGGTCACAACCAACACCAAAGAAATACAAACAAATATAAGAACATACTATGAGCAACTCTATGCCAACAAATTCGACAATCTGGAAGAAATGGATACATTTCTAGAGACATATTAACTACCGCAACTGAACCAGGAAGAAATAGAAAACCTGAACAGATCCATAACCAGTAAGGAGATTGAAACAGTCATCAAAAATCTCCAAACAAACAAAAGTCCAGGGACAGACGGCTTCCCAGGGGAATTCTACCAAATATTTAAAGAAGAACTAATTTCTATTCTCCTGAAACTGTTCCAAAAAATAGAAATGGAAGGAAAACTTCCAAACTCATTTTATGAGGCCAGCATCACCCTGACTCCAAAACCAGACAAGGATCCCATCAAAAAAGAGAACTACAGAACAATATCCTTGATAAACACTGATGCGAAAATTCTCACCAAAATACTGGCTAATAGGATTCAACAGTACATTAAAAGGATTATTCACCACAACCAAGTGGGATTTATTCCAGGGCTGCAAGTTTCGTTCAACATCAGCAAATCAATCAATGTGATACTATACATTAATAAAAGAAAGAATAAGAACCATATGATACTCTCAATAGATGCTGAAAAAGCATTTGACAATGTGCAGCATCCCTTCCTAATGAAAACTCTTAAAAGTGTAGGGATAGAGGGCACATACCTCAATATTATCAAAGCCATCTATGAAAATCCCACCACAAATATCATTCTAATGGAGAAGGACTGGAAGCTTTTTCTTAATGTCAGAAACACGGCAAGGATGTCCGTTATCACCACTGCTGTTCAACATAGTACTAGAAGTCCTAGCCTCAGCAATCAGACAACAAAAAGAAATTGAAGGCATCCAAATCGGCAAAGCAGAAGTCAAACTATCACTCTTTGCAGATGATAAGATACTATATGTGGAAAACCCAAAATGCTCCACTCCAAAACTGCTAGAACTTGTATAGGAATTCAGTAAAGTGTCAGGATATAAAGTCAATGCACAGAAATCAGTTGCATTTCTTTACACTAACAACAAGCCAGAAGAAAGAGAAATTAAGGAGTCAGTCCCATTTACAATTGCACCCAAAACTATAAGATACCTAGGAATAAACCTAACCAAAGAGGCTAAGAATCTATACTCAGAAAACTATAAAGTACTCATGAAAGAAATTGAGGAAGACACAAAGAAATGGAAAAATGTTCCATGCTCCTATATTGGAAGAACAAATATTGTGAAAATGCCTATGCTACCTAAAGCAATCTACACATTTAATGCAATCCCTATCAACATCCCATCCATTTTTTTCAAAGAAATGGAACAAATAATCCTAAAATTTATATGGAACCAGAAAAGACCTCAAATAGCCAGAGGAATATTGAAAAAGAAAGCCAAAGTTGGTGGCATCACAATTCCAGACTTCAAGCTCTATTACAAAGCTGTCATCATCAAGATAATATGGTACTGGCACAAAAGCAGTCACATAGATCAATGGAACAGACTAGAGAGCCAAGAAATAGACCCTCAACTCTATGGTCAGCTAATCTTTGACAAAGCAGGAAGGAATGTCCAGTGGAAAAAAGACAGCCTCTTCAACAAATGGTGCTGGGAAAATTGGACAGCCACATGCAGAAAAATGAAATTGGACCATTTCTTTACACCACACATGAAAATAGACTCAAAATGGATGAAGGACCTCAATGTGAGAAAGGAATTCATCAAAATCTTTGAGGAGAACACAGGCAGAAACCTCTTTGACCTCAATAGCAGCAACTTCTTCCTAGGAACATCGTCAAAGACAACAGAAGCAAGGGCAAAAATGAACTATTGGGATTTCATCAAGATCAAAAGTTTTTGCACAGCAAAGGAAACAGTTAACAAAACCAAAAGACAACTGACAGAATGCCAGAAGATATTTGCAAACCACATATCAGATAAAGGGCTAGTATCCAAAATCTATAAGGAGCTTAGCAAACTCAACACCCAAAGAACAAATAATCCAATCAAGAAATGGGCAGAGGACATGAACAGACATTTCTACAAAGAAGACATCCAGATGGCTAACAGACACATGAAGAAATGGTTCACATCACTCGGCATCAGGGAAATACCAATCAAAACCACAATGAGATACCACCTCACACCAGTAAGAATGGCTAAAATTAATAAGTGAGGAAATGACAGATGCGGCGAGGATGTGGAGAGAGGGGAACCCTCCTACACTGTTGGTGGGAATGCAAGCTGGTTCAACCACTCTGGAAAATCGTGTGGAGTTTCCTCAAAAAACTGAAAATAGAGCTACCCTATGACCCAGCGATTGCACTACTGGGTATATATCTTAAAGATAAAAACGTGGTGATCCGAAGGGGCATGTGCACCCTAATGTTTATAGCAGCAATGTCCACAATAGCCAAACTATGGAAAGAACCTAGATGTCCATCAACAGATGAATGGATAAAGAAGATGTGGTATATATACACAATGGAATACTATGCAGCCATAAAAAGAAATGAAATCTTGCCATTTGTGATGATGTGGATGGAACTAGAGGGTATTATGCTTAGCGAAATAAGTCAATCAGAGAAAGACAACTATCATATGATTTCCCTGATATGAGGAAGTGAAGATACAATGTGGGGGGTTTGGGGGGTAGGAAAAGAAAAAAATGAAAGAAGGTGGGATTGGGAGGGAGACAAACCATAAAAGACTCAATCTCAAGAAACAGACTGAGGGTTGCTGGGGGTGGGGGGATGGGAGAGGGTGGTGGAGTTATGGACATTGGGGATGGTATGTGCTATGATGAGTGCTGTGAAATGTGTAAACCTGGCGATTCACAGACCTGTTCCCCTGGGGATAAAAATACATTATATGTTTATTAAAATTAAATAAATTTAATTTAAAATAAATAAAATTCTCACAATAACTTGGGGAGGTAGCCTAGTAGTATGTCAGTTTTGTAGATGAGGAGCTTGAAGCTCAAAGATTGGCTTTATAATACATGCAAATACTTTATTATCTATAGCACTTTATTTAACAAAACTTTCAGGTATGTAATCACATTTTATAGAACAATTTTTACCTGGATTTCTGGAGTGGGATAATGAAAGAATTCAAAAACAAGAATTTTTCTCAACCTCAAGGAAGCAGTGGAAGCTACTCAGAAGATTCCATAAGAGCAAGACAGGAAGGACCAGAGGTTTTACTATGCACTGAATCACCATGTGACTGCTGAGACTGCTCTGTAGTCAAATGCAGAATGGATGTTATTATTAATATGATTGAATTGCAGGGTACTTGGGTGGCTCCGTCAGTTAAGTATCTGACTCCTGATTTCAGCTCAGATCACGGACTCAGGTCATGGACTCAGGTAATGCTTTCTCAGGGTCATGAGATTTAGCCCTGTGTCAGGCTTTGCGCCTGGTGGGAGTCTTCTTGAGATTCTTTCCCTCTCCTCTCCTTCTGCCCATTCCCCTGCTTGCATACTCTGTTTCTCTTTAAAATAAATCTTTTTAAAATATGTGATTGAATTGTGAGCAGAGTATCAACCATCTGTCGTCCTCTCAGTACCTGCAGATTTGTGTAGTAGTTTCATAAACACTAGAATCAAAATATTATGGAAAGAGTTTAGTAAAAAGAGTTCTCTCTACCCCCAGATTTTAAGCAAAAGCTGAATGTATTCACTGAACGTGAATTATCTTGACCTGTAAGTTACATTGTAGTCAACGATTTTCATATTTCATTCATTACTTTGTCTTTAGCACTAGGCTTTTAACAGGAATTTTCAAAACACTTGTTAGTTGAATGAATAATTTTACACTTAATCAAGTATTATGTGTGTTTTTTTGTTTGTTTTTTATTGCTTTGTTTTTTTTGTTTGTTTGTTTGTTTGTTTTTGTTTTTTAGAATTCCTACTTATGTGGCCAACACAAACACACTCTGTGGAGTTAGCATAAAGCATAATATTTAGACCTCAACATCATAGAAATTACGTTTTCATGACTGTTTGGAAAAAAATAGTTCTTAAAAAAAGTGAAAGAATGTTTATACCTATGTGATACTGACAATGATGTGGAAAATCAACAATCACACTTGTTATTATAAAGGCAAGTGAAATCACGCTGCTCTGCAAAACCTTGGTATCTCTGTTTCATTCAGTATAAGAATCAAAGTCCTTTAGTGGTATCAAGTGCCTACAGGATCTGAAATCCTTATTAACTTTTTCATCTCATCCACTCCTTCTCCCACTCCCCAAACTCCCGTTCAAACCTACTGGCCTATTTTCTATTCCTGGAACATGAGAGATGTTCTTGAATCTCAGCCTTTGCACCCACTCCTCTCTTTCTTGAACACTGCGCTCCTAGATATCCGTATGACTAACTCACTACTTCACTTCATCCAAGCATCTCCCCATATATTAAGTTCTCAATGAGACATATACCAATTACTCAATATTAAATTTCTTATCAGTCTCCCATACACCAACTCTCACATGGTCATGTTCTTTCTTTTTCTGGTTTCTTTCTCTCTCTCTCTCTTTCTCTCTCTCTTTTTTTTTTCCTAGTAATAAAATAACCATTTTCAAAGGAACTATGAAATTTACTTGGTAATTATAGCCATTGCTTATTCTTTGTCTCTTTTGCCAGAATGTAAGCTCCACAAATTTAAGGATCTTTCTTTTGTTCACTGAGGTATTCTAAGTATCTAGAACAGAGTCTGACTTTTAGATATATTTAAAATATAATTTTTTAATTTAGTTGTTATATGGCATAAAACTAGGTAAATGGCAACAAATATTTGAAAATTCACTGCTTCTGAAGTTTGAAAATGTGTGTTAATGCACTCAAAATATTCAGAATATGTAATTCCACTATATACTTGCTTATTCATGACCTTATATTTCTTTGGGAATATTTGACTATGTACATTACTAGCTGTCCAATAATTGTTCACAAAATACATGTCAGATTCACTGAATAAATATGAGCATTATGTTTCTAACAACTCCAGTAAAACAAACATATTGTAAAATGTCTGATCAGATTGAGCCAGTCTTTCCTCATATTCCCATCAAGTACACTGACAGTCCATCAAAGCACTGGGTAATAGACAGATGGTTTAAGTATCTTAGATCTTAACAGTATTGCTAATTATGCTTACTCAAATCTTCACACATTCTCAAATAATATTACAACTCAGTGATCTTGACCTAAGGCATCAGAACAACTCACAAAATTCTGAATGGTATTTTATTGTTTATGAGAGTTTTTCTGGGGACATTCTACTTTAAAAAAACATTTGGTTACCATAAGCCACAGAGAGTGAGAAAAGAATCTTCAATGATGGAGATAGCTGTGGAGTTTCCTGGTTCATCTTAATAGAAGGATAGTCTTTAACTTCAAAATACTGTGACTGAAAAAATACTCAAGAAGGCACACAAAATAGAGGTGCCTTAGTGGTTCAGTCAGTTAAGCGGTGGACTCTTAGTTTTGGCTCAGGTCATGATCTCAGGATCATAAAATTAAGCCCTATGTCAGACTCCATGTTCGGAAAGGAATCTGTGGATTCTCTCTATGGCTCCCTCTGCATTTCCTCCCACTCATGCTTGCTCTCTCACTCTCAAATCAATTGATCAATCTTAAAAAAAAAAAAAAAAAAAAAGAAGCACACACATTAGCAGTAGGCACATAGACCGTGAATTTAAACTTATGGTGGGTATGAAGTCAAAGGTAGTATGAAAACTGAACTAGTAAATAAAATAAGAGCACCATTCATATTAGGCAATTACTTAATTGAATTATATGCATTATTTACCAGGTACCATTCTCAATAGAGGGCATAAACAAATTAGACAAAATCCCTGATCTAATGGTGTATTTATTCTAAGAATCTTCTAGTCCTAAAAATTTTGACTTATACATGATAATGAGTCCTTGAAAGTAGGAAACTAAAGGAATTCTAGGTGCAAATGATATAGCCAAAGGCAGCATGATATGGGATTTTAAATATTCAGTTGTAGCATCCAATCTACACAGGAAAAGAGAGACTATTTGTTCTGTGTTTTTATAATCTATACCATTAAGGATAATTTCCCATCTCTGCTGCAATTATATATAAAATTATTATAAACGCAAATACATCCACATTATGATATATTTACATATATTTTCCAAATGGTGTATACACACCATAGGAACTTTATTTTTATTTGTTTATTTAAATAGAATGAACTTCAGTTTCTATCAATTTTATTTATATGAAGATAAAAAAACTTGATTTTTCTATGTAAGCAAAATAATAGACATTTTTCTTCTTGAAAGTTTATTTAGAAACACACAGGACTTTGTTTTAATATTTAATTTATAGATGACTTTTTTTAAAAGATTTTATTTATTTATTTGACACAGAGTGAGAGATCACAAGTCGGCAGAGGGGCAGGCAGAGAGAGAGGGGGAAGCAGGCTCCCTGCTAAGCAGAAAGCCTGATGTGGGGCTTGATCCCAGGAATCTGAGATAACGACTTGAGCTGAAGGCAGAGGCTTAACACTCTGAGTCACCCAGGCAACCCTAAAAAAAGACATTTTTTGAAATAAAATTTCCAGTAGTTGAATGCTATCTTTATCAGAAATAATCATCATGATCACCAACATTAGATCACATTAGGCATTTACTATTCCTTCACTCCCCCTTCTGCTGCTATCAATGATGTGTCAGGTGACAATAATTAAGGATGAGGCACAATGAAACACTAACTGTGCTGAGGCCTCTACTTAGAATATCCCAATTAGTGAGCACTAATCACACAGGGAATTTTAAAAATCCCAGTTGCATAGATGTGGAAACTGAGTGCTAGAGTGATTAGGCTAGCTGTAGTCACATAACTAAGTAGTCAGGTATGTAACATGGATTTGTACCCTATCTTTCTAATTCCAGAACCCATGATTTTCAGTGGTCCACTAGACTTTTATTCTTAGTGCCCCATACCATGCTAAGCCTTTACAAAATGTTATTTATTAAAAACCTCACAACAACCTTATCACGGAGTAAGTACAATTTCCCTTTTCAAATAAGGAAATTAAGATGGAACTGAGGTCAAATATATTCTCTGAGTGCTATGGCTATTTGGTCTGGCTCCAAAGTCTATGCTGTGAGCCATCAAACTACAGCTTTTCTCATAGATTAATGTTAGTTATCCAAATCTCTTACATTTGTATTTTTTTAGTTCAAAGATGATGGTGGAGTGGAAAAATTATTTTTGGAAAAGCAACTTTATTCACTAGCAAACAGCCAAAAAATAAATCTTAAGACTAAAATATATATTTATTTTGTTTTTCTAGATAGAGAAAAACTGTCACACATGTTTGAATATTATATTTATTATACAATATTTTCCTTTTTATTTCAGAGAATTGTTGCATAACTAGTAAAATTGAATAAAAAATAATAAAATCATTATTTTTTATCCTAATAGATTTCTATAAGAAAGGTTACTGTAACTTTGCAGAACTACTTTTTTTTTTTTACATTATCAAGATTTTAGACTGTTTGTTATATATAGTTTATCTATGGGAAAGAAAGCTTACATTTATTCCTTTGGTCCTCCCATATTATAACTAAATCTGGTTGTGGAAGCAACAGAATCATATATTAAAAGCTTGTTACATGTTACTGTACCAAATCCCAAAGTTACCCATTAGTAAAAAAATTTAAATATTTTTCAATGTTTTTATACTTTTGAACAGATAGTAAATATATTTAAATGGGGTAATAGTCTATAAATATTTTCACATTATTTTTCCTTAAGAAGATATTTCTTTTGGTAAATCACTTCTGATTTTGCCACATCTCCATTTTTCTTTCTTTCTTTCTTTCTTTCTTTCTTTCTTTCTTTCTTTCTTTCTTTCTTTTTTTTTAATTTAATTGACAAAGATCTTTCCTGGGGTGCCTAGGTGGCTCAGAATGTTAGGTGTCTGCCTTCAGCTTGGGTCATGAACCCAGGCTCCTGGGATCAAGCCCCACATCAGGGAGCCTGCTTCTTCCTCTCCCTCTGCTCTTCCCCCTGCTTGTGCTGTCTTGCTCTCTCCATCAAATAAATAAATAAAATCTTTAAAAAAAATCTTTCCTGTGGTAAGACAGTAAAGAATGGAGTGTGGCTACTTTGATCAGATCATTGTTAAATCATCTATTAGAAATGGAACAAATATATGGATATTTCAAATTGTATGAGCCATCTAATCTTCAAAAATTAAGGGAAAGTTTACACCGAAAATTGTCCATTTTTTTTTCTTACCCCCTTTATACTTCTATGTTTATTAAGTCTTCCAGGATTTATTTTACTATATCATATTAGATTCTTCTCAAGTATCAGTTGTTTGTTGTTATTGTTATTGTTGTTTTTTCTTTTCTGAACACCGTATGTAAAACAGAATTCCTCATTGCTGTCTTCCCTCCTTAACACACAACATTGTTTTTCAAAGCACATATAAGCATATGAAATATTGTTTTGTCTGTTTTTCAGTCATCTGTGCTTTTCTCTCTCCTTACTCTGTCCCCAAATGTATACCCAACAAGAATGGAAACTTGTTTCATTCAAGACTATATACTTGAGGAGCACCTGGGTGGCTTAGTCAGTTAAATAGCTGACTCTTGATTTTGGCCTCGGTCCTGACCTCAAGGCTGTGAAATAGAGCCCTGGGGAGCCTGCTTAAGATTCTGTCTCCCTCTGCCCCTCCTCCTGCTTAAGCACAGTCTCTCTCTCTGTCTCTTAAAAACAAAACAAAACAAAACAAACCCCTATAAATTGACAAGTAGAATTTTGTGAGACATGTAGAAGATAAATTTCTATTGAATAAAATAATTGTGTGAATAATTATACCAAATAATGTGGGATCAGGATTAATTTATTGCTCATTTTTCTAAACGATTATTGAACTATCTTTGTATAGTGATATTGTAATACAGTGAATGCACATTACTGGAAAAAATAATAGTAGATATACCAGTGTTGTTTAGAATTTTGTTGTAACAAATTTAAATAAATATTAAGTGAGAATGTAAGCAAATATTTGATACTATATGAGAACATTTTTTTGCACCTGAGTCTTATGTACAAGATGAAGGTTTAAGAAATTTCAGTAGAAAGAAATTGCTTTCATGAATGAAAAATTTTATTTTAAGTATATGGATGTTTTTATTTTACTATATATATTCTAAAGAGAATCATATAATTTTTCACAGCAATTTTTTACTGTACTGTAACAAATTTTGAGAAGACTGACCTTCCTTCATATACTGAACACTTACATAAGCTTGCATCCGTTCTCAGCCTATACTTTGAATTCTTTAGTGCACAGAAGTGTTCAAAAGTATTGGTTGAATAGTCAGACAAACTTGAATTGATTCCTTGCTTTGACATATGTTAACTGGTCAGTTTAGGAAATTACTTAAATACCTAAACCATGGGCTCTCAATTTATAAAATTATGCTGGTCTTTATTTATAGGATTATAGTAAGAATTGAAAATAATGCATACACACAAATTAGCTTATATGTATATGGAAATCTGTGTAGATAAATAAGCTTTTTTCGATAAGCCCATTTTATTTTTGCACATACACATAAAATTATGTGTGTGTGTGCATGTGTGTTTGTGAAATCAATACCTGTTAATGCATGTTTTATCTCTGTATGATTATTTTTCTTAAATCTATTACATGGAGATGGCCATTACATTTTTTTTTTTTTGTCTCAAAGAAGTTAAGAACAATTTATATTCTTGACAAAAGATTCTTATTTTTCTACTTTCACTGAAATGCTGCTTAACCTGTTTCCAGCTCTTCATTCAAATGAGTCTTTTCTTCTATTTCAGACATTTCGGATAAATGTGTTAGATGTGCATGATTCATGTTGGATAAAGGCAGAGTCTTAATCTACATAGTTTATTTTATTCTTTCTTGGACAATGATAACCATTTCCTGTTTGTTAAAGCACAACATTTTGCTTTTCTTTCTTAATGCAATTATCTTACATTCATTGCAGACAAGAAGCATAACTATTTCAAAGCTCCATTATTTTCTCTTGCTTTGTGCCTAAAGCATATAATGTAATGCATACAATGAAAAGGAATTTCAACAGTGACTATTATATATGCTTAACTGCAGATCAGGGAATGAGTAAAAATGAGGCTAAATTACATATCTGTATAAACAATAAAAACATTAAATGACTATATTCCTATAAACAACTGATTAAACATCAAAAATTAAAATGACTATTACCATACCATCAACTGCTATTTGGATTGTGCACACCAACTTAGGCAGTTATTATTGTGATGATTGGATACATATAAAATAGATATGATTAGCAGCCCTGTCACTCTTAAGTCATTATCCAAATATGCCTTGATTGTACTTTTTAAGGGCCTTGAAAAAAAAAAGGGTTTTTACATCTGCTAAAAAAATAAGATATTTTGTAACAATATCTATACTGTATTCCTTTTGATTTAATTAGTAAAAAAATATAAGATAAAGAAAAATCTTAAATATTTTATTTTAATACAGCAATTGGATTTGTTCTATAATGGTACTGGATTCATGATTGCTTTTAATTATAATATTTAATACTAGAAAAAAAGATGAGTCATGTAAATGCTTAATGATAGAAATATGTTTTATTTCTGATCCAGATGGAATGAGAAATTATGACTTATGCATCTGTCATCTCTGTTGTACCCCTTATGACAAAACTTTAACAATGAAAGATAAAATAACTTTTTAAAGTTAAAAAGTAAACATTGTCTCACACAAAACCATTTCCAAGAACAAACTATAGATAGCAATAAGTGGTATTTAGGCTATGGTTTTTGAAATTTTAGGTTTACATGTAATTAGATATGACCTAAAGTTCCACTCTAGCTGGACAATGAAACAAATGTGTCCTTAGTTAATTAATAAAACAATGAAGCATGAATCTCCATACAATAAAAGACATGGACTGGAGTTGGAGGATCTACTGCCTATAAATGATTTTATACATAGGAACACATTTATAAAATATTATATATATATATATATGAAATATATATTTGTGTTTATAAATGTAAGGTCTCTGTACATGACTATATATAATATAACTTATTATATAACATATTCTATATACTCATATGGTTGTGGTTCATATATAATATAAACCACAACATAACATATGGTTATGGTTCATATATAATATAAACCATAACCTAAGGTCTGATATGAATATATGTATATATCGAGGAGACCTTATGTTATGGTTTAAATAGATCACCATACCCTTCACAGTCAGATACTGTACTAGGCCTTCAGACATCTTAGAGATTCTATTTGCTGTATCCCCAATGTTTCTGAAAGACATTTTTCATAGTACATAGAAGCAAACACTCCTCAAAGAATGATTGACACTTTGTATGTGTGAATGTGTGTCTTATTTCTTCCCACCAAGAACCTTCCAATTAAGTTACAAAACACATGTACTAATTAGTTATCTTTTCTACAATACAAAACTTTTGAAGTTTACATGGGATTATTCTAGTTGTCCTTACAATTTCAGCCATTTTCAAGTAGGGAAAGAAAGCATGGTGGAAGGACACCTGGGAGGCTCAGTGGGTTAAGCCTCTGCCTTTTGGCTCAGGTTATGTTCTTGGTGTCCTGGGATTGAGGTCCACATTGGGCTCTCTGCTTGGCAGGGAGTCTGCTTCCCCTTCTCCCTCTGCCTGCCTCTCTGCCTACCTCTCTGCCAACTTGTGGTTATCTCTCTCTCTCTCTCTGTCAAATAAATAAATAAATAAAATCTTAAAAAAAAAAAAAGAGCATGGTGGAATGGGTATAGAAAGTTTTTATAGGAACAGCATCAATTACTCCACTAACAATCCATTGTCTAGAATTTAGCAGAAGTGGCATAAAGACAAAGGTAATCTAGCTGCATAAAGAAAATAATGTAAGAAAAAACAACAAAGAAAAAGAATGTAGACTTCAGAGAGTCTCTGTAGAAGTCTCTGCAATACTAACTAAAAAACTAACATTAATAAAAACTGCTAGAAGGAGGAGTAAGATTGTGGAAGTTGGGGACTCTGTTTTAACTGGTCTTCTGAATTTAGCTAGGTATCTACCAAGCTACTCTGAATACCCATGAAATCAACCTGAGATATAAGATTATTTACCTGGGTCTCTACAGGAACAGGTGATCATTAGTCCAGAAGTACAAAGGACAGAGTTATGATTATGTGGACAGATATTGGAGGATAAACAGAAAGGGAAAGGAGCCACCAGAAGCTACCCACTGGAAAGTAAAATAATACCCCAGTACTAAAAATTTCTCACCTGTGGACCAGCGATACCTTGCAGAGTGTTGGTGGAGGAACAGGAAGTTCCTGGTAATAGAGTTCAAACATAATCCAGGAGTTTAAGGGACAAACACTGAGACTGGGGCAACCATTTGTTCAGAGCTGTGCCTGCAGACCTATGAGGCTGGCTTTTGCCGCAGCTACCACAGCCACCCAGAACAGGATCACTTGCAGTTTTGGAGGTCCAGGAGGCAGGGACAAATGGGGGCCTGTGTCAACCCCTGAGAGGATCATTGGGGGCATGCACTGCTTGTGAGAGGCTGCAGTTTTCAGCAGTGCTTACAGAGGGGGGACTATGTGTTCTGGAGGGTCCAGAGTGTATCAGAATATGGCTTTTTTCCTCTGGGTCAGAGGTCTGGGTGTGAACATTTTCCTTTGCCCTGACTCTCTGAAAAGGCACAAAAAGCTACCAGAGAACAAAAGCCAAAAAAACTGGTTTCCATGGAGCCTAACCCCTTGATAGGGGACAGGGCAAAGCAGGGTTACCTGAAAAACAACACAGTAGCCCCCTCTCCCAGAAGACAAGCTGGAAGAACAAGCAGATGACAACCTGAGTGTCCCCTTAAAAGTGTAAAACACAAACACCAGGTAAAAATAGTATATTGGACTCCTGGCATTGCCTCACGACCTGTGTATTTCTTAGATATGACTTTTTTTTAATTCTCTCTCATGTTTCTTCTTTTTTTTTTTCTTTTTACCTACTTATCATTTCAATTAGATGCTTAATACAACACATTACATAGTAACTTTTTAGTTCCTAGTGTTTCACACATATACTTTTTTTTCTTTTTTCACTTTTATATGTTTGTCTATATCTATGTAAAAGCGTTAATGTAATCCTTTCCTCCCTATTCAATACTACCTTTATATAAATACTAGTTCTAATTCCCCTGTAACTCTGGGAAGTACTGTTCTCTAACAAAGAGAACAAAATATACCCAGGAAGAACTGAAACACCCTACCTTGCCTACACTGAGGGATTAGAGTCCCCTTCCCCTAACCGCCCCCCCCCTTTTTTAACTTTATAAATCTTATTCTTGGGTTTCATTTTGTCTGGGTTTCGTTTGTTTGTTTATTTGTTTGTTATTTTGGTGGTTGCTTCCAATTGCTCTGAACTTTCCTAGGGTACACCTTGCCTGGATTGAAGTTGCTATTTTTGACTCTGTACATCCCCTCAACCACCACTCAACAGAATGACTAAGAGGAGGAACTCCCAAATAAGAAAAGAACCAGAAACAATGGCCTCTCCTGCAGAAGTAATCGATATGGATATATGCAAGATGTCTGAAATAGACTTCAGGGTAACATTATTAAGACAATAGCTAGGCTTGAAAAAACCATTAATGGCAACATAGACTAAGGGCAGAAAATGAGAGCTAGTCAGACCAAAATTTTAAGCTCATGCTATGAATGAGATGCAGTCTAAACTGGACACTCTAACTGCTAATGTAAATGAGACAGAAGAACAACTTAGTGATCTAGAAGATAAACTGACAGAAAAGAAGGAACAGGAAAAGGCCTGGGACAAGACAGCTTAAAATCCATGAAAACATATTTATAGAAATCAGTGATTCTATGAAACATTCCAATGTCAGAATTATTGGGATCCCGGGGGGGGGGGGGGGGGGGGGGGGGGGAGAGAGAGGGAACTAGAAGATATATTTGAGTAAATTGTAGTTGAAAACTTCCCTAACTGGGGGAATGAAACAAACATTCATGTCCTAGAGGTAGAGAGGACGTCTCCCAAGATCGAGGAGAATAGACCAATGCCTGAGCATATAATAGTAAAACTCACCAATCTTAGAACCATGAAGCCAACTTAATGGCAGTTAGGGAGAAGAGATTCCTTATGTACAGAAGGAGGGACATCAGAATAACATTAGACCTCTCCACAGAGACCTGGCAAGCCTTAAAGGGCTGGCAAGACATATTCAGTGTACTAAATGAGAAGAACATGAAGCCAAGAATACTGTATCCAGCAATGCTGTCATTTAGAACAGATGGGGAGATAAAGAGCTCCCAGGACTGGCAGAAACTGAAAGAATATATGATTACCAAGCCAGCCCTGCAAGAAATACTAAGGGGATTTGTTAAAAGAAAAAAGACCCCAAGAGTAATATGGACCAGAAATATACAGACAATCCATAGAAACAGGGACTGTACAAACAGTAGGATGGCAATAAACACATATCTTTCAGTAGTAACCCTCAAAATGAACAGCCCAAATGCTCCCATGAAATGACACAGGGTTGTAGATTGGATATAAAGACAGGACCCATCCATATTCTGTCTATAAGAGACTTGTTTTGAACCTGAAGCCACCTGTAGACTGCAAGTGAGGGGATGGAGAATCATTTTTCATGCCAATTGACCTGAAAAGAAAGTTGGGGTAGCAAAACTTATATCAGACAAACTAGAATTTAAACCAAAGACTGCAATAACAGATCCAGAGGACCACTATATTATTCATAAAGGGTCTATCCTATAAGAAAATTTAACAAATCATCTAAATGGAAGATCAACAAAGAAACAAGAGCTTTGAACAATACATTGGACCAGATGGATTTTATAGATATATACAGAACATTCCACCCTAAACAATAGAATACTCATTCTTCTATAATGCACATGAAACTTTCTCCAGAATAGACCACATAGGGTCAGAATAGACTTCATAGGGTCACAATTCACATCTCAGTCCAT
Organism: Lontra canadensis; assembly: GCF_010015895.1. Taxonomy (NCBI): domain Eukaryota; kingdom Metazoa; phylum Chordata; class Mammalia; order Carnivora; family Mustelidae; genus Lontra; species Lontra canadensis. The sequence continues at coordinate 41,243,292 of NW_022630995.1, read as the reverse complement.
ACCAAAATACTGAGATTATTCCCTGCATGATATCAGAGCACAGTGCCTTGAAACTAGAACTCAATCACAAGAAAAAAAAAAAAAAAATGGAAGGAATTCAGACACTTGGAAATTAAAGAGCATCCTGCTAAAGAATGAATGGTTCAACCAGGAAATTAAAGAACTTAAGCAACTCATGGAAAACAATGAGAATGAAAATACATGAGTCCAAAACATATGGGATACTGCAAAGGCATTCCTAAGGAGGAAATACATAGCCAACCAAGCCTTTCTTAAAAAAATTAGAAAAATCCCAAATGCACAAGATAACCCTATACAGCAAATAAAACCTAAATCAAGCAGAAGAGAAATAATAAGGATTAGAACAGAGAAAAATAAAATAGAAACTAGAAACACAGTAGAACAGATCAATAGCTCTAGAAGCTGATTCTTTAAAGAATTAATAAGATCAATAAACCACTGGCCAAACTTATCAAAAAAAAAAAAAAAAAAGAAAAAAGAAAAGAAAAGAAAAAAAGAAAGTACCCAAATGAATAAAGTCATGAATGAAAGGGGAGAGACCATGACTAACACCAAGGAAGTAGAAACAATTAGTGGTAATTATTACCAGCAACAGCATGACAAAAAATTAGGCAACATGGAAGAAATGGATGTCTTCCTGGAAACTTACAAACTACCAAAACTGAAACAGGAAGAAATAGACAATCTGAATAGAGCAATAACCAGTAACAAAATTGAAGCTGTAATAAAAAACCTTCCAAAACCCTAAAGTCCAGGGCCAGATGGCTTCCCAGGGGAATTCTACCAAACATTTAAGGAAGAAATATTACCTATTTTACTGAAGTTGTTCCAAAAAATAGAAACAGAAGGAAAACTTACGAACTCTTTCTATGAGATCAGCATTACCCTAATCTCAAAACCAGGCAAAGGCCTCATCAAAAAGGAGAATTACAGATCTATATCATTGATGAACATGGATGCCAAATTACTTAACAAGATCCTAGCTAATAGCATACAACAGAACATTAAAAGGATTATTCACCAGGACCACATGGGTTTTATGCCTGGGATACAAGGACGGTTCAACATTCTTAAATCAATCAACGTGGTAGAGCACATAAATAAAAGACAAGAACCATATGATCCTCTCAATTGATTCAGAAAATGCATTTGACAAAATACAATATCCGTTCCTGATCAAAACTCTTCAGAGTATAGGGATAGAGGGAACATTCCTCAATATCATAAAAACTATCTATGAAAAGCCCACAGTGACTATCATTATCAATGGGGAAAAGCTGAGATCTTTTCCCTTAAGATCAGGAACATGACAGAGATGTACACTCTCACCACTACTGTTTAGGAAAATACTAGAAGTTCTAGCCTCAGCAATCAGACAACAAAAAGATATAAAAGGCAATCAAATTGGCAAAGAAGAAGTCAAAATCTCCCTCTTCACAGATGACATGATGCTTTATGTGGAGAACCCAAAAGACTCCTTCCCAAATTACTAGAACTCATACAGCAATTCAGCAATGTGTCAGGATAAAAAAAAAAAAAAAATCAATACACAGAAATCAGTTGCTTTTCTATACACTAACAATCTAACTGTAGGAAGAGAAATTAAGGAATCAATTCCATTCACAAAAGCAACAAAGACCATAAGATATCTAGGGAAAAACCTAATTAAAGAGGTAAAGAATCTATACTCTAGAAACTACAGAACACTTATGAAAGAAATTAAGGCAGACACAAAAAGATGGGAAAATATTCCACACTCATGAACTGGAAGAACAAACATTGCTAAAATGTCTATCCTGCCCAGAGCTATTTAAACTTTCAATGCCATCCCTATTAAAATACCATTGGAATTTTTTCAAAAAGTTGGAAAAAAAATCCTAAATTTTTTATGGAACCCAAAAAGGCCCAAATCACCAAGGAAATGTTGAAAAAGATAAACAAAGCTGAGGGCATCACGTTGTCTGACTTTAAGCTATATTACTAAGTTGTGATCACCAAGACAGCATGGTATTTGCACAAAAACAGATTCATAGACCAATAGAACAGCATAGAGACTCCAGAAATAGACCTTCAACTCTACGGTCAACTAATCTTTGACAAATCAGGAAAAAATATCCAATGGAAAAAACACAGTCTCTTCAATAAGTGGGTACTGGGAAAATTGGACAGCTGCATATAGGAGAATGAAACTGGACCATTCCTTTACACCATACAGGTGTAAAGTGTATAGAGACAAGAATCCATCAAAATCCTAGAGGAGAACACAAGCAGTTACCTCTTTGACATCAGCCGCAGTAATTTCCTCCAAAACTTGTCTCCAAAGACAAGTGAAACAAAGACAAAAATGAACTTTTGGGACTTCATCAAAATAAAAGTCTTCTGCACAGCAAAGGAAACAGTCAACAAAACTAAGAGGCAGCCAATGGAATGGAAGAAGATATTTTCAAATGACATTACAGATAAAGTGCTGATATCCATGATGTATAAGGAACTTCTCAAACTCAACACTCAACAAACTAATAACCCAGTCAAAAAATGGGAAGACATGAATAGACACTTCTCCAAAAAGGCATATAAATGGCTAAAAGAAACATGAAAAATGCTCAACATCATTAGCCATCAAGGAAATACAAATCAAAACCACAATGAGATAATCACTTTAGACCAGTTATAATGGCAAAAGTTAACAAAACAGGAACCAACAAATGGTGAGGATGTGGAGAAAGGGGAACCCTCTTACATTGTTCGTGGGATTACAAGTTGGTAGAGCCACTCTGGAAAACAGTATGGAGGTTCCTCAAGACGTTAAGAATAGAGCTACCCTATGACCAAGCAATTGCACTGTTGGGTATTTACCCTAAAGATACAGATGTAGTGAAAGAAGGAGCACACACACCCCAATGTTTATAGCAGCAATGTCTGCAATAGTCAAACTGTGGAAGGAGCCAAGATACCCTTCAACAGATGAGTGGATAAAGAAGATATGATACATATACACAATGGAATATTATTCAGCCATTAGAAACAATGCATACCCATCAATTACATTGACAAGGATGGACTTGGAGGGCATTGTGTTAAGTGAAGCAAGTCAAACAGAGAAAGACAATTATCATATGGTTTCACTCATATGTGAACATAAGCAATAGCACAGAGGACCATAGGGGAAGGGAGACAAATCCAAAGGGTGAGAAATCAGAGAGGGAGATGAGCCATGAGAGACTATGGACCCCGAGAAACCAGAATCTGGGGGTGTTAGAGGGAAAGAGGGTGGGAGGAGAGGGTAACAGGGTGATGGATATTGAGGAGGGCCTATGCTGTGATGAGCACTGGGTGTTATACTTAACTTATGAATCCTTGAACACCAGATCAAGGACTAATTATGCACTATACAGTGGTTAATGCAACATAAAATAAATAAATAAATAAACAAATTAAAAATGCCTAGAAAATCAGTTATCAACACATGAATTAAATTCAGATGAAATGAAAATGATAGAGTGTCCTGAAAAATGAACCTAAAATGTCAGGTATTTTAAATCCCATCTTGAAGATCAGATGTACCACACAACAATGTGCAATTGGAAGGGTTTTTAATCCTAACTGAGAAAAAAAAAATGTAACATGTTATATGTTAGCCTAAACACCTAACCAATTTTTTAAAACTTGACTGGAACACAGTAAAATACTTTGTATAAACAATGAAGTATAATGTTAGGAAGTTATCTTTAAATAGTTGTTCTTCATTACCAGACAATGAATAGAAATGTACTTTGCACACCTCTCAAAATAGCTATCCAATATTATGTTATCTGAGTAGTTGTTTTTAAATGGTAACTTGATACTATTTTTGTACAGTGCTTTTCTAAAATTTTCTACATAATGAATATTATTTCTATTTCTTATGACATAAATAATCTTCTATGTTAAACTGATTATTAAAGTAATAAAGGAAAATATTATGTCCCTAAATTTAAAGATCAATAATCCTAGAATCACAGATTAGAATATTATGCTTTAACTATAGAATGTGAGTAATTAATATTAAATTTTGTTTCAAATGTATATGCTTGAATTACATATATTATGCCTAAAGTCTTAATCACTCTCCTGACAAATGTCCACTGAAAAACAATAAATGAAGATTATTGAATTTCAGTCATATTTAAAAAGGATGGACAAAAAGCCAAATAAATTCTTTGTAAAGACTAAAAATGAAGATTTGCATTATTTTTCACAAGATGATTTAGGCCTAAAAATACTTAAAGAGGAAAAGAAAGGTTTACAGTTCAGGAATACCATCATTTAAAAATAACTAAATCTTTGATATCAGTACAAGAAACCGCTTTCAAAACTTATCAAAGAGCTTTGAACCACAAGGTAACAAAATTGCATGGTACCATAAAATATTTAAAATTCATTTCATTTGTCAGGTTTTTTTCTTTAATAATTAATCACAGATTTGCCCTTTAGGTTTTGTGGGATCTACACTATAAAGACAAATCCATAAAGTACTTTAAAACTCTGTAATCTTACCAAAAGTGCATTTGAGATTTCAGAGGGCATTTCTAAATTTCTTTTTTAAATTTTTATTGCAATTTTTAAAATAGTATAGTTATGTACCAAACTTACATGTTCAATCAAATACTAAAATTTTTATATGTTGCCATACGGCCTTAATTTTTTGAAAAGAGATTAAAGATAGACTTTTATCCTCATTATATTCCTACCAGACTCCATTACCTAATTGCTCTACTTTGATCACTAAAAGTTAGCACTTATTTTTGCTACCCAGGGTATTAGAGAGTTCTTATAGTTCCATATCTATAAATAGTTTTTGTTTTCATTTTTAAATATACATGAATATGTTATTATCCCTGTATTGTTATCTCCTTTTAAAATACAATATCATACCTTAAGGTACTTTTGTGTAAATACACATAGAAGTGTTTAGTTTATTTTAATGCATCCTGTATAACATCTTAATATTCTAATACCCTAAATTTATATACCCACAACTTTACAGATAAGTACTAGGTCTTTGCTACTTTTATACTCTTTTTAAAAAATATTTTATTTGTCAAAGAGAGAGAAAGAGCAACCATAAGCAGGTCTTCCCAGAGATGGGCAGGAGGAGAATCCGGCTCCACACTGAGCAAGGAGCCCAATGCAGGAGTCAATCCCAGGACCTAGGGATCATGACCTGAGCTGAAGGCAAATGCTTAGCCACCAAGGCATCCCTGCATCTATACTCAATAAATCATTTTACAATGTATGACCTAATCTTTTAATACCCAAAAGCTACCTTGGTGTGCACCTTAAAATTTACTAAATATTTTCTAATTTCTCTCTAAAAATTTCCCTGTTTCACATACCCAACATTTTTATAGAAGTTTTCTTGATGTCGGTTCTCTATGTTTTAGAACTTTAGGTTTTTGACCATATGATGACTGATCAACCATATGTTTTTAAGATTTGTTATTCTTGACTAACTCAAAATTATTCAGAGCTGCTCTTCTGCATACAGCATTTCTGGTTATTTTTACACAGTGTTAGTTTTGGCCATTAATGTCTTTGGTATTGTTTCTTAGGCTGTCTTAAAGTTTTACGTTATGGATGTTTTATTTGTTACACAAGGTTTTTTTTTTAATTTATTTTATCTTCTTAAGATTTTATTTATTAGCTTGAGAGAGCATGAGGGAGAGAGAGAGAGTTAGCACAAGCAGGAGGGGGGGGTAGAGGAAGACAGAGAAGCAGACTCCCTGCTGAGTAGGGAGCCCCATGTAGGACATCATCCCAGGATGGGATCATGACCTGACATGAAGGCAGGCACTTAACCAACTGAGACACCCAGGCACTGTACACAGGTTATTTTTAATAAGTCAAATTAATATAAGTGCCTCCAGAGTCAGTTAAGCCTCCAACTCTTAATTTCAGCTCACGTCATGATCTCACGATCATTAGATTAAGGCCTGCATCAGGTTCTGAGTTTAGCACAGATTTTGCTTGTCCCTTCCCCCCCCACTCTCTCCCTCTCTCAAATAATTAATTAATTAATTAATAAAATCTAAGTAAAAGTAAGTCAAATTAATAAACAATACTTTCATTAATGTTTTTTGTGTGGTTGGTTTTAATTTTAATTAATTAATTAGGTTAAATAATTTTAATTAATAATTAGGTTGAACTATTTTAGTTTAATTTCAATTTTTGAGTGTGATTTTTAATTTATTTTTATTTGATTTTAATATGTAGAATTTTAAAATTGGCAAATTTTTCATTTTAATTGATTTAAAAATCTAATCTCAGTATAGTAAATTTTAGAGTTCTTTTATTATGAACATTATTGAATACTTTTTAGCTGACATCTTTTTTTTTTAGATTTTATTTATTTACTTGACAGACAGAGATCACAAGGAAGCAGAGAAGCAGGCGGGGTTGGGGAGCAGGCTCCCTGCTGAGCAGAGAGCCCAATGTGGGGCTTGATCCCAGGATCCTGAGATCATGACCTGAGCTGAAAGCAGAGGCTTTAACCCACTGAGCCACCCAGGAGCCCCTAGCTGATATCTTTTTAATAAACTAGTTTCATGCCATTTTTTGTTTAATGGTTTATTTTGAAATTTTCTTTAAAATTCTTTAAATTTTTTTCTTTTAATTTGGAACATTCTTCATATTTTATGATTAATGTTATGATTTTATGATTAACGTTATTTCTTTGATATACATTAAAATTATTTATCCCACTAACTAAATTTATTTCCGGATTTTTCAATAGATATTTTATGAAAAAAATATTTATTTTTGCCATGTGATAGAATGATTTATTAGAGCAAATTCCATGACAACTCTCATAAAATGACCATTTCTGAAAGACATCCATAAGATCACCTCCATTTCTTTAACTGTAGTTGAAATTATCATTTTTTAATTTCTTTTCCATAATGATATTTTTTTTTAGTTTTTTGTTATTGATTTCTGTTTTTTGTTTGTTTCAAGTTTTTCTTTAAATTCTAGTTAACATATAATGTAATATTTGTTTCAGGTGTACAATTTAGTGATTCATCACTTAAACATAACACCCTCTGCTCATCACAAGTGCCCTCCTTATTATCATCACCCATGTAGCCCATCCCCTCACCCACTTCCCCTTTATCAACCCTCAATTTGTTCTCTATAGTTAAGAGTCTGTTATGGTTTGTCTACCTCCCTTTTTCCTCCTTCTCCTAAGCTGATCTTCTTTGTTTCTTAAATTCCATATGCAAGTGAAATCATATGGTATTTGTCTTTTTCTGACTGACTTGTTTCACTTAGCATAATACACTCTAGTTCCATCTACATGGTTGCAAATGACAAGATTTAATTCTTTTTGATTCTGAGTAATAATCATATATATATATATATATATGTATATAGATATAGACAAGACATATGTCTATATCTACAGATCTATCTATCTCTATATAGATCTATATCTATATCTATAGATAGATCTATATCTATCTTAGAGATAGATAGAGATAGAGATAGATCTATATGTATAGATCTATCTCTAGAGATATCTATATCTATAGATCTATCTCTATCTCTATCCATCTATATATGTATATATAAAGATTCTAAGTCTTATTTCCCTCTCTCCTTTCCCCCCCTTCCCATATGTCCATCCATTTTCTTTCTTAAATTCCACATGTGAATGAGATCATATGGTATTTTTCTTTTTCTGACTGACTTATTTCACTTAGTGTAATACATGTTGTTGTACTCCATCCATGTTGTTGCAAATAGCAAGCTTTCATTATTTTTGATGACTGAGTGGTATGTCATTGTGTATACACACACACAAACACACACACACACAATCTCTTCTGGTCCATTCATCAGTTGATGGACTTTTGGTCTCTTTCCATAATTTAGCTATTGTTGATAATGCTACTATAAACATCAGGGGGCATGTGTCCCTTTGATTTAAGATTTTTGTATCCTTTGGGTAAATACCTAAGTGCAATTGTTGGGTCATAGGGTAGTTCTATTTTTTTTTTTTTTTTTTTTGAGGAAACTCCACACTGTTTTTCAGAATGACTACACCAGTTTGTATTCCCAAGAACAATGTAAGAGGGTTCCCCTTTCTCCACATCCTCACCAACATCTGTTCTTTCCTGTGTTCCTAATTTTAGCCATTCTGATGGGTGTGATGTGGTATCTCATTGAGGTTCTGGTTTATATTTTCCTGATGATGAGTGATGTAGAACATCTTTTCATGTGTCTGTTAGCCATCTGGATTTCTTCTTTGTAAAGATGTCTGATCATGTATTCTGTCCATTTCCCAACTGGATTATTTATTTTCTGGAAGTTGAGTTTGATAAGTTCTTTGTAGATTTTGCATACTAACCCTTTAGGAGATATGTCATTTGAAAATATCTCCTCCCCTTCTGAAGGTTTTCTTTTAGTTTAGTTGACTATTTTCTTTGCTCTGCAGAAACTTGTCTTGATGAAGTTCCAACAATTTATTTTTGTTTTTGTTTTCCTTGCCTTGGGAGACATATGTAGTAAGAAGTTGCTAATGCCAATGTCAAAGAGGCTTCTGCTTGTGTTCTCCTCTAGGATTTTGATGGTTTACTGTCTCACATCTAGATCTTTACTCCATTTTGAATTTATTTTTGTGGATGGTGTAAGAAAGTGGTCCTGTTTAATTCTTCTGCATGTTGCTGTCCAGTTTTTCTAACAACATTTGTTGAAGAGACTTTTATCCATTGAATATTATTTCTTGCTTTGTCACAGATTAGTTGATCATATAGTTGTAGGCCCATTTTTGGGTTTTCTATTAATTTCATTGATCTATGTCTATTTTTATGGCAGTACCATGCTGTCTTGATGATTACAACTTTGTAATATAGCCTAAAGGCCAGAATTGGGATGCCTCCATCTTTGCTTTTCTTTTTCAAGATTGTTTTGGCTATTTGGAGTCTTTTGTGGATCCATACAAATTTTAGGATTGTTTATGCTAGCTCTGCAAAACATGATGGTGGTATTTTAACAGGAATTGCTTTAAATGTGTAGCATGTTTTGGGTAGCATAGGTATATTAATAATATTTGTCTTTCTGATCCATGAAAGTGGAATGTTTTTCCATTTCTTTGTGTCATGTTCAATTTATTTTCACAAGTGTCCTACAGTTTTCAGATTACAGTTTTGTTGTTGTTGTTGTTCTTGTTTACCTCTTTGCTTATGTTTATTCCTAGGTGTCTTATGGTTTGGGGTACAGTTGTAACTGGGATTGATTCCTTGATTTCTCGTTCTTCTGTTTTGTTATTGGTGTATAGAAATGCAACAAATTTCTGCACATTGATTTTGTATCCTGTGACTTTATTGAATTCATGTATCAGTTCTAGCAAATTTTTGGTAGAGTCAGGTTTTCTACATAAAGTATCACTTTGCTGGGTCCCTGGGTGGCTCAGTGGGTTAAAGCCTCTGCCTTCGGCTCAGGTCATGATCCCAGGGTCCTGGGATCAAGCCCCACATCGGGCTCTCTGCTCTGCAGGGAGCCTGCTTCCTCCTCTCTCTCTCTCTCTCTGCCTGCCTCTCTGCCTACTTGTGATCTCTGTCAAATAAATAAATAAAATCTTTAAAAAAAAAGTATCACTTTGCCTGTAAATAGTGAAAGTTTGACTTCTTCCTTTCCAGTTTGGATGCCTTTTATTTCTTTTTTTGTCTGTTGGCTGATGTCTCAGCAATACTATGCTGAACAACAGTAGTGAGTGGACATCCATCTCTTGTTCCTGACCTTAGAGGAAAGGCTCTCTGTTTTTCACCATTGAGCATTATACTAGCTGTGGGTCTTTTGTATATGGCCTTTATGATGTTGAGGTATGTTGCCTGTTTCCCCACTTTGTTGAGAGTTTTTATCAAGAAAAGGATGCTATATTTTGTCCAATACTTTTTCTGCACTTATTGAGATGATCATATAGTTTTTATCCTTCCTTTTATTAATGTGGTGTATCAAGTTGATTGATTTGAGAATATTGAATCACCCTTGCAGCCCAGGAATAAATTCCATTTGATCATGGTGAATAATTCTTTTAATGTGCTGTTGAATCCAATTTGCTAGTAACTTGTTGAGAATTTTTGTGTCTATTTTCTTCAGGGATATTGGCCTGTAGTTCTCTTAGAGGGGTCTATGTCTGATCTTGGAATCAAGATCATGCTTATCTGATAGAATGGGTTTCAGTTTATTCCTTCCATTTCTATTTTTTGGAAGAGTTTGAGAAGAATAGCCATTAATCCTTCTTTAAATATTTGGTAAAATACCCCTGGGAAGCCATCAGGGACTGGAGTTTTGTTTGTTAGATTTTTGATTACTGATTCCATTTCTTTGCTTGTTATGGGTCTGTTAAAATTTCAGTTTTGGTTGTTTATATGTTTCTAGGAATTTGCCCATTTCTTCTAGATGGTCTGATTTGTTGATATATAATTTTTTTTATAATATTCTCATAATTGTTTGTATTTCTGTGATTTTGGTTGCAATCTCTCCTCTTTCATTCATGATTATATTTATTTGGGTCCTTTCTCATATATTTTTGATAAGTCCGGCTACGAAAAGAATTTTATTAATTCTTTCAGAGAACTGGTTCCTGGTTTTATTGATCTCTTCTACTGTTTTTGCTTGTTTGTTTCTATATCATTTATTTCTGCTCAAATCTTTATTATTTCCCTTCTTTTGATGGCTTAGTGTTTATTTGACATTCCTTTTCTAGCTTACATTTTTCATGAGAAGATTTGAAAAAATAATGTAGTTGTTTTCTTTGAAGTTTCTCTTCACATTCTTTGCAAATGTTGCTTTTGGATTGTTGTTTTTTAATTGATTTTTATATATTTAATCTATTAATTTTTATCTATTAATATATTAGTAACTGAATTAGATATTTTTGGTTTTGTTTTTGTAACTCTTCCAATTGATTTGCAGAGTAACTTAAGAAGACTGTAGCTTTAAATATTTTCTTTCTTGCATTTAAGTTGTCATTCACTCTACAGAAACTTGTGATTTTATGTTGTTTAGCCTATCTCTTTTGTCTCATCTTCTGCATTTTGATTTATATCTGGAATGTTCTCATGATTAGAAAATACTCATTATTATTCATTTTATCTTATGTTCTTATACATTTTTATGATTTTTTCAAATTTCATTTTCAGACCATTTATAATGTATTCTAGATAATAACAGAGTAAAATAGAGTCTCTTCCCTCCCTGCCTCCTTGCTTCCCTTCCTTCCTTTTTCTCTTTTATAACTAGCTCTCTGGTTGTTTCTACCCAATGTATTAAATAATACATCTTCTCCCCCACTGATTTAAAGTGGCACACTTATTTAACTCTAATTTCTTGTATGTATTTGTTTCCATTTCTGAATTTTCCATTCCTTTCCATTTTTCTGTGTTTTCCCTATACCTGTATCCCATTAGTTTAAATATTATTTGCTTTAATTATTTAATTTGTTTCTGTTTATTAGTTTATAATTTTTAAAAATTGGATAGCATTAGTATCTTCTTATTGCTCTTCTCTTTGAGTCTTTCTAACTAGTCTCACCATTATGTTTCTTTAGTTTTACAATCACTTTACTTCATTAAAAAGAAAATCTTAGATTTAAAAAAAAATATTAAAATTTCTTTAAAGTTATAAGAAGAATTGAAATATCTAAGATACTGAGTCCTCAAATCCAGGAATGGAATATGTCTTTCCATTTGTTCAATTCTATTTTTTCCCTTCCAATTTTTAAAAAAGTTCTTCCTATAGTCCCGTACATGTCCAGTTGCATTTACTAAAACATATGGTTTTAAAATGTTTTACTATATATGATGTCATCTTTTCCCATTATGTCTTCTGATTTTGTTTTTATAAGTGACAGATATCATTGATGGACATAGCATCTAGTTACCTCAGTACTATTCATTATTTACAAAAAATATTTTCTCCACTGAATCCTGGGCAAATTATCTAAATCAAGTGACCATTTGGGTATAGAAAGTTTATTTCTGGTCATTACTCTGTTCTCTTACTTAATTTATGTTTGTGTCAATACTGCTTTTTATTATTTGGTGTAGATTTATATAAATTTTATAATTGCAAGATAATTTTGTCAACATTGTTATTCTGCAAAATTTTAGTTTTATTTTCCTTTGAATTTTGGTATCTGTGAAAGTTTGAGATGAAATTCAATCAATAAATTAATTTGTAGAAAATGGTATTGTACAATTTTTGATCTTTCTATATATGAAAATGGAAGACATTTCAATATTTTCATCATCTAATTTGTTGTAGCAGTCTTTTATTGTTTGAAATGCACATGTTCCATAGATTTATTTCTGGTTTTAATATTTTCTTTTCTTTTTTTTATTTTTTAAATTTATTTTCAGCATAACAGTATTCATTGTTTTTGTACCACACCCAGTGTCCCATGCAATCTGTGCCCTCTCTAATACCCACCACCTGGTTCTCCCAACCTCCCACCCCCCACCCCTACAAAACCCTCAGATTGATTTTCAGAGTCCATAGTCTCTCATGGTTCACCTCACCTTCCAATATCCCTCAACTCCCTTCTCCTCTCTAACTCCCCTTGTCCTCCATGCTATATGCTATGCTCCACAAATAAGTGAAACCATATGATAATTGACTCTCTCTGCTTGACTTATTTCACTCAGCATAATCTCTTCCAGTCCCGTCCATGTTGCTACAAAAGTTGGGTATTCATCTTTTCTGATGGAAGCATAATACTCCATAGTGTATACGGACCACATCTTCCTTATCCATTCGTCCGTTGAAGGGCATCTTGGTTCTTTCCACAGTTTGGCGATTGTGGCCATTGCTGTTATAAACATTGGGGTACAGATGGCCCTTCTTTTCACTACTTCTGTATCTTTGGGGTAAATACCCAGTAGTGCAATGGCAGGGTCATAGGAAAGCTCTATTTTTAATTTCTTGAGGAATCTTCACACTGTTCTCCAAAGAGGCTGCACCAACTTGCATTCCCACCAACAGGGTAAGAGAGTTCCCCTTTCTCCACATCCCCTCTAACACATGTTGTTTCCTGTCTTGCTAATTTTGGCCATTCTAAGTGGTGTAAGGTGGTATCTCAATGTGATTTTAATTTGAATCTCCCTGATGGCTAGTAATGATGAACATTTTTTCATGTGTCTGATAGCCATTTGTATGTCTTCATTGGAGAAGTGTCTGTTCATATCTTCTGCCCATTTTTTGATATGATTGTCTGTTTTGTGTGTGTTGAGTTTGAGGAGATCTTTATAGATCCTGGATATCAACCTTTTGTCTGTACTGTCATTTGCAAATATCTTCTCCCATTCCGTGGGTTGCCTCTTTGTTTTGTTGACTGTTTCCTTTGCTGTGCAGAAGCTTTTGATTCTGATGAAGTCCCAAAAGTTCATTTTCACTTTGGTTTCCTTTGCCTTTGGAGACATATCTTGAAAGAAGTTGCTGTGGCTGATATCGAAGAGGTTACTGCCTATGTTCTCCTCTAGGATTCTGATGGATTCCTGTCTCATGTTAAGGTCTTTTATCCATTTTGAGTTTATCTTTGTGTACGGTGTAAGAGAATGGTCGAGTTTCATTCTTCTACATATAGCTGTCCAGTTTTCCCAGCACCATTTATTGAAGAGACTGTCTTTTTTCCACTGTATATTTTTTTCCTGTTTTGTCGAAGATTATTTGACCATAGAGCTGAGGGTCCATATCTGGGCTCTCTACTCTGTTCCACTGGTCTATGTGTCTGTTTTTATGCCAGTACCATGCTGTCTTGGTGATCAGCACTTTGTAGTAAAGCTTGAAATCAGGTAAGGTGATGCCACCATTTCCATAGCTATTCAGGGTCTCTTCGGATTCCGTACAAATTTTAGGATATTTGCTCCAGCTCTTTGAAAAATACTGGTGGAATTTTGATCGGAATGACATTAAAAGTATAGATTGCTCTAGGCAGTATAGACATTTTAACAATGTTTATTCTTCCGATCCAAGAGCATAGAATGGTCTTCCATCTTTTTGTGTCTTCAATTTCTTTAATGAGTGTTCTGTAGTTCCTCGAGTACAGATCCTTTACCTCTTTGGTTAGGTTTATTCCCAGGTATCTTATGGTTCTTGGTGCTATAGTAAATGGAATAGGTTCTCTAATTTCCCTTTCTGTGTTTTCATTGTTAGTGTATAAGAAAGCCACTGATTTCTGTACATTGACTTTGTATCCTGCCACATTGCTGAATTGTTGTATGAGTTCTAGTAGTTTGGGGGTGGAGTCTTTTGGGTTTTCCATATAAAGAATCATGTCATCTGCGAAGAGAGAGAGTTTGACTTCTTCATTGCCAATTTGGATACCTTTTATTTCTCTTTGTTGTCTGATTGCTGTTGCTAGGACTTCTAATACTATGTTGAACAAGAGTGGTGAGAGTGGGCATCCTTGTCATGTTCCTGATCTCAACGGGAAGGCCGCAAGCTTTTTTCCATTGAGGATGATACTTGCTGTGGGTCTTTCAAAGATAGATTTTATGAAGTTCAGGAATGTTCCCTCTATCCCTATACTTTGAAGCATTTTAATCAGGAACGGATGCTGGATTTTGTCAAATGCTTTTTCTGCATCAATTGAGAGGACATTTGGTTCTTCTCTCTTCTCTTATTGATTTGTTCTGTCACATCAATTGATTTGCGAATGTTGAACCATCCTTGTAGCCCAGGGATGAATCCCTCCTGGTCATGGTGAATAATCTTTTTAATGCGCTGTTGGATCCTGTTTGCTAGGATCTTGTTTAGAATCTTAGCATCCATATTCACCAGTGATATTGGTCTGAAATTCTCCTTTCTGGTAGGGTCTATGCCTGGTTTGGGGATCAGGGTAATGCTGGCTTCATAGAAAGAGTCTGGAAGTTTTCCTTCTGCTTCAATTTTTTGAAACAGCTTCCGGAGAATAGGTGTTATTTCTTCTTTGAAAGTTTGGTAGAATTCCCCAGGGAATCCATCAGGTCCTGGGTTCTTGTTTTTTGGGAGGTTTTTGATCACTGCTTCAATCTCATTATTAGATATCAGTCTATTCAGATTGTCAACTTCTTTCTGGTTCAATTTTGGGAGTTTATAGTTTTCTAGGAATGCATCCATTTCATCTAGGTTGCTTAGCTTATTGGCAAATAACTGTTGATAATAACTTCTGATGATTGTTTCTACTTTCTTGGTGTTAGTTGTGATCTCTCCCTTTTCATTCATAATTTTATGAATTTGGGCTTTCTCTCTTTTCTTTTGGATTAGTGTGGCCAATGGTTTATTGATCTTATTGATTCTTTCAAAAAACCAGCTTCTAGTTTCATTGATACGTTCTACTGTATCTCTGGTTTCTACTTCATTGATCTCAGCTCTAATCTTTATGATTTCCCTTCTTATGTGTGGAGATGGTTTGATTTGTTGTTGATTCTCCAGTTCTTTAAGGTGTAGAGACAGCTGGTGTGTTCTGGATTTTTCAATTTTTTTGAGGGAGGCTTGGATGGCTATGTATTACCCTCTTAGGACCGCCTTTGCTGTATCCCATAGGTTTTGGACCGAAGTGTCTTCATTCTCATTGGTTTCCATGAATTGTTTCAGTTCTTCTTTGATCTCCTGGTTGATTCAAGCATTCTAAAGCAAGGTGGTCTTTAGCTTCCTGGTGTTTGAGTTCCTTCCGAACTTTTCCTTGTGATTGAGCTCCGGTTTCAAAGCATTGTGATCTGAGAATGTGCAGGGAATAATCTCAGTCTTTTGGTATCGGTTGAGTCCTGATTTGTGACCCAGTATGTGGTCTATTCTGGAGAAGGTTCCATGTGCACTTGAGAAGAATGACTATTCTGTTGTTTTAGGGTGGAATGTTCTGTATATATCTATGAGGTCCATCTGGCCCAATGTGTCATTCAATGCTCTTGTTTCTTTATTGATTTTCTGCTTCGATGATCTATTTCTGAGAGAGGCGTGTTAAGATCTCCTACTATTAATGTATTCATATCAATATGACTCTTTATCTTGATTAACAGTTTTCTTAGGTAATTGGCTGCTCCCATATTGGGGCCATAGATATTTACAATTGTTAGATCATCTTGGTGGATAGCCCCTTTAAGAATGATGTAGTGTCCTTCTGTGTCTCTGACTACAGTCTTTAGTTTAAAATCTAATTTGTCTGATATGAGAATTGCTACCCCAGCCTTCTTTTGAGGCCCATTGGCATGAAAGATGCTTCTCCCTCCCTTCACTTTCAGTCTGGGTGTATCTTTAGGTTCAAAATGGGTCTCTTGTAGACAACATATGGATGGGTTCTGTCGTTTTATCCAATCTGCAACCCTGTGCTGTTTTATGGGTGCATTTAGGCCATTCACATTGAGAGTGATTATTGATAGATTCGTTTTTATTGACATCGTGTTACCCTTGAAGTCTTTCTTTCTGTAGATTGTCTCTATATTTCTGTTCAATGCTATTCTTAGGATTTTTCCTCTTTTATAGAACCCCCCTTAATATTTCCTGCAGTTTCGGCTTTGTGGTTGCATAGTCTTTTAAGCCTTGCCGGTCTTGGAAACTCTTTATCTCTCCATCCATTTTGAATGTCAGTCTTGCTGGATAAAGTATTCTTGGCTCCATGTTCTTCTCATTTAGTGCCCTGAATATATCTTGCCAGCCCTTTCTGGCTTGCCAGGTCTCTGTGGACAGGTCTGACGTTATTCTGATGGGCTTTCCTCTGTAAGTAAGGAGCCTCTTTGTCCTAGCGGCTTTCAAGAGATTATACCTACAATTATGATTCCTCAATTTGACTATCAGGTGCCTTGATGTTTTTCTGGAATCTAAAATCTTGGGTGGAGACCGTTTGGCCTCTAGTACATGAACGCTGGTTCCATTCACGAGATTGGGAAAATTTTCATGAAGAACTTGTTCCACTATGTCTTCTAGACTTCTTTCTTTCTCCTCCCCTTCAGGTATTCCAATAAATCTGACGTTGGAACGTTTCATGGCATCATTTATTTCCCTGATCTCTTTTCGTGATTTCTAAGCTGTTTGTTCCAGGCTTCCTCCTGATTCTTTCTATCTGTTTGTCCTCCAGATCACTAATTCTATCTTCTGTCTCAGTTACCCTAGCTTTGAGAGAATTTAGATTAGAGTGGAACTCATTGAGAGCATTGTGAACCTCATCCCTGGTAGCTTTCTGTTCTGCCTTAACATTGTGAACATCATCTCTGGTCGCTTTCAGTTTGGCCCTAATCAATTCCATTTGGTCATCCATGGCTTTCTCCAACCTAGCTATTTCCTGGATAATTGTTAGCCTGAATTCTCTTTCCGACATATTGTCTATGTTGATAGCCATTAGCTCTGTTGAAGAAGGCCCATCCTCTGTATTTTTCTTCTGTTTGGCATTCCTCCCCCTGTCATTTTGGTGAGAGATGGCTGAACGGATGTAGCTGGATGTATCGACCATGGTGCAGTCAAGGTGCACCCTGGAACACTTCTGAGCAATCAGGATTCCCTACCCAAATGAGAAAAAGAAAAAGAAAAGAAAAAGAAAAAAGACAGAGAGAGAGAGAGGAAAGAAAGGGAAGATAAAAGAGAAGGTTCAGCCCAACTGGGCCCTAAGGTAAGATTTATGAAGTATACAAACAAAAACAGACAAACAAAAAGACTGATAAAAGTATATGACAAGAGAAAAAAAATATATATATGCAAATAAAGGAAGAACCTCATCAAAAAGAACCCCAAGTGTAAGATTTATATACTATCAGGACAAACACAAAAACACAGAAACACTGGTGGAAGAAAAAGATGGGAGAGTGGTTATAAATTCTCAGTGTGGGTGAGGAAGGTTGTTTTGATTCTTCCTGGATGTATCTTGATATCTTTGTTAAAGGACTCAACTTTCCTAAGATAAAGGGGGATTAAAAATTGGTTTACCTAGGGGCACCTTGGTGGCTCAGCAGGTTAAAGCTCGGCTTTAGGTCATGATCCCAGGGTCCTGGGATCGAGCCCCACATCCGGCTCTCTGCTCAGCAGGGAGCCTGCTTCCCTCCTCTCTCTCTGCCTGCCTCTCTGTCTACTTGTGACCTCTCTCTCTGTTAAAAAAAAAAAAATTGTTTACCTAAAGGGTAGCATTGATTGGGGAAAGGGGATTACCTTGAAGTTTAACTCTATATGAATATTAGAAAATAAAAGTAAAAAATGAATAAACTAGACTAAACTAAACTAAAAAAAAAAGAAATTTAAAAAATAGAAATGCAGAAGAAAAACACAGGTGTATGTATCAAAAAGTTCAGGTTAGAAGGTTATTATTGAATTTGATGTACTGGACATCTCACTGTGATGGTAAATAGGTTAAAATATTATCTATATTAAAAAATGAGCCAGAATAGTGGGAACAAATTAAAAATAAAAGTTGTCCTATGAAGTAGGGTGGTTGTTCTCTTGTCGTCTTTTTTTTTTTTTTTTCCTTTCCTGGTTGGTTTTCTGGGGGAGAGGGCTGCCACCTGGGTTTTTAGTCAATGATGTTCTCTGAGTTAAGTCCTTCCGCCCCCCTCAAGGGGGTGGGCCCTGAGGAAACTGGTTATTTTCAGGCTTTTGTTCTCTGGAGGTTTTTAATGTTTGTTCACTTTTTTTTTTCTCTCTCTCTCTCGCCTTGACCACTTTTGATGGTTTTTGTAGGTGTAGACGAAAGCAAACTGCACCCTGACTTCCTTCTCAGAGAGAAGCCTCAGTCTGGCTGCAGAGCCCAAATAAATTCCTCCCCCCCCCACCCCCCCCCCCCCCGTGATCCTTTGCTCTTTTTGAGTGCTTTCTACCAGACTCCAAGTTAATGCTGGTCCCCAGATGCAGGGCACTCTCATATTGGGATATTACTTTCCAATGGGTCGTCTCTGGTGGCTCCCTCCCCCTTTTGTTTATCTTCCGATATCATTCCGATGTTCCCACTCCGCTTTACCTGCCCACTGGCGTCTTCTGCTCCTGTAGAGATCCAGACATGTATATTTCTGATCTCAGGCTGATTTCGTGGGTGATCGGAGTTCTTTGGAAGGTCATCAGCTCACTTTAGGGTATAGGTTGAAAGGGCGAGCCCTCCTACTTCCCTGCCATCTTGTCTCCCCCTGGTTTTAATATTTTCTGAAGTTCACATTTTAGCTTAAAATTTTGATGATCTTTTACTAAACTTTATAAAATGCCATTGTCTTAAAATACCAAGATATATTTATCCATCTTTTTGTATGTGAGAATTTGTGCTATTTACACCATTTTCTAAAATTAATAACTCATTTTGTTTTTAATTTACATTTCTCTGATGAGAAACATTGCTAATGAGTTTGAATCTACTTCCTAATGTGTAACAAAGCATAATTTCTTGCAACACTGTAAGTTGCTTTTAAATACTGAACACACTAACCTTCTGAGATTGTCTAGAATATTATAGCCTTATTATACCTCAAAACTTTACATTGTCTATTTCTTTCCTCTGTGTTGATTTTTTCCCCATCTTTCATCACTAATGGCTCACTCCTTATCTTTATATTTCTGTTTAAATATCATTTCCTAAGAATAACATTTTTTTGCCTTAACTAAAGTACTGCTAACAAAACTGCTTATCAAAATTCTCTCTCAAACACTCATTATTCCTTAATATTTCTTTCACATTCTATATTTTAAACATGTTTGTTGCCACGTTTTTTTTTTTTTTTTGGGAAAAAAAAAAAAAAAGTAAGTTCCAGTAAGGGTTCTGTATGTATCTTTATTCCTGCTCACTGGGAAGCCTGTTTCTCCCTTTCCAACTCCCCTTGCTTGTGTTCTCTCTCTCACTATGTCTCTCTCTGTAAAAAAAAAAAAATAAATAAATAAAACCTTTAAAAAAAAGAATACACAAAGAAATTATTTATATAAATTCTTTGAGGATCAAAGGAAAAGTCATTTCTTTTTCAGCTTGGGAAAGCAATGGAAAAGAACATGGACTTATACCAAAAGGGGAGTAGAGTTGGTAAATCAATCTGTCAACAAATTCTGGATTTTGTTATAAACATTGCAATAAGAAAGGGACATGATAGTCAAAGTAGAAAAGTCCTCATGGTGATTTCAAAAAACTGAAAATATCAAAAGCAGAATGTAACTTGCAAGTAAAACTGAGTTTTTACAAAATATCATTAAAATAAACCAAACACCATCAGGATGTGTGAGAGAGAGATAATGTCTTCTCAATACATGATTTGCACTAACAGATAAGGAGGTCAAGACACTCACTAGGTTATATGTTCTTTATTGGGATTCACAGTGCATCTTTAGATGGAAATTAAAGTATACCATTTTATATAGATTATAGAATAAGGAGATAGATATCTGTTTGCTAATCTGTATACTCAGCACTGTACTGCAACTTTTTTTATGAAAACAAGTTTGATTTATCAACATATCAGTGCATAGCTATATGTAATCATGATTATATTTGTTTTGCTGCAAAGTTCAGGGTAAGAAAGGATCTATATATTGTACATACATACACATTTCATGTATATAATTATAATAATGATTAATATCAATGAGCGACATTAACAGAGTTGATCTATTGATGCAATTTAGCTTAATTTAACAGCATATATCTGCAATCAGACTACTTACTTACTCAAGGACAGAATTTCCTCATCTACAAAATGGTAAATACTTCATGATTTTATTGGGAATTTTAAATAGATAATGTTAGTGATAAAAGCATTGTCATAGTGTCTACTATATGAAAAAATCACTAACATTTCATTAGTATTAGATTTTGTGCTTATGTTAGTATGATTTTCAAAATTTAAACATGATAGAATCATAAAAGGGGAGCATACAATTTGTAAAACACATTAACAAATATATTTTTAGGATTTTAGGAATAATAGAGACATGCCATGAGACTGCACACTGATGTCAGTGACCTGAAAAATCCAGAGTATACATGAAGCTAAGTTATAGACAGGTGTAATGATTCAAGTCAAAACAATTTCCAGAAAAGTTGTTTTCAAATTGTCCATTTTATGAATACTTCAGGTTGTTGTGGATTAATCTGATTAAAGATGCCATGAAAACACAAACACTTACAAAATGTTCTTATTGATTTACCCAAAGGAGAGAAAAAAATTAGCGAGGAATTATTCTTCTCTCAAGTAGATTTAACAGCATAAACTCAAAATAAAAAGTTAATAGGTCACATATTGAAGCTAACGACATACTAATGTTGAAGCATTTAGCACAATTTTATTCTGGGTTTGAATATACTAAGCTGGACTTCTTTACAAATATTTACAATCTCTTATTTTTGATTAAATATCCTTAAGGTTTAATGTTCAGATCATTAAATCAACATAACTGGTTACAGGATCTTAATTCACTTTGTAGAGAAATTTTTTTTGGGGGGACCTCTATGCCTTTTATCTTTAAGACTATAAAGAAAAAAAAATTAAAAAACAACCAAAATTTGAACAAGAGAGGATTGGCAGTTAGTATTTGGGGCAAAATGGAAGGAAGAATTATCTTCTCTCTTCAAGAACAGTAGTAATTCTCCATTTCAAACTCTTGAGTAATTCATTCTTTGAAACTTGTGTCCTTTTTGAATAAAGACTGTGCCAACCTTCAAAATCCCACCTTGTTACTTATGATACATGGTCTGGCTTTGTTTACTTACCATACACAAACTCAATTTTTATTTAAAGGCTTTTAGATTCTAAATTCATTTTTCAAATCCAAAATTGTGTGATTGTAAATCACTGACATTAAAAAACATTGTATAATTGCAACCAATGTGTTATGTTGATATACAGAATCTCTCTCTCCCTCTCTACAGACACACACACAGACACACACACACACACACACACACACACACACACACACAGCCCTATATCAGAAATTTGTCCCTTTCAGGAAAAGCAAATAATATAGACTATACAATTGGTTTTGAAATTAGTAACATAATTCTCTTCTTCATTTAGAAAGGAAAAATGTTCCCATTTTTGGACAATCCCCCTATTTTGTAGAGTAGATATATTTTGAGAGTGCCCATTTCACTTTAAGTTGTTCCACAGAAAATATGATTTCCAAACTAAAAACAACAGACCATTTATCAATGAATTTTACCCTATTATTTCATATTTTATAAGAAAAATATGAATTAGGATATGGCCAGAAGTAGAAAAATGATTTATTCTCCCAGAGAAAAATATCTCTATGGAAGTTGAACATGCATTTTTATAGTCATATCCTTGAAAGTAAAAAGCTTTAAAATTCACGAACTACTGAAATCAATTTATTAAATGCAATTATTCATTGCTTTCCTCTATTTTATCTCTAATATTGATTAATTAAACATTGGCAATATTATGGTATTTTATAATAAAAATATATCATTGTCTAACTTCATGTCAGCTTACTACAGAACAGTAATATGGAATGCATTCATCAACAATGAACTGGATTTTGTTTGATTAAATAAATGTATAAATTATGTCACTAAAACAAATTTTAAAGGACATTTGGTACATTTTAATATCATCAATAATAGTACATTAAAAACTCCCTTAATCAATCATCAATTACATAAATAATAAACAAATATCAACCATTTTCTTAGGAAAATATTCTGAAAAAGACTGTAGCTTGATGAATACTTAGATGAATACATCTCTGCTGTCAACAAGTGAGTTGTAAACTCACCAATATTGGTCAGCAATTATCCCAAGAATATTTATAACAGTTGTAGGTATTATTCTATTATTGGTCTTATTTACTATTATTTAAATTGTTAAAAGCTGATGTAAAATGGATGAGTTGCCTATGGAAACTAAGTTGAGTATTTGCAAAGAGCAATTAAAGATAAATTATTTACAGTATTCTCTTAAATGACTAATAACAGAAATGTAATTATTAAAAACTAGAAGGATTTTGCATCAGATTGTTTTGCAAATTGTATTTCAAACAAAAGGAAACTGAAATCTATATATATAATGGGTATGGCTTTTACATGAAAGATGAATTAGAACTCAGCAAGGTGACAGAATGAAAGAATGGAAAGAATCATATATATGATTATATTATTGTGATATATATTCATTGTAACCATATTATATTGTATTCATTATATGTTATTATTTAATATGTTTTAATATATTAAATATTATATATAAATATATAAGATAAATAAAATGTATTATTATATAATATATACTTTATATGTATTCAAGTAATCTACATGTACTAGTACATCACTCTATTGTTTGTATCAAATTGCATATACAAAAACAGAAGCTAAATGTGAAAAAAAATAAATCAAAATAGAAATTGTAATGTTTCCTTCCTGGTTTCCCAATTAATCATCATAAGCCTATTCTACTCATGACTGCTGTTAGAGTGCACCCTCAGTGAGATGCTTACACTTAGGTCCAGTGTTCCTCCTATTTTTGGCTTTAGGATAAACCATAGCATACCTATTATTTACCTGGCACTCATTTAAACTCAAGCATAGGGTTTACTCTTCCTCTCTGTGTTGAAGGAATTCACCTTTTAAATGTCCTCTTGAATTTCATTCTTCTATTTCTTACTTTGTGATTCATCCATATCTATCCTTTTCATAGTTCCATAGCATTCTGCTATATGGGTATATCATCAATAGTTAATCTATTTACCAATTGGTGAATATTTGAGTTTTTATTATTTAATTGCTCCTTGCCGAGCTTAGGTTGCAAGCTTAATTTCTCCCCTAGCTT
This sequence comes from Lontra canadensis, assembly GCF_010015895.1. Classification (NCBI taxonomy): domain Eukaryota; kingdom Metazoa; phylum Chordata; class Mammalia; order Carnivora; family Mustelidae; genus Lontra; species Lontra canadensis. The sequence continues at coordinate 41,219,518 of NW_022630995.1, read as the reverse complement.
TTGTGATCAAATGCCAGCACAATTTATGCATAACTCAACTTTCAAATCTGTGAGATCATGACAGTGACAGGTAACTCTTCAAACTTCATTGAAGTCAAGTCAGTATTTCAAAACAACAACCTTTTTTTGTACTCAGAGTCCCTGGAACAGTCAGGAACTCAAAAAGAACAGTGCAGAATGCTTTGTCTCTGTTCTCCAATATCTAATGTTTAAGCTGCAAAGGATTGAATGGCTGCTGAGCACTCAAATGGCTGGTGCCAGGATCATCTGGAAATTCCTTTGCTTATATCATGCCAGGGATGGAAGGGTTGGAGACTTAACTCAACTGAGACTATGGATCTTTCTGTGGTACTCTATGTTCCTTGGACTTTTCACAAAATGGCAGCTGGCTTCTTAATGTGAACTTCTCAAGAACAATCATTTATTCCAAGAGAACCAAGTGGAAGCTTCATGGCTTTTTATGACCCATCTTTGGAAGCCACATAAAGTTACTTGTTCTGTACTCTTCATTGAAGTAATCATAAACGTGTTTAGAGCCAAGGGAAAAGGATATAGACAACTCCTCTTGACGGATGATTTAAAAACTGATTTAAAAACTGCTACACCAACTACAGGATATACAATTCAGAGTTTGTTTAATTTTTAAGTCTTTTTGTAGCATAACTAAGTTAAAATAAACTGCATATTTGTAACATACAATTTGACACGTTTTTGCTAATGTATATACCCATGAAACAAACAAAATAGACAAAATAATGAATACATCTACCACAAACAATAGTTTCTCTAAGACACTTAATGCTTGTCAATCACACATTTACTTTCATTAAAAAGTATATTGCATTTTCTAAAATAATATTTTTCTGATGTTTTCATTCAGTATAATTATTTTGAGATTCATCCATACCTTTCCTTTACAGAGTTAAGTAGCATTCATTGTATGGGTGTACCATAATTAATTAATCTATTCACCAGTTGATGAATATTTGAGCTTTTATCATTTGGGATATAACAAATTAAGCTTTCATATACAAATGTTGCTATGTCATAATGCTTTATTCTCTCCATTAAATCTGAGAAACGCTAGCTCAGTCTTATGCAAGGTGTATGTTTAACCCTTCAAGAAAAGGCCAAATTGCTTTCTAAAGTGGTTGTACCATTTTGCACTTTTAATGACAACATTTTGAAAATCTTTTTTTTTAAAGATTGTATGTATTTATGTATTTATTTATTATTTATTTGAGAGAGTGTGAGAGAGGGAGAGAGAACATGGGTCATAAAAAGCCATGAACATGAACATGAACAAAGGGAAGGAGTAGAAGGAGAAGCAGACTCTCAGATGAGCAAGGAGCCTGATGTGGGCTTCAATCCCAGTAGTCTGGGATCATGACCTGAGCTGAAGTTCAGGTCACTTAACCAACTAAGCCACCCAGTCACCTTAGTAACAGCATTTAAGTGTCCAAGTTCCTTAATAGATTCTCCAGAACTCGATTAGTCATTTAATTTATAATTAATTAATTAATTAATTTATTTATTTATTTTTTCAGTGTTCCAAAATTCATTGTTTATACATCACTCCCAAGTGCTCCATGTAATACATGCCCTCCTTAATACCCACCACTAGGCTCACCCAACTTCCCACCTCCCTCCCCTCCAAAACCCTCAGTTTGTTTCTCAGAGTCCACAGTCTCACATGCTTTGTCTCACCCTCTGATTTCCCACAACTCACTTCTCCTCTCCATCTCTCAATGTCCTCTATGTTATTCCTTATGCTCCACAAGTAAGTGAAACTATATGATAATTGACTCTCTCTGCTTGAGTTATCTCATTCAGCATAATCTCTTCCAGTCTCGTCTATGGTGATACAAAAGTGGGGTATTCATCCTCTCTGATGGAGGCATAATACTCCACTGTATATATATGGACCATATCTTCTTAATCCATTCGTCTATTGAAGGGCATCTTGGCTCTTTCCACAGGTTGGAGACTGTGGCCATTCCTGCTATGAACATTGGGGTACAGATGGCCCTTCTTTTCACAACATCTGTATCTTTGGGGTAAATACCTAGTAGTGTAATTGCAGGTTCATAGGGTAGCTCTATTTTTAATTTCTTTCTTTTCTTTTTTTAAAATATTTTATTTATTTATTTGACAGACAGAGATCACATGTAGGCAGAGAGGGGGGTAGAAATAGGATCCCTGCTGAGCAGAGAGCCCAATGCGGGGCTCAATCCCAGGACCCTGGGATCATAACATGAGCTGAGAGCAGAGGCTTTAACCCACTGAGCCACTCCGGTGCGCCTCTATTTTTAATTACTTAATGAATCTCCACTCTGTTTTCCAAAGTGTCTGCACCAATTTGTATTCACACCAACAGTGTAAGAGGGTTCCCCTTTCTCCACATCCTCTCCAACTCTTGTTGTTTACTGTTTTGTTAATTTTGGCCATTCTAACTAGCGTAAGGTGGTATTTCAATGTGGTTTTGATTTGAATGTCCCTGATGGCTAATGATGATGAACATGTTTCATGCATCTGTTCACCATTTGTATGTCTTCTTTGGAGAAGTGTCTGTTCATGTCTTCTGCCCATTTTTTTATGTGATTATCTGTTTTTTGTGTGTTGAGTTTGAGTTGCTTAGTTCTTCTCAATTTGCATTTCTCTGGTGACTTACGATGTTGAACATCTTTTCACATGTTCTTTCTTTTATCATCTATATATCTCTTTTGAAAAAGTATTAAATCTTTTGCCTTTTTTACTTGTAATTTTTATGTTTTGTTTTTGTATTATTGGATTGTGACATTTTATATATTCTAGATAGACAACTTTATGAGATATATGGTTTGCAAAGATTTTCTCCCAGTCTGTGTGTTATCTTCTTATTCTCTAAACATTGACTAGAGGACAGGAGTTTTGATTTGCTTTCAATTTTCAGGAACTCTATTTCATTAATTTTTTAGAAATGGATCATGCATTTGAGACTGTATCTACAAAACATTTGCCTATTTCAAATCACAATACTTTCTTCCTCAGTAGGTTTTTCATAGGTTTCTATTAAAAGATTGAAGAAATTTTCTTTTTATGCTACCTTGTTGAGGGTTTTTATAAAGAAAGGACATTGGATTTGTTAAAAGCTTTTCTGAGTATATTGAAATGAATATATCAGGTTTTGTTTGTGTGTTTTGTTTGTTAATACTGTGAATTAAATTGATTTGTTTTAAAATGTAAATCCTAAATTGGATTTCTGGATTAAAGCCTGCCTGGCCCTATGTATCATTCTTTTCATGTATTGTTGGATTCAATTTCTTTTGTTGTAATGTCATGATCAGTTTTGGTATCAGGGTAATGCTGACTACATTACCAGAGAAGTAGTAATTCCTTTTCTATTCACTAGAAGAGTTTATGTTCAATTGATATTATCTTATCCTTAAATATTTTGTAGCATTCATAATTTTAGTCATCTGGGTCTAGAGTTGTGTTTTTTTGTTTGTTTGTTTGTTTGTTTGTTTGTTTTTGTGTGTGTGTGTGTGTGTAAGAAGCTTTCTAACTATAATTTTTATTTTTATAAAAAATGAGGACTATTGGATTTCTTCTTGGGTGACTTTTAATAATTTATGGCTTTTAGATAATTTGTTCATTTTATCTATGTTGTGAAATTTATTGACCTTAAGTTGTCCATAATATCCCCTTATAACCCCTTTATGTATTGCAATTTGTAGTGATATAACTCTTCTCATTCCTAATTGATAGTTTGTGCCTCCTCATTTTTGCCCTGACTTAATGGTTAGAGGTTAATCAATTTTATGTATCCCCTCAAAGAAGCATATTTTGTTTTCATTGATTTTTTTCTATTTTTTTAATTTGATTGATTTTTTTCTCTGAACTTTATTATTTTTCTTAGCCTACTTTTTTTTTTTTTAATTTTCTCCTCTTTTTCTAGTTTCTTAAGGTGGAAGCTAAGAAAATTGACTTGGAAACTTTCCTCTTTTATTACACATGTTTGATATAAGTGCCCCAAATTTCCATCTAAATATTGCATAGCTGCATTGCACAAAGTTTGATACACTGGGTTTTCACTTTCATTCACATCGAAATACTTCCCAGATTTTCTTTTGAACTCTGCTCTCATCTATGTGTAATTTGGAATTGTGTTACTTGGTTTTCAAATATTTGGGGATTTTCAAAATACTTACCTTATATTGATTTTAAATTTCATTCCACTTTGTTCAGAGAAAATACATTACATGGTTTAAATAATTTTGAAATGATTTGTAATTATTATATTGGACAGAGTACTCTATAAATGTCAGTTAAATATATCTTCCTGATAGTATTGTTCAAAGCATATATATGACATCTCCTTTATCCATTCATTTATGGATGGACACATGGGTTGCTTCCCAATCCTGGCTGTTGTAAATAATGCTGCAATTAAACATATTAGTGCAAATGTCTTTTCAAATTGGTGTTTTCATTTTCACTGGGTAAATACCTAGTGGTAGAATTAATGGATCACCTGGTAATTCTATTTTTAATTTTTTGAGAAACCTCCATACTGTTTTCCATAGTGACTGCAGTAATTTGCATTCCTTCCAACTGAGTATAATGGTTTATTTTTCTCCATGTCCTCCCAAACACTCATTGTTCTCTGTTTTTCACGTTAGCTATTCTGACAGATATAGTAAAGTAATATCTCATTGTGGTTTTGATTTGAATTTCTCTGATGACTAGTGATGTTGATCTCTTCTTATTTCTGTTGCCTGTCTGTATGTCTTCTTTGAAAAATTGTATTCAGGAGCACCTTGGTGGCTCAGTTGGTTAAGCATCTATCTGCCTTCAGTTCAGGTCATGATTCTGGGGTCCTGGGATTGAGCCCTGCATCAGGCTCCCTGCTCGGTGTGGAGTCTGTGTCTTCTCCCTCTGTCCCTTCTCCTTTGATTGTGCTCTCCCTCTCAAATAAAGAAATACATTCTTTAAAAAAAATTAAAAAAAAATGTATTCAGGGCTCTGCCCATTTTTCAATCTAATTATTTGGGTTTTTGGTTTTAAGTTGTTGTAAACTACCTTACTAAAAAAATAATTTATATTTACCTAGTTTAATGCTCTTCATTTTCTGTAGGTCCAGATTTTTATCTAATATCATTTTCCATTCCCTAAAATACTTCTTTTAATATCTCTGTATTACATGGTCTATCAGTGATGATTCTTTTTATCTCTTTATGTTTGAAAAGTTTACTTCACCATAATTTGGAAGACTTTTCCATGGGTATAGAATTCTAAGTTAGTTGTTTTGGTTTCTTTTTTGTTGTTGTTTCCAATTTTCCTTAAAAACTGTGCCCCTACATCTTCTACCTCACACTATTTCAATGAGAAATCTGATACAAATCTTACTTTTTTTCCCTCTGTTTGTAATATATTATTTTTTTAAGAATTTTAGAACTTCTCTTTATCACTGATGTAAAGAAACATATTTGTAGAGATTTTTTTTTTTTCTTATTTGAGAGAGAGAGAGAGAATGAGAGAAAGCATGAAGGGGGGGAAAGAAGGTCAGAGGGAGAAGCAGACTCCCTGTGGAACTGGGAGCCTGATGAGGTACTCAATTCCTAGACTCCGGGATCATGACTTGAGCCAAAGACAGTCACTTAACCAACTGAGTCTCCTAGGCACCCAAGAAATATAATTTTGCTGTGACTGCTGTACTTTCCTTCAGTTTATTATGTTTGGATTTTTAGATTTTTTGAGTTCTGGGTTTATACCTTTTATGTGGACAAATGTTAGCCATTATTTCTTCCAATATGTTTTTATTTTTCCCTCTCTTTGCTCCTTCAGCTACTCCAATTATCAAATATTGGGTTTCCTAAAATTGTCCTATGTCTCACTGGTGCTATGTTTATTTTTTATTAGTCTCTTTTGTGTTTCACTTTGAATAATTTTTATTGTTATGTGTATGTGTTAGGCTCACTAAACTTTTTATCTACATTGGTTAATCTGTTTTTTATTCTATTTTGTGCATTTTCATTTCTGTCATTATAGTTTCTATTTGTAGAATTTTAGTGGGGTCTTCTTTGTATCTTCCATGTGTCTACTTGCTAAGCTGTCCTTCCTCTTCCTTCTTGGATTTATTATAGCTATAAGAACCTCCTGATGCCCCATCTTCTGATTTTGTCATCTTTTCATTTCTATGTCCACTTCTGTTGATTTTTCCCCTTTTATTATGTGTTATATTTTCCTGCTCCTTTGCATGCCTGCAATTGTTTATTGGATCCCAGACATTATAGATTATCCCTAGTTAGCAGCTGGGTGCTTTGTGTTTTTTTTTATACTTTTTTAAAAAATATTTTATTTAATTATTTGATAGAGACACAGCAAGAGAGGGAACACAAGCAGGGGGAGTGGGAAAAGGAGAAGCAGCTTTCTGCTGAGCAAGGAGTAGGGCTCAATCCCAGGACCCTGGGATCATAACCTGAGCCTAAGGCAGCCACTTAACTGACTAAGCCACCCAGGCGCCCCATGTATTTTTTTCTAAAATACACTTGAGGGGTGCCTGGGTGGCTCAGTGGGTTAAGCCTCTGCCTTCAGCTCAGGCCATGATCTCAGAGTCCTGGGATTGAGCCCCACATCTGGCTGTCTGCTCAGCAGGGAGCCTGCTTCAACCTCTCTCTCTGCCTGCCTCTCTACCTACTTGGAATCTCTCTCTCTCTCTTTCTGTCAAATAAATAAATAAAATCTTTAAAAAAAATAAAATAAGATAAACTTGACTTTCTTCCTTAAAAAAAAAATAAAATACACTTGACTTTCTTCCTTTAAAAAAATATTTTATTTATTTATTTGACAGAGAGAGAACAAGTAGGCAGAGAGGCAGGCAGAGAAAGGGGGGACAGCAGGCTCTCTGCTGAGCAGAGAACCCAATGTGGGACTCAATCTTAGAACCCTGAGATAATAACCCAAGCTGAAGGCAAAGGCTTAAACCATTGAACCACGCAGGTGCCCCATACACTTGATTTTCTAAGCTACTTGGAAATAGTTTGATCCCTCAAAACTAACTTTTCAGTTTTATTAGGCAAGAGCGAACAGCCTTTAACCTGGGACTAAAATTTTACCACTAAAAAGATACACATCTGATTTTCTAACTCAGTGTATTTCATTTTGAGTTTTTTGTTTGTTTGTTTGTTTTGTTTTGTTTTTTCTTTTTTTCCACTGTTGATCAGCTATCTTAATTTTCCTGGAATGGATGGTTTTCCATGGAGATTTCACTTCAGACCAGGACAATCGCAGGCAAAGTAAGACTATTGGTCATAATATGGGGAACACAGATCATTGTTGTCTCTGTATAAACTCAGGGAATTATTTCCCATACTCTTTGTGTTGTTTTGTTTGTTTGTTTGTTTGTTGCTCTCAGGTAGTTACCTCTCACTAATGTGCCAGCCAGTCCTGAGCTAAAGACTCAGGGGAACCTCCTGAAGATCTCTGAGCTCTGTATGTGCAGCTTACCTTCTCTAGTAATCCACCTACCAATCTCTACCCTTTTTGGCCTTGCCAGACTACCATACCATTTCTTCAACTTAGGTAGATTGGCAAATTCTCCATAAGCTCCCTCCTGCCATTCAGCCTATAAATTAGGGCAATCTTAGGGTTCACCTTATTGGATTCCCCTGCTTTGTGTTTTCTGATATCCAGAGACTAAATACCATTCTCTCATATATTTTACTCAGATTTTTAAATGTTTCAGAGAGTAGAGTAATTCTGGTCCCTGATTCTCCATCTTACTTGCAGTCAGAAGTTTTCAAGTGCTCTATACATGTGTCTAAATATTTGTGGTATATTTATTGAAGGTCAGCAAATAAATAATATTATTTGAATACACGTATTTTTTACATTTTTTAAAGTGGAAAATAAAACTAACTAACTTATTTAAATAGCTATGTATCTTATTTTAAGTAAAGAAGTAAATCTAAAATAAATTTAAAAGTGATCATAAAATAATTAACATAGGCTCATAAAAATAAAATTCAATAATGCAGTTATATATATTTCTTAAATAATGAGATATGTGAACGATACAGAATACAACAAATATAAATTGGTGTGAATATTAAAAATAAAACTTCTTTATTTGATACTTACTGATATAACACTATGTGTAATCATGTGGTATCTTGGATTTTTATTAAAATATTTCAGAAAAAAAAAACAAAGAAACAAAACTCACAACCAGAAAATGAGTCATATATATGAAATAAGTAGACAAAATGTTATTTGTTGAAGACTGTTGATGGACATAGAGTAACATATTCTATATTCTGTTTTTATATATTTTCTAATACTCATTTATAATAATTGATTTTTTAAAACTAAAATAGGAAGTAAGAATTAAATCTGAATTGAAATGGAGAATGATCAGGATATTGAATCTAACACCATGTTAGAGATTAGGAGTAGGTTTGTGGCAACAATTGATCAGAAAGATAATGTTGTTATATATAACTGATATTTTCATCTCAGATTCATGGTGAAATGAAACCTAATGATATAGATAACAAGCAGATAAGTGCAAGTTAAGATAAAAACCTTATATGATAGTATGCAAGAGACATTTAAAATCTTGGAACTAGAAAATAATGAGATGTACAATGAGATTACCAAGGTTTTCTTAACTTCTCAGATAGGGAGTAAGAGAAGAGTTCCAACAATTGAACTTTGGATGGTATAAATAATGCCTGAGGTATAAAAACAGTTTTATGATTGGGAAATAAAATAAATCAAATTATTTCAAAACTATAGCCAATACCTGAGTTGAAGGAGAATTTTAAAGATTGAATCATACACAGGAAATTTGATTAGTGTGCGAAAAAGTTAGGACAATTCCATGAAGCAGAAGCCAAATATGGAAGTAAATGTCAGAGAGCTAGAAACCAAATGAAGTGCAATTAATATACACAATAAACAATTAAATGATGCCAGTGAATTTGGAAATTAAAGGATGATTCCTTGCTGTAAGCATTTAATTTTATTGGTTTTCAAACCATCACATGGATTAAAAGGGAGTAATTGTGGGGAAATGGGAATAGCATTTGTAATTTATTAATTTGAGACATTTAACTATGACAAAAGGGAATGAACATAGTGATTTGAAGGAATAAACATGATGGTTTAAAGGAGAATAAGATTTGATTGATATCTGTCCCCACTCCACTCAACAAAAGGAGCGCTGAAACAGATTTGCAAAGATCAAGAGCTTGTAAGGTCGGAAAATTTTGAAATGTTTAATGAAATAGTTGTTGAGAGTCTTGAAAAAAGAACAATGTGATACAATTAATGATGAAACAAAGAGAGTTTAATTTGGAAGATGAACAAATAGGAGATGAAGAAAAGGAAGGGTACTATTAGAAAAATTCTTAAGCTTATAGTTCAGAGTTTTCATGGAAAATACATTTTCTATAAGTAGAGTTGTTAAAATTCACTAACGGGAAGTGAAAGTGTTATTTAGTTTTAATGTTGGAGGTAGTGGATTTGCATTAAGATAGAAACTGACCATACTGGACAGAACCTAAAAATGAAGATGGATAAGTGATGATGATAGATAGATGATAGATGATAGGTAGATAGATAGATAGATAGATAGATGATAGATGATAGACAGCAGAGGGATCCACTGAGACTTGTCACATAGAGCTACATGAAGAATTTTATCTGGTGTAGAGATAGGGGAATATTTCTATTGGTTAGTGTATTTAATTTGTAGAGAATGTTGTTGCCTAGACAATTTGTCATTTTTATTTAACACTTATATGTGAACATATTATCAAATTGATGGCTTATTCAAACTGATAGAAGAACACAAACAATTTAATAACTTGATGTAGTACAGCTACATGTCACATAATAATGACCTTTACAAAGGTCCATGTTTTCAAAATATCCCTGGAGATCCTGATGGAATTTAAATTACTGAATAAATATTGTGAGCCAGAAGATAAAAACTGCAGTTTGATAGCAAGACTCAGTGGCACTGGGAGACCTAAAGGAGAAAAATTGGTGTTGTTTAAGTTTAGTACATGCCCATGAGTGTTATTACCGATTTTATGATATGAGTTTTGTAACTAAGATAAAAGCAATGGTAAAGCCTTAAGGTTTCTCTCATCTTCCCCTCCCATTACATAATACAAGAAAATAAATCATTAAAAAATATATATACATATATATTTAAATAATGTATATATTTAATACTAAGCATTTTGCTAATGGTGGAGTGGGTAGTTGATTTTATAATTGACTTTGAACAAATATACCAAAGGAAGCATCCAGATTATCACTTTTCAGAATGTCAGAAATAGGAAAGAGTACATGTATAATGTCATACTTAATAACGCTGAATAAGTATTTATATTGCTAGGGTAGCTCTTTGCTCATATGTTATACTTTAGATTTTTAAAATTATGTATATAATAAATATCATATGCATTAGATATATAAATTATATATATATCTCCTTTTCCCACAACACTAGCATAATGTTAAATTTTATTTTTATTTATTTATTTTTTAAATATCTTATTTTTTTACCAGAGAGAGAGAGAGCATGAACAGGGGGAGCCACAGGCAGAGGGAGAAGAAAAGGGAGAGGGAGAAACAGGCTCCCTGCTGGGCAAGGAGCCCAAGGCAGGGCTCTATCCCAGGAAGGCAGGCACTTAACCAACTGAGCCTCACATGCACTCCGAATAATGCTAAATTTTAATTGTTGATTGAGATCAATTAGTTAAGTACAATTTATTAAACGAAGGTGACAAGTTAGTACAAAATCTGAACTACCTTGTAAAAACCTTCCTCAAATTTTTTGAAATTGCATTCTAAAATACTTTGTAAAAATTAGTTTAAACTGCAATTTTAAAACTAGTTGGAAACCCAACCACCTTGACTGGACAATAACAACAAGAAAAAAAAAAAAAGACACTTTACTTGTTTCTTTTTCCTTAAGAGAGCAAGAATAGTTACGTATAATCAATCGTTTACAATAACAGAGAAATGTTCAGGAAATCTTACAGGAAAGAAAAATCTTATAATTCGGTTTAATAATACACCTCCACTGTGACTTTATTTTAACATAGAAGTTTATAATCTGATGACAACTTAAAAATCTATGTTAATCCTTCCTGTATTATTTGGCACTATTGTGTCTCTTCTGATCTCCTATGTTTTTTGACTGTTTTCCTCTGGGCTTTATAAATTCCTTATCCATTTCTTGTCTCTAACTTTCAGATTCTGTAAGTCTCTGTATTTTGCCCTATTTTCTCTCCCTCACATATTCTTTCTCAAAAAAAAAAAAAAATCATTTACTTCCATGGCTTCAGTTATAAACAGGACATAAATAAGTTTTTGAGTCTCTCATTACTTTTCTGTCTTCACCTTTTCAGTGGCTTTCCATTGTCACAAAGGATAACATCCCAATGTTAACAAAGTCCTACAGAATCTAGCCTTCATACAAAATTTAGACAGCTGGCAGATGCTGCTTCCTCTCCTGACACTGTTGTCCTGGTCTTTTGTTAAGCAAAATTCTATTTATCCTTCAAATTTTAGCATAGTATCATTACCTGGAGAGAATTTCTCCAAAATCAACAGAATGAATTAACCCCTCTCCCTTCAATTTCATAATATTCTGGTTTTTGTCCTCAGGGACTATATCAGACTTTGCAGTTGTATATTTATTTATATGATTATGTGTGTGAAATTTGTCATTGATCCTATGGTGTAAGCACTCAGAGGACAGGGACAATATCAAATAAACTCATCCCTCTAAATTGAAAAATATAGAATAAATAAATGTGTTGAGGGGATAGACCAATCAAATGCTTTGTTACTTATGAACTAAGTTACATTTCTTTCCTTTTTATTCTTTCTTTTTTTTTTTTTTTTTTGGTGGGGGGTCATTGATTTAGATAAATGTCATCTTCTCAAACTCATCATGTCAAAAACTATATTCTTTGCCCAAACAAAACTCCTCTGTCAACTCTACATTTTATAATGTTGGCATCATGCTTAACTTCATTTTGTTTGTGAAATAATTCTACTTCTTCATTCATAATTTCCATTGGATTCTCATTTTTTTCCTCCTTCCTACAACCACAAAATTCATTTCCATTCAAGAATCTAACAATAAATCCTACTTTAACTTGCATGGTTATTTTCTTCTCAGCTGCTTGTATTTAAAAAATGAAATCTACTCCTGAAAATACAATTCCACATGTTTCTTCATGATAAACACATGGTCATCCTTTAGGTCTCCACTTTGGTGTTGTGGTTTCACAGGAAATACCTTGTTGACAATTGCCACAGGCTGTTTCTTGGAAGATTCAGACATTGCGTTTGGAATTTAATGAGCTGAATGTTATTTAAGGGATTAGTTGGAATTGGTACTTTAGAAGAATGGGAAGGAAGCATGACTGAGTTAAGGAAAAGTTGATCTATAATGTCGGCTTGGTGACAGCCTCAGCTTCGAGGCGGGAAACTCTAGAGCTAAAATGGTCCATCAGAGTTGCACTGTGTTGCTTCAAAATGTTTCATCCTTATAAGTCCACTTCCATTAGTAACTGGATATGAGCCACCCTAAGAAGAGACTGGCCCTAGATAAAATCTTTCCAAAGGTAAGGCAATCCCTGAAGCGGGTGACGATGGTAAGCAATCACATTGACAACTGAAATCTTTACCGGTAGAGCTGGATGACACTTCATGGTTTTTATCACAGCCATTAAAGCAGAATTAGTGGAAGGGTTTTGTATAAGCCCAACTAATCCAAAGGGGACTTTTGGTTTTTCCATACATTTTGACTGATTTTATAAAAAAGAAAATATCTCAAGAAATTTGAAAAAAAATCATATAAATTTAGGATTTGTTAATCTAGAATTCTGGATAATGTTTGTTATTTAGCATGTTTTTTCTGTATTTTAAAATATTTTTTAACAAAAAGCAAACATAATGTATTAGCTGCTTTTTTATGCCTCCAATTTCTTGTAATGTTTATCCAGATCATGGTATTTGCCAACTTTATTGTACTTTTCTATGTTGCTATGTATTAGTCATTATTCTTGAAGTTTCCATAAGGACAAATTCTCCCTCAATTAAGTCTTGAACCTTGCAAAATTCCAGGAACATAGGACTAAGTCCAAATTTGCTTTTAAATGAATGAAAATTGCTGATATGTCAGACTTCAAACAAGTAATGGAAACCTGCCACTTGATGCCTCCACAGGCTTGCCTATAAATAATGAACTTCATACATTTAAGGCATGCAAGATTGCTCATGAATGGACCTGAGGCATAAGACCCTCTTAGAATGGTCAAACTGTACTCTTGTTTCCAAGAAAGAGGTTCACTTTCATCTGAGTTTCTCTCTCTCTCCTCAACACTTCTTTTTGATCCTACAATTCACTTGGTATTTGCATATTGACATATTTAACTTCCGAATTTCTAAGTCTCTCTTCAAGAATTTTTATTACAATTTAAACTGGGCTATCTCAGGGCACATATTCCATGCAAACCAGCCCACGGGGAGCTACTCCAACAGCTTGGGCTATTCCACCCACACCCCATCCTAATGTCGGAATTTAACCATTACAAACACTGATGAGCAAGGACAAAGAATGATCTGGGGAAAAGGGAATGCGTTGACATCTGATAGGGGTGCTGAAGAGGTTCACTTCACACTACTGGCTTGGATCTTGTACTGAAAGAATTTAGGATTAATTTAATGAAACCGACCTTTTTCTTTTTTTCTTGGAGTTGCTATGGTTCCATATTTGGATAAGTATGTCATTATATGTTCAAAGAAAAACTTCTCCTTTATAATAACTAAGTCTTAAAGCTGTATTTGTGAACTCAAGCTTTGTTTATGTACCACATATTCACATATAAGTGCTCCAATTATCATTTAATATTTTATATAAGTTAATTCCTTTCGTAACCCATCAACTCTCATTCTCACCAGTAAAAATCAGGCAATTCTTTGTTATTATTATATATTAAAACAGATTTCATTAAAATCACTTTACATATTATCAAAAGAATGTGCTTTATATTTTGGAAAATACTCTTCTAAAGAATAGTTTAGTTTTTCCTCTCTCCTTGGCCATTTACACTCAGCATAGCTTAAAACTAGAGATTTTCAAACACAATTTGAAAAGCATGGCCCTAAAATTCTCACATTCAGTGAATTCATGAAGTTCCTGAACCTTATATACAAGAACTACATAATAATAATAATAATAATAATAATAAAATATTTGATTATTATATTACATAACTTTAATGAGCAAAATTTCTACTTTCTGCTGAGAATCATTAGTGAAAATATTTAAAAGTATTGGGACTTAAAGATAGCCATAAGAATATTTTATCATCCTAGATCATATTCGAATCTGTCAGTTTGCTTTGAATAAAATTTACAGTGGGGAAGCTAGAAAGCTGAAAACCCTTATTTTCTCATGAAATCATATGGTTTGCAGAAACTTCAAGAGGTCATATAACTCTATCATCTAACTTTAAAGTTGGATTCATCCAAACTACCCCAGATAGATGAAATTCTGTTCTATTTTAAGATACCCCATCAAAGGAAATTTAAACTCTATTTTCAGAGATATGTTTTCAGTACTAATAACTTTAACACAGTTGGAAATCTGAGCACTTAAGGCAGTTATTGCTGACAGTAGTTTAAATTTTTTTGACTGACAATTTCTTATTCAATCTGATATGGAGAAAGAGACAAATTTTAAAACATCTTTTAAAGGTAATGCCTAACTCATCTTTAATTTCTATTTTCTAAATTAAAAATCTCAAGTGACTCAGCAAATTCTGAAAGTTTGTAAAGACTTTGTAATCTTTACAGGTGGAATTTTGAAATAGAAATAATTTTCACATATTGAAATATTTTCAATTAGAGCAGGGAACTTTCAAGTATCCAATTTTTCACACTCTAATTCTCATGAAAATATTTTCATTTGTATTACTTCATTTCATGAGCAATCATCAGGAAAAAAATGGCCATGTTGTATCCCTTAAGTTTATGGCTTTGTGTTACTTATCAGATATCCTAAGTGTAAATATTCCCATTCAGGGTAGAAATGTGTACTTTTATGCTAATATTTCCTTTTTTTTTTTTTTTTTACTATGCCACTTTTGTTGACTTTTGAAGACATTATATTAGCAAATAAAAAGCTTTATGGGGAAAATGTTTAATGACATTATGGTATTAAAACAATCTGAAATATTTGACAGGAAATATTGGAAATAATTAAAGAGATTCACAAACCATAGGTCAAATCAGTTTTTTATTTACTTTGTTTTACAGTCTTGTATCTGCATTTTTCATACAGCTAATTTTTTTAAAGAGGTAAAATCAGTGTAGTGACTAAAGCTTTTCAATCCACGAAAATATGTGGAATGGCCAATCTCTAAATGCCCTTAACAATTTCCTCTCTCTTGGTATGTTTCAGCCCCCTTTCAAACTGAATTAGGATCACTTTTATATCAAATAGGATCCTGTAGAAGTGATGGACTGTTCTTTCCAAGGCTAGATGGCAAAGGACGTTTCCACCTTGTTCTCTCTTGGTTCACTAGCTCTAGGGGAAATGAAATGTCATGCCATAAGCACACCCTAACAGCCTGTGGAAAAGGTCGCATGTCAAGGAACTATTGACCTGCCAACAACCAGCACTAACCTGCCACACATTTGAGTGAACATCTTTGGAAGCAGATTCCAGCGCTAGGTAAGCCTTAAGAAGACAGTTCTGGCCCACATATTAACTGTAATCTCAGGAACTGTGAGTTGAAAACACTAAGGCCCACAGGAATTGCGTGAGATAATAAATGCCTATTGTTTTAGGATACCAGGTTCCTAGGGAATCTGTCAAGCAGTAATAGATAAGTAATACATTTTCCTAACTACTCTTAAGGAATAAGAGGAGCAGATTGCTTCATCTTCTTTTCTGATCACAAAAGTAAATCATCATTACCTTGTTCCTTTTTCCTCTTGTTCTCATATGTCAGTTTATGTTTGGTACATTACAAATCAGATAATATATGAAAAAGCAAAAAAATTAACAACCTCAGCTAGACATGGAAGATGTCTTTGGTATAAACCATTGTCTATAATTTTCTTGGGACATGGGCACATGTAGATAGGGTTACTTAACATATAAATAGAGATTTATATATTTAACATATATATAAATATGTTAAACAAAACCCCCAAATCTGTGATTTGTAGAAGACTTCAATTTGGAGAGTGGTTTGGTAAATTTTGAACAGATTCATAGACACAAGATAGGTACATATACATATTTACATAACATTTTTTTTCCTGCAAGAGATAAGTTTTGGTATGCAAGTAATGTGGGAAGAGTAATTAAGATAATCGCTCTGCAGACATCACAGACTGCCTGGAACTCACATGAATAACCTAAGAGCTATAATGTCTGTTTACTGAAGTGCACTCACTTCAACTACATATAACTTGTAAGGTTATGTAATACACAATGAAGTTATCAGAGTAAGGATTTTGTAATCAGTCTAATTTGACTTTATCTCCTCAATGTACAGTTGCATTATTATTAGTTTTTCTTGTTTTTGTGTTTTTTAGTTCATGGACTTCACTCGAATAATCCTTACTGGTAGGTTTCTTGGCTTGAGGTTCCTTCGTCTTTTTCTTTTTTTTTTTTTTGAAGTTCCTACTCCATTTTCCAAGATGGAGTGAACATGGAGAATTTTCTCCAACAAATGTTCTCAGTACTTTTACGATTTTACTTATCAAAAATAAATCTTTACTTTGTAAACAAATTAGTGTTTAGAGTAATTTAATGTAGTAAGGAAAGGCACCTTGGACATTGCACACCCAGGGGAAAAACGGTTCACACAGATGATAATGAGAATGGCAACTCTGGAGGTACAGAGCAAGCAATTGTTGCAAGTTTTTACATGGCAGCACTTGTGAGACACTTTTTCTTCAAATACAATTAGTCACTTATGACAAACCAATGTCTTGAACATAACATTCCTTTCCATGCGATAAAATGGCTCTTTAAAATTTTATACTTCTATAGTCCTGTTCTAGATTTTTTTCTCAGTACATTGATTTGCCTATTTTTGTCATTTCTGTATTCAAAATTTTTTAACTTAGGATTCTCTTATTGTCTATCCTTCTGATGATTTTTTTGGAGAATCTTATCAGGTAAAAGAGAAATCATGGGATTTCTATTAAACTTGAATAAAATATATATATTTTGGTGAGGACAAGAGACCATATAACAATATTGAGTTTAACACATATAGAAAAGAAACTTTTAATACTTCATTTATCATTTTGAATAATCCACTGGTTTTCTTCAAGGAGGTCACACTTTTTTATTATTTTTTTAATACCAGTTTTTGCAGTTTAATGAACAGCCTCCCAAGTTTGTGTATGTGCTTGCACATATGTACACACTTTTTGGCAATTTATTGATTGAGGTAATTTTCCCAGATTCTGATTTTGAATTCTAGTTTTATTTAGAAAACTTATTCTCTACACATGAAACAGTTTATGTAATACAGGGCCTTGCTTGAAGGAGATTCAGTCAAGAGCAATACTGGAGTTTCTTGGGAGCTCATCAAAATGCAGACTCTCAGAACCCACCCAAGCTATATTCATTTAGAAGCTACTTTTTCCAAAATGCCCAAGGGATATGGATGTTACATTAAATTCTGAGAAACAGAATCACAGAACGTATTTCTTATCTAAAAGTGAATCATCAGTAAAGTCTTTAGGGAAAGTTTTTCTTTGACATTTTCATTATATCGCTTATTATTAGTTTATTCATATTTTATTTTTCCTGCCTCCATCTTTGATAGTTTGTAATATTTGTGTAATGTTACACACACATACATACACACATAAAATCCACATATACTTTTGACAATATATTTTAAAGAATTTTCATATGTATGTGATTCATGTTAAGAAATCAATTTTGTATATATTTATTGGTTATTAGTTTCATATATATGAATTTCCCTTCTTTAATACTTATTAGGCATGACAGATGTATATTAATTTTAATATTCTAACTAAAATTCTGCTCTATTTTATTTTTGCCATGTTTAAGGAATAATTTAGATATCACAAAATGAATTCTATTTAGATACGTGATTTGATGAATTATTGCAGACACGTATAGTCCTGAAACTATCACACAATCAAGATAGAGAAGATTTTCATCACCATAAAAGTTATGAAGTATGTATTCGTTGTCAGTCTCCTACCTAGTCAATTTCCTATCTCACTCCCACCTGAATCACCTGGCAACCACTGCTATGTTTTCTGCCCCAATTGTTTTGCTTTTTAAGAATATTGCATAAAAGGGATAATATAGGGAGTATAACAACCCACAAGCTTTGGATCAATGAAGTTTAATTGGCAATTTTAGCTCCAGAGCCCCCCAGGGAGTGAACCAAAGGATCATTGCAACTCAATTTCTCTCTCTGGCCGATCTCATTTCCTTCTCCTGCCCGCTTCCCGTTTTGTTCTCCTAATAAACATTCTTCCCACCAAACTTTCTTTCTGCCCCTCCTCAAGATAGAGACCAAAAATAGTAATCAATAGAGGTTTTCCTTGTGGAGATGACAACTGAGTAAAAACTTGAAGGATGACTACATTCCATCAAAAACAAGCCTCTGTGATAATGTTTCAGAATGGAAAAACACCTTGTAAATACCCTGCATTAAATAATAGAATGGACATTTAAGCTAAATTCATATTTTAGATAAATTCTTCTGTGAGAATGTCTATTTTATATGCAGGGAGGAAATAAAAATGAGAATTGAAAAAAATTACAGATAAAGAATAAAATTATTTTTGTTTGAATGCAATCCTGACAGACAGGAAAAATGTAAAATAAAATTAAATGGAATCTAAATTCATTCCACCAAGAGTTTAAGTTATTGTAAGATAATAAGGGGTATAGTGTTTAGGAAGGTTGGGAAGAGTTATTTCTTTAGTTTCTCCGTATTTGGGGAGGAATAATTCAGTCTTTCACTACTAAGTAGGATGTTGGTTGTAGGTTCCTTGATGAATTTTCTTGGTTTGATGAGAGATTTCATTTAATTTGATGTTGAATTTTGTTAAACTCTTTTATGTGTCCTAATGAAATGATGATATGGTGTTCTTTAGTTTCTTGAAATAGTCAATTAATGGTTGACATTTGAATTCTGAACCATATAATGCTAGGATAAACCTATCTGGTCATGATGTTTTGACAAATAGGCTTGAAAATGTAAAAAAAAAAAAAAAATATATATATATATATATGTGTGTGTGTGTGTGTGTGTGTGTGTGTGTAACACACTAATCCTAATCCAGAAAAAGTGAAATTAACTATATAAACAAACCTCAGGAAAAACAGCCTTCAGAGAAAGGAATATTACCAAAGATATGGAATGTTATTACATATTAATAAAAAAAGCAAAAAAAAAAAAAAAAGACAAGACAGCATTTACAAGGGACCATAAGAATCTAAATACACTCTTGGTACAGAGCCCCAGAACACAAGTATAAGAACAGGCAATAACTGAAAGGAAATGTAGACAAATCTATAATCACTTTAGATGGTTCACTAGACCTCTCATTATTTGAAGGGGAAATAAAAGTGGAGAACAAATCAGTAAGAACACTGAACCTTTGAACAATACCAACAACTAAAGAGCTAAATGACATTGATAGATTACACTGACTTAAACAACAGAAAATGTATTCTTTCAACTTCACATGGGATGTCACTAAAATAGACCATATCCTGCACTGTAATGCAAATGGTGTTAGTTTCAACCAATATTGAAGAATCACAATCTTATGAAGTGTTTCCCATATCACAATAGAATTCAGTTAAACATCAATAACAGAAAGAGGTAGAGAACATTTTATCTTAACTCAAAATAATTGGATACTATACCTATAATTCTAAATATCAAATGGGCCAAAGAAGTCACAGTAGATACTAGATGAAAATAAAAATAAATGACAAACAAAATATGTTCAGGCTTGTGAGGCACACCTGAATAAATGTTTAGAAGGAAATTTAGAGCATTAAATACCTATACTAAAAAGAAATTGCCTCAAATCAGTGATCTCAGCTTCTGATACATAAAATAACCTCTCTTCAAAGTTGTAAAAGTCAAAGTATCTTTTCTATTTCTGTATAGCATCTTTTCTATTTTTATCAGTGATCTTAAAAACACTGCAAAAAACCCTTATTTTTGTCATTTTAATTCTAAAGTAGTACAGAAAATTTGATAATTAGAACACATACTCAAGGCTTTAAACATTTGTTCTATATTAGCTTAGTGAATCTATAATTTTGCCTAAAGTATATATAAGCTTTTCAGGTCCAAGAAATATGTATTAATGTTTTTATCAATAAAGTTATTAAACATAATATACAGTTCTTATATATTAATTATATCTAATTTTATTTTTATAATAAGTATATCAATTGAATTATATATGCACAACTTAAGTTATACAATTAATGTCATTAGTGTAGAACAGATTAATAGATTTTATTACACTTTCTAAGGTTTGACTCTTTGAATTAATTTTAATCTATATTATATCTAACAAATAACTGTTGTGGTTTATGCCATTAATATTATAAAATATGGCTAATGTCCACTAAAGATATACCAAAATTAAAGACAGAGTTTATGCCATTAATAAATTGTGCAATGTCTTTTTTCCTCCCTCTTCCATTTATACATTCTGATCAAGGGTTCCTCTGCTTTGAATTATTACAAGACATTTGTGTGCAATTTCAGTAAAACAACAAAGTATATTTTTTGTCCACCATCTCCCTGGACCAGAATTTTTTCTTTCACTGGCAGGCTCTTTTCTTTTTCAGAATTCCATGTCCTACACAAAAGTGTAAAAAACTATCCAGAATTGAAGTATTTAATAAACAATGTACAATTATTCATGTGCATTACTTCCCCATGAATATGTGTTTTTAAACATGGCACCTTAGCTGTTTATTAGAAGGCAAATGATATAATCTCTTTTTTTAAGAGATTTTATTAACATTTTTGGCAAAGAGAAACACAGCAAGAAGGGGAACACAGAGAGAGTAGGAGAGGGGAAAGCAGACTCCCCACTGAGCAGCAAGCCCCACGTAGGACTCGATCCCAGAATCCTGGGATCATGACCTGAACCAAAGGCAGATGCTTAACTGTTGAGCCACCCAGGTGCCTGGCACATGATATAATCTCTTAATGTAAAAATTAAGTAATCCTGGTCAAAATTTAAGAAATATGTCCAGAAAACTGGATCTTTCCCCATGGATAGATTAGATCCTTTAAATATAAGGTCAGACAAAGCCTTTTGTTTGCCTTCTTTCAGAAAAAGTCCATGTTCTAATATCTCAGCTAGATATCCTTTCTGTATAACTGAGAAGAGACTGACACATGATATGATGCCATTTGGGTTATTTTATTTCTGCTGTAATTGATTCAGTCGTCCCTCTTACTACCCTCAGAGTATTTATTTTCAGAAACTAGAGTTTTCAGAAAGCATATTGATAATGCCATAAATCACATTTTTTTCATTGATATGTAACGTTGTTTTCTCAAGGTATTTGGTTCCAGAATTTCCGTTTTCTAAATTAATTGTAGTATGGTAATGATATTGCACATTTCACCAGCCACCTTAGAAAGCATGAGCCATTTTATCAATTATAAAGCCCAGGCATTTTGTGTTTGCAACAGTAAGGGTAAAAAAAAGCACTGCTGAGAAGGTGTAAAATATGACAAGTTTTTATTGTTCTATTTCTTATCATCAGTCTGCAGTGTAAAGACTAGCAAAACATTGCAAACTTAGTCTCTGTTCATTGACATTTTTAATCTAAGTTAAGGGAATAATAATAGTAATACACACATAAACAGAATATATCTAAAATGGTGAACTAAAAATATCAATTAGCAAGGATAGCCAGGGGAAAATGGTGAAGGTAATCAGAGTACAAAACAAAACAAAACAAAACAAAACAAAAAAAAAACAACCTAGGAAACTTCTAAACTGTTCATTAATTATTGTTCCTTGAACTTCAGAAATATTATTTAAATTAATAATTGAATGACATGATTGAGCAATTTCTAGAGGTAAAGCATGGTGATAATATTTGTGCATTGTATTAGCAAGACAAACAACCTCTCTTGATTCATAAAAACTGTCTTCTCTGTTAACCAATGTTCTTTACTTAATATGTATGTATATAAACAAAGACAATGCCTTCCTATACAATTTCAAAAGTTGCTGACTATTTAAAATAGATCTCCTTTTCTAGATTATATGCCATTCAGAGAAGACTTTATTTTTTTTTTTTATTTTGCTGATAAAAATTATTATTAAATCTAGATTTCAGGACTTGCTACACTTCAATCTAACCTCTGGATGGTGGACAAATTAAGTGAAGAATTAAGAAAATGATTTTAAATAGTCTTATTTCAATAAAAAAAAAAAGCTTTTTTCAAGGTTGTATCTTCAGGTGACTCCAATATTTGTTCATTTTGTGAAGACATTTAAAGATTTTTAAAACTGTAGGTATTGAGAAATATACTCTTCCAGCACACATTTTGATTAATTTCATTTCATTCATTTGATTCATTTGTTCTTTCTCTTACCTCCATATTGCACACAGTGAAAAGACATATAGCCTTAAGAGAACTTAAGAAAACCAAGAGTACTTTGACAAACTGTTAAATGGGAAGAGCTAAACTCCTCAGTGGTTGTGCTAGATACTACCACCTCATCTTATTTGCCCCAAGTTCTAGTCATTCCCTTTTCAATGTCAATTTACCTTGTCCTATGCTCAAATACAGATCAAGTTTGTTTTCTACTTTCTGAAAATAAATAGAATTAGCTACGTTAATCAGATAATCAATGTAAGTTAACTCATTAAACAGTTAATGAATAATCAACCAAGAAACAAAACAAACAAGCCCTACTACTATCAAGTTAAATATAGGTTTACTTAAGACATTGATCTTTAAACAGGTAGGCACACCCCTGCGGCTACACAACTTTTCCAAAAATAAGAGGGAATAAAACACCTTAAAGAAATCAGTTCAGATAATCTGCATCTCTTTTGTGTGCTAGGACTCTTTTTCCCCTTCCATTTTTGCAAAATTTTTCCCACTTTACAAAATAAAAACATTCTTCTCACCTGGCATCAGTCTTACTGTGATACGTTACTTTAAATATAAAAACTTTCAAGGAATCAAACAAAAGGGCAATAGAAAATATTATTTTCAAAAAAGACTCCTTTTATGCTTAATCAAGGTACAGTAAACTCTGAGTCTTTTCTATATCAGCATGGTTTTAGAAATGGAACTTCATCTTTTACACTGTTAAATACAATCTGGTACAGAATATGGACAGTAGGAGATTTTACATCTTCCATTTCCTAAATGTTGTCAAGTAATATATTGCCCTCATGGAAAAACATGAGAGCAAAGAAAAGAAAGCACTGTTTTGTTTTGTTTTTTTTTAAGTGTTATTTTTTCCATAAATTTAAACATAAATTATCTCCTCAGTTGTAACTGCAAGATAGAGTACCTTCAAACAGCAAAAGAAATTCAAGATAGTGACACTGAAAAAAATTAAATGTAACAATGTTTTCTTTTCTTTTTTAAAAAATATTTTATTTATTTATTTGACAGAGAGAGAGATCACAAGTAGGCAGAGAGACAGGCAGAGAGAGGGAGAGAAGCAGGTAGCCCACTGAGCAGAGAGCCCGATGCGGGGCTTGATCCCAGGACCCTGAGATCCTGACCTGAGCTGAAGGCAGAGGCTTAACCCACTGAGCCGCCCAGGTGCCCCCGTAACAATGTTTTCAAAACTATCTTTTTAGTTATATTGGATGTGACTCAAGATTAAAGATTTTATATACTTTTTTAAATGTAATACATTCATTGTTTGCAAATATACTTACAATCTATTTAACTGAATCAAATTATAAAATACTTATTCCAATTATAATCTAGTCCCATTTTATTTCTAATTTTTTAAAAGATTTTATTTATTTATTTGACAGAGAGAGAGAGAGAGATCACATGTTGGCAGAGAGGCAGGCAGAGAGAGCAGTGGGGAGCAGGATCCCTGCTGAGCAGAGAGCCCAATGCGGGGTTCGATCCCATGGCCCTGAGATTATGACCTGAGCCAAAGGCAGAGGCTTAATCCACTGAGCCACCCAGGCACCCCTATTTCTAAATGTTTACTATATGCTAAGTTCTAATAGCAAAACTATAAATCAAACACTTTTTGCTAAAGCTATTCATTTAAAATAGTATGGGCATTGGGGCATCTGGGAGCTCAGTCCATTAAGTGTCCAACTCTTGATTTCAACTCAAGTCATGATCTCAGGGTCATAAGATCAAGCCCCATGTCAGGCTACATGCTCATAGTGGTGTCTGCTTGAGAGATTCTCTCTCTCTAAAATAAATAAATTAATTAAAATAAAATAGTATAGATCTTCATCTTTAATATATAGAATTTGATCATGATTCTCATGAATTTTATGGAGTTATAACTGAATTTTTATCACTGATCCCTAAACATTTTTAAAGCAGAATACTAAATATGAACACACTTATGTCTAAAGTAATTACTACTAAAATAATAACATGCCTTATATCCTTATTTCATAGATATCTTATAAACAGCTACATATTCAATTTCTTTTTAAAATTTAGTATTAAGGAACAATATTTATGTTAATAAAACTTATTACTATGTTAGACTTATTAATTATGATTTAATTCCTATCAGTAATATTTTCATTAATCTCATTATATTTATGATATTTCATGCTATAATTTAAACAGCTTTATCTGGTTCATAAATGATGTTCCTTTTTGTTTGACAGGAAGTATATTAGATTTGGCTGATTGGTATAAGATTGGTCATTGACTTTGCTAATGTAATATGGTATGCATATTCAATCTGTGCACTAGACACAGATACACATAAAATATTTTGACAAAAGTATGTGAAGTATGGAGAATATAATTTATCCAAAAATATAGTGTTGATATATTTATATTAATTTTTAAATTAATTTCTTTTTTGATTATGTTCAATTATCCAACTTAGTTATACTAACTTTTTTTTTTTAAAGATTTTATTTATTTATTTGACAGACAGAGATCACAAGTAGGCAGAGAGGCAGGCAGAGAGAGGGAGAGACTCAGGTACCCCACTGAGCAGAGAGCCCGATGCGGGGCTTGATCCCAGGACCCTGAGATCATGACCTGAGCTGAAGGCAGAGGCTTAACCCACTGAGCCACCCAGGTGCCCCAGTTATACTAACTTTAAAAAAAATATATCAACAGCTCTTTCTAATGATATTGGGCAACAAAGTTTCCATGGGCTGAAACACAAATTACAGACATTTTTATTAGTCTTGCTAGAGTCTTTTAGGAGATGAAATTAACAAAGCTTTGTTCTACTGAATAGGTACAAATCCTTTATAGATACAATGATTTTAAATTTTTGTCTTTAACAAAGAATAAGAAAAAAAAAAAAAACTAAAGTCTAAGAGATTTCAGTCTTTGTATTAATGAGATATGTCACTATTTCATGTCTGAATCATAATCTGGGAAAAGTTTAAAGAATTCAACAGCTTTTCTTTAACAACTTCCACCTCTATAAAAGAGTAAATGAAGCAAGATGGGATTGGGAGGGAGATAAACCATAAGTAAAAAATAAAAATTAAAAAAAAGTGAAAATAAATAACAAAACTGATTACAAGCTTTATCTCCGTTTTTAAGAATTTCAGTTTAATTAAAATAGTGTTATTTTATTTTATTTTATTTTTTAAATTTTTTTAATAAATTTTATTTTTTTTAAACATATATTTCTATCCCCAGGGGTACATGTCTGTGAATTGCCAGGTTTACACATTTCACAGCACTCACCATAGCACATACCCTCCCCAATGTCCATAACCCCACCCTCCCCTCCCAACCCCCCCTCCCCCCAGCAACCCTCAGTTTGTTTTGTGAGATTAAGAGTCACTTATGGTTTGTCTCCCTCCCAATCCCATCTTGTTTCCTTTACTGTTCTCCTACCTCCTTAACCCCCAATGAACTGATGGTTACTGGAGGGGAGGTCAGTGGGGAATGGATGAAATAGGTGAAGGGGATTAAGAGTACACTTACCATGGGGAACACTGAGTAATATACAGACTGGTATCACTATTTTGTACACCTGAAACTAAAATAACATAATGTTATTTTATTCTGTATATAGTCTGTATATTACTCAGTGTTCCCCATGGTAAGTGTACTCTTAATCCCCTTCACCTATTTCACCCATTCCCCACCAACCTCCCCTCCAGTAACCATCAGTTCGTTCTCTATGCTAAAGAGTCTGTTTTTTTTTTGTTTGTTTGTTTGGCTCTTTTCTCCTTTGTTTTTTGGAGAGGAGTTTGTTGTTCATTATATTTATTTATTTATTTTAATTCCTGTATTGTTAACATACAGTACTATCTATTAGTTCAGGTGCACAATATAGTGATTCACCAATTCTATACATTACTAAGTTGCTCATCGTCGTAAACATACTCTTTAATCCCCATCACCTATTTCACCCATCTTCCCACCTACTTCACCTTTGGTAACAATTTGATGTCTATAATTGAGTCTGTTTTTTGGTCTGTCTCTTTTTCTTTTTTTCTTTATTCATTTGTTTTGTTTCTCAAATTCCACATATGAGTGAAATCATATGGTATTTATCTTTCTCTAACTGACTTATTTCACTTAACATTATACCCAGTAGATCTGTCAGTTTTGTTGCAAATGGCAGGATTTCATTCTTTTTATGGCTGAGTAATATTCCATTATATATTTATTACATATATGCATATATAAAAATACATATGTAGTATGTAAAATACACATATAACATATATACATTGTATATATATTGTCACATTTTCTTTATCCATTTACCTATTGACGGACACTTGGGTTACTTCTATAATTTGGCTACCATAAATAATGCTGCAGTAAATGTAAGGTGAAATTAGTGTTTCCAGGTTCTTTGAAGCCCTATATCATTTTCATAATATATCATTAATCCATGGACTTTTAAATATTTTCTCACTGATCTTATTAAGAGATTAGGTTACAATAAATTATATTTACTATTTAATAATTATCAGTATTTGTAGCATAATTTTCATTTCATTAAATTATTTATAGTAATAATTCAATATAGCTGATTTTTTATGATTTATAAATTTAAAGTCACAAGATTGTTGAGAACACCAATATATTAATTTGTCTATTTTCACTGCAAAACTATCGTTGCCATTGTCTTCTTACACTAAGATACATGAAACTAGAAAAAATACAGTGGCATGAATAAAATGGCAATATATGTTGAAAAAGGATAATGTTAAAGAATCTGTTAAAGAACTTGTTTGTAGGGGTGCCTGGGTGGCTTAGTTGGTTAAGAGACTGCCTTTGGCTCAGGTCATGATTCTGGAGTCCTAGGATCGAGTCCCACATCAGGTTCCCTGCTTGCCATGGAATTTGCTCCTGCTGACCTATCTCCTTTCATGTTCTTCCTCTCTCTCATTCTCGCTCTCTCTCAAATAAATAAATAAAATCTTCTTTAAAAAGAATGTGTTTGCATATATTTTAAATGGATATTGTTGTATGTCAAATCACTATGATAAAAGAATGACTTAAGAGGGTTTTTTTTTAATGTCAATATTGACAATATTCTGAAAACTACATCCTTAAAAAAAATAAAATAAAATACCCAGAATCTGCCCTATGCCAGGCACTAGACTTAAAAAAACACAATAACACTTATAAAATTCCTACTCTGAAAGCTTATGTTACATTCTTGTTGGAGGTAGGGTGAACATTTATAAGATTATGGATTAAGTATATTAATAAATTATATAAATGTGCTTTGACAGCCAAGAGGAAGGCATGAATAATACCACCACAATGATTATAGCAATATTACTGCTATAGTGAACTAGTTAATTATTTTCACATACAATATTTTATTTTTACAGTATATTAGGTAATGAATATAATGAGGCAGTTTTGAACAACATTGAGATTGGCATGATATTTGCTAACTCGGTAACAAATACATATCTTGAATTCTGTTGATACTTTTATAGATTATTCTAGGTGCTGTGGATAAGTTTACTTAATTGATACTTATCTAAGGAATATGATACTAATTATTTAAGTGTAGAAATACATAAAATTTGCAGGAAAATTATGTTCCATATATTTATATCATTTAATGTAGGTTATTCCTTAGTGGTGTGAAATTCTGTATCACTTTTTTTCAAAGGAAGTTCCTTGCCCGCCATTTTCTCTTTTCCTCTTCCCTGGGGCTGCAAAATGTACAAGTAAGTGATTGAGACAGTTTCAATCATGTAAATGAAGAATATGCCCTACAGGATAACAGAGCAAGTTAGAAGTAATCTGGATGCAAAATTACATTATATAGTACAACATACATACCCATCCTGGAATATTCAGTTATCCTACACTGTACACAGAAGAAAGAAATCTCCATATTGTTTGAACCACTGCATTTCTTCATTACAATAACATACCTTATGACAGATTCCTTTCAATTCATTGACATAAGGAGATAAGTCTCTTGGTGGGTGGAAGGTCATAAAAGTATTTCAATTTAGAATGAAAGAGAAAATTTCATATTAATCATTGTGGGAGAATGTCATAGTAAGAAAGCCCCATGCATGTCTTATAGTAAAATTCAGCTTTGTCCCTAAAAAAAAAAAAAAAAAAAAAAATCACATAGTTTCTATGTTTGAAAGTATATTATCAAGACAGGGTAGGAAAGGTAGATGACATATCTATAAACTTTTCAAGAATTAAGTTACAGAGCATTTCTCCAGGAAAGATGACTTTTGTCATCACTATTTTACTGAGAAATTCCACATCATCAATGCCCCATCATTTTGGTGATATATGATACTAATAAAGCATCATGATGACCATGATGATGTATATGTGAGTCAAAATATATCATCACAATGGTATCTCTGAAATGATTTATCAGGATAGTATATCACTATGGTGGATGTTGCATTGATGTTGAAGTACCAGAAAGAAAACACCCCTCAGATTTAAAATTCTTATTTTCATAATAAATGTTGTATTTTCATGAATCTATTTTTATGAAAAATGAACTGTTACATTATGTCAGGTTGGTGGAAAAACACACAAGAAATTCAAAATATTAAATCTATATATTTTACAAGCATGGGAAAGATATTATTATATAAAGAAAGATTTAAGTACAGAAGTCACATGAACTATTCAATTATTTCTGGGAATATTTTGCTCACATAATCCAATTAGATAGAGTTAAAATTTTGTCCCAGACTTCCAATTTCCTTTTTTTCCCCCACACATGTAATAGATTAAACTTATATTAGTACACAATGATATTATAAACAGAGGTTTTATTTTTAAATTTGTTCTTGATAGTCATCAAAAAGTTATATCTGACTGTCAAAACACAGATGTCCTAATGAAATTATCATCTGTAGGTAATAAGTGAATGTATGTGTTCTCCCGATTCTCTGAGAGCTTGAAAACAAATGAGCAAAGACAAACACAATACAGGAATTGATGTTTTTATTAATGTAGGACAGAGAGCCTTTACCTAGAATTAGACAACAGAATTTACATTTACCAAATTGTTGAAACAATACTGTCCTTACGTTCATTTTTTTTTTTTAATTTTTACACTTTATTTTTATACATTCTAGTGGCAGGTAAAATCTCACTGTCCCATGGAATGCTGTAAGATTGTGACTGCCAAGACTTTCATCTGTTGTTGACTTGGATGGAGATGTGATCACTCCGGTAGGGTTTCTGGCTTTTCAGTGACACAGATGAACTAGTAACTCTAAGTGTTGCAAGAATTAGATGGTTGTTGCTAAGGGTCAATAAGGGAAAATGGCAGGCTCAATTGATTAATCAGAAAGGTAAAGTATGGGAGAGTCTTCTTGGCACTAGATATTTTTATCTCTTGGACCCAGAGGACTCTGAGTTGAAGTTTAGTCACAAGATTCAGATCTCATACAGCTATAACCACCAGTGTTGAGTCTGGGAATATAAGACGTATCAAGATATACATTCGGTGACACAAGCAGCAATCCATTACAAAATGGACATGGTGCATATAAGATTGGGCTCATGCAGCACAAATAATAAGACTCTCTTGACTCCCTTTCATCTCACATCTATGGCTTTATAATCTTTCCCTATAACCAGCTGACAGAGGTAGTAAAAGGCCAAGCTTGATACATGTAATGTTTGGACAAATATGTGGGTGTAAACTGAAAATTTACTGTCTGTACTACAGCCCCACTCAAGTGTAAGCCTGAATAATGGTGGTGAGGGGAAATCTAGTTGGGACACAACTTTGAGTATAGCTCCTCATTACCTACATGGTTTGGAAAAATAACCACTCAGGGTAGAGTTAAAATTGACCTTATGGGCAGTGGTAAATGCCTTGGTTTACTACACAGGAGACTAAAACAAGCCAAATTAAGACATGGAGAAGAGATATGTTAATAGATATATCAGATTAGGAACAATGTATGAGAATCTTTTTACTGCACAATAAAATTCACCAGAGAATAGTCAATAAACAGAAATATATCTATCTATATTTCTAAAGGTCTATTGGATATTTCCAATTTGAAAACTTGCAGATATTTCAAGTTCTCCAAAAAATAGATACATCATGTTACTTCTTCAAACTTGCTTCTGTTCATTACTTTATTAATGTTAATTAATTTGTAACACAGTGTTCTGGAATTTGGGAAGGTGTATCAGGATAAAAATCAATCTCCTTGTAAGGGTTCTGGAAATACTGGATGAAGTGTTCCACTTGTATGTCTAGAGATAGTTTTTATACAGGTTTCCAGTTATGAAATGAATAAGTCACAGGAAGAGAAGGTATAGTATGGAAAACATAGTCAATGGTATTGTAATAGTGTTGCATGGTGACAGATGATAGTTACACTTATGGTGAACATAACATAGTGTATAGAGCTGTTGAATCATTATGCTATATATGTGAAATTAATGTACCATTGTGTGTCAACTATACTCAAATCCTAAAAAAGGGTGAGGTGGAAGAGAATTTGAAGTAACTATGAATGTATTCAAAATTAATTTTGGTATGCCTGTCCCCTATTAAGAAGATAAATTTCATAGGGAACACATACAAATAGATAACTGGGAATGGGAAACTTCATGATAGCAAGAGTTGAAGTTACAAAATTAAAGAAAATACCTGGCTGAGAATTATGTCTTCAAAATGGAATCTATAAGAATACTGGGATACTCTTGAACTTTATATGGTTTCTCCTGTACTCAAATAAATATTTGAAAAGCTTGCTTTTAGTTAAGCAGTTTTAACAAAAGCGGCTAAAAGCAAAGGAATTGAAAAAGAACACGTCTAAAAAGTATTGCTTTTGACAGGGTGCAACATGTATCCAGGCAACCACTGGTCAATTAATGATCCTTCTTAATACCTACTAGTCAGAGCAGCCTGAGTATAAAAGGCAAAGAGCATCAGCTTAAATATATTTTGTATGAGTAGGTTATAGTAAATAGTTACTTAGTATTCAGTCATTCACAATTCAATCATTAAATATGTAAGTGTGACTAAGACTGGAATTTTGTCCTCAAGGAAGTTTTAGACGGCAATATTATGTAAGCAAACAGATGTGAACAAAGAAGGTAGATCAGGAGAAGAATTTATTGGGATTTCTCTGGTTGAATGAAGATTAAATTTAAAGAAGTTGAATGAATATATATATATATATATATATACCAGTAAATTAAATGAATTGAAGTAAACAGAGGAAATGTGTGATCCCATTAGGAAATAAATGAATTCATAGGTGAACTATTTTTGAGCTTTTTTCTACAGTTAAAAATAATAAAAACTGATTAAGTTTATCTTAAAAAGCATAATTGAGAGAGAGGAGTCAAGATGGCGGAGAAGTAGCAGGCTGAGACTACTTCAGGTAGTGGGAGATCAGCTAAATAGCTTATCTAAAGATTGCAAACACCTACAAATCCAACGAGAGATCGAAGAGAAGAAGAACAGCAATTCTGGAAACAGAAAATCAACCACTTTCTGAAAGGTAGGATTGGTGGAAAAGTGAATCCAAAGCGACGGGAAGATAGACTTCGAGGGGAGGGGCCGGCTCCCGGCAAGCGGCGGAGCAACGGAGCACAAAATCAGGACTCTTAAAAGTCTGTTCCACTGAGGGACATCGCTCCACAGGCTTAACTGGGGTGAAGCCCACGTGGGGTCAGCGTGGCCTCAGGTCCCGCAGGGTTACAGAAGGATCGGGGGTGTCTGAGTGTCGCAGAGCTTACAGGTATTAGAACGGGGAAGCCGGCTACAGAGACAGAGCCGAGGAGTAAACTCTAAGCTTGGGTTTACCTTGAACCGGTTGCAGGCTCGGTGAGCTCGGAGCGCAGCCGGAGGCCAGGGTGACGGGAGTAATTGGGCGCTGTTCTCTGAGGGTGCACTGAGGAGTGGGGCTCCGGGATCTCAGCTCCTCTGGGCTGGAGACTGGGAGGCTGCCATCTTCATTCCCGTCCTCCGGAACTCTACAGAAAGCGCTCAGGGAACAAAAGCTCCCGAGAGCAAACCCAAGCGGATTACTCAGCACGGCCCCTGGTAAGGGCAGTGCAAATCCGCCTGGGGAAAAGACACTTGAGAATCACTACAACAGGCCCCTCCCCCAGAAGACCAACAAGAAATCCAGCCAGGACCAAGTTCACCTACCAAGGAGTACAGTTTCAATACCAAGGAGAGCAGCAGATTCCAGAGGAGGAGAAAGCAAAGCACGGACCTCATGGCTTTCTCCCCATGATTATTTAGCCTTGCAGTTAATTAAATTTTTTTTCTTTTTCAATTTTTTTTCTCTTCTTCTGCTAAATTTTTTTAAACTTTTACCTTTTTCTTTTTTAACATTTTTTAACTAGTTTATCTAATATATATATATTTTTCCTTTTTATATTTTTTCTTTATTCGTTTTCTTCTTTTAATTGTTTATTTATTTTTTTTTTTCTTTCTGAACCTCTTTTTATCCCCCTTCTCCCCCCTCACGATTTGGGAACTCTTCTGATTTGGTTAAAGCATATTTTCCTGAGGTTGTTGCCACACTTTTAGTATTTTACTTGCTCCTTCATATACTCTTATCTGGACAAAATGACACAGCAAAAAAATTCACCACAAAAAAAAGAACAAGAGGCAGTACCAAAGGCTAAGGACCTAATCAATACAGACATTGGTAATGTGTCAGATCTAGAGTTCAGAATGACGATTCTCAAGGTTCTAGCTGGGCTCGAAAAAGGCATTAAAGATATTAGAGAAGCCCTCTCAGGAGATATAAAAGCCCTTTCTGGAGAAATAAGAGAACTAAAATCTAACCAAGTTGAAATAAAAAAAGCTATTAATGAGGTGCAATCAAAAATGGAGGCTCTCACTGCTAGGATAAATGAGGCAGAAGAAAGAATTAGTGATATAGAAGACCAAATGACAGAGAATAAAGAAGCTGAGCAAACGAGGGACAAACAGCTACTGGACCACGAGGGCAGAATTCGAGAGATAAGTGACACCATAAGTCGAAACAACATTAGAATAATTGGGATTCCAGAAGAAGAAGAAAGAGAGAGGGGAGCAGAAGGTATATTGGAGAGAATTATTGGAGAGAATTTCCCCAATATGACAAAGGGAACAAGCATCAAAATCCAGGAGGTTCAGAGAACCCCCTCAAAATCAATAAGAATAGGTCCACACCCCGTTCGTTACCTAATAGTAAAATTTACAAGTCTTAGTGACAAAGAGAAAATCCTGAAAGCAGCCCGGGAAAAGAAGTCTGTAACATACAATGGTAAAAACATTAGATTGGCAGCAGACTTATCCACAGAGACCTGGCAGGCCAGAAAGAGCTGGCATGATATATTCAGAGTACTAAAAGAGAAAAACATGCAGCCAAGAATACTATAACCAGCTAGGCTATCACTGAAAATAGAAGGAAAGATAAAAAGATTCTAGGACAAACAAAAACTGAAAGAATTTGCAAACACCAAACCAGCTCTCCAGGAAATATTGAAAGGGGTCCTCTAAGCAAAGAGAGACCCTAAAAGTAGGAGATCAGAAAGGAACAGATACAATATACAATAACAGTCACCTTACAGGCAATACAATGGCACTAAATTCATATCTCTCAATAGTTACCCTGAATGTTAATGGGCTAAATGCCCCAATCAAAAGACACAGGGTATCAGAATGGATAAAAAACAAAAAACAACAACAACAACAAAAAAACCATCTATATGTTGCCTACAAGAAACTCATTTTAAACCCGAAGACACCTCCAGAGTTAAAGTGAGGGGGTGGAAAACAATTTACCATGCTAATGGACATCAGAAGAAAGCAGGAGTGGCAATCCTTAGATCAGATCAATTAGATTTTAAGCCAAAGACTATAATAAGAGATGAGGAAGGACACTATATCATACTCAAAGGATCTGTACAACAAGAAGATCTAACAATTTTAAATATCTATGCCCCTAACGTTGGAGCAGCCAACTATATAAACCAATTAATAACAAAATCAAAGAAACACATAACCAATAATACAATAATAGTAGGGGACTTTAACACTCCCCTCACTGAAATGGAAGGATCATCCAAGCAAAAGATCAACAAGGAAATAAAGGCCTTAAATGACACATTGGACCAGATGGACATCACAGATATATTCAGAACATTCCATGCCAAAGCAACAGAATACACATTCTTCTCTAGTGCACATGGAACATTCTCCAGAATAGATCACATCCTCGGTCCTAAATCAGGTCTCAACCGGTATCAAAAGATTGGGATCATTCCCTGCATATTTTCAGACCACAATGCTCTGAAGCTAGAACTCAATCACAAAAGGAAATTTGGAAAGAACCCAAATACATGGAGACTAAACAGCATCCTTCTAAAGAATGAATGGGTCAACCAGGAAATTAAAGAAGAATTGAAAAAATTCATGGAAACAAATGATAATGAAAACACAATGGTTCAAAATCTGTGGGACACAACAAAGGAAGTCCTGAGAGGAAAATATATAGTGGTACAAGCCTTCCTCAAGAAACAAGAAAGGTCTCAGGTACACAACCAAACCCTACACTTAAAGGAGCTGGAGAAAGAACAAGAAAGAAACCCTAAACCCAGCAGGAGAAGAGAAATCATAAAGATCAGAGCAGAAATCAATGAAATAGAAACCAAAAAAAACAATAGAATAAATCAACGAAACTAGGAGCTGGTTCTTTGAAAGAATTAATAAGATTGATAAACCCCTGGCCAGACTTATCAAAAAGAAAAGAGAAAGGACCCAAATAAATAAAATCATGAATGAAAGAGGAGAGATCACAACGAACACCAAAGAAATACAGACAATTATAAGAACATACTATGAGCAACTCTATGACAACAAATTTGACAATCTGGAAGAAATGGATGCATTCCTAGACACATATAAACTACCACAACTGAACCAGGAAGAAATAGAAAGCCTGAACAGACCCATAACCAGTAAGGAGATTGAAACAGTCATCAAAAATCTCCAAACAAACAAAAGCCCAGGACCAGACGGCTTCCCGGGGGAATTCTACCAAACATTTAAAGAAGAATTAATTCCTATTCTCCTGAAACTGTTCCAAAAAATAGAAATGGAAGGAAAACTTCCAAACTCATTTTATGAGGCCAGCATCACCTTGATTCCAAAACCAGACAAGGATCCCATCAAAAAAGAGAATTACAGAAAAATATCCTTGATGAACACAGATGCAAAAATTCTCACCAAAATACTAGCCAATAGGATTCAACAGTACATTAAAAGGATTATTCACCACGACCAAGAGGGATTTATTCCAGGGCTGCAAGGTTGGTTCAACATCTGCAAATCAATCATTGTTATACAACACATTAATAAAAGAAAGAACAAGAACCATATGATACTCTCCATAGATGCTGAAAAAGCATTTGACAAAGTACAGCATCCCTTCCTGATCAAAACTCTTCAAAGTGTAGGGATAGAGGGCACATACCTCAATATTATCAAAGCTATCTATGAAAAACCCACCGCAAATATCATTCTCAATGGAGAAAAACTGAAAGCTTTTCCGCTAGGGTCAGGAACACGGCAGGGATGTCCATTATCACCACTGCTATTCAACATAGTACTAGAAGTCCTAGCCTCAGCAATCAGACAACAAAAGGAAATTAAAGGCATCCAAATCGGCAAAGAAGAAGTCAAACTATCACTCTTTGCAGATGATATGATACTATATGTGGAAAACCCAAAAGACTCCACTCCAAAACTGCTTGAACTTGTACAGGAATTCAGTAAAGTGTCAAGATATAAAATCAATGCACAGAAATCAGTTGCATTTCTCTACACCAACAAGAGAGAAGAAAGAGAAATTAAGGAGTCAATCCCATTTACAATTGCCCCCAAATCTATAAGATACCTAGGAATAAACCTAACCAAAGAGGCTATACTCAGAATCTATACTCAGAAAACTATAAAGTACTCATGAAAGAAATTGAGGAAGACACAAAGAAATGGAAAAATGTTCCATGCTCCTGGATTAGAAGAATAAATATTGTGAAAATGTCTATGCTACCTAAAGCAATCTACACATTTAATGCAATTCCTATCAAAGTGCCATCCATTTTTTTCAAAGAAATGGAACAAACAATCCTAAAATTTATATGGAACTAGAAAAGACCTCGAATAGCCAAAGGAATATTGAAAAAGAAAGCCAAAGTTGGTGGCATCACAATCCCGGACTTCAAGCTCTATTACAAAGCTGTCATCATCAAGACAGCATGGTACTGTCACAAAAACAGACACATAGATCAATGGAACAGACTAGAGAGCCCAGAAATAGACACTCAACTCTACAGTCAACTAATCTTCGACAAAGCAGGAAAGAATGTCCAATGGAAAAAAGACAGCCTCTTCAATAAATGGTGTTGGGAAAATTGGACA
Source organism: Lontra canadensis (assembly GCF_010015895.1). Lineage (NCBI taxonomy): Eukaryota > Metazoa > Chordata > Mammalia > Carnivora > Mustelidae > Lontra > Lontra canadensis. Next base: position 41,182,360 of record NW_022630995.1, on the reverse strand, counting down.
GCCACATGTAGAAAAATGAAATTGGATCATTTCCTTACACCACACACGAAAATAGACTCAAAGTGGATGAAGGACCTCAATGTGAGAAAGGAATCCATCCAAATCCTTGAGGAGATCACAGGCAGTAACCTCTTTTACCTCAGCCGCAGCAACATCATCCTAGGAACATCGCCAAAGGCAAGGGAAGCAAGGGCAAAAATGAACTATTGGGATTTTATCAAGATCAAAAGCTTTTGCACAGCAAAGGAGACAGTTAACAAAACCAAAAGACAACTGACAGAATGGGAGAAGATATTTGCAAACGACATATCAGATAAAGGGCTAGTGTCCAAAATCTATAAAGAACTTAGCAAACTCAACACCCAAAGAACAAATAATCCAATCAAGAAATGGGCAGAGGACATGAATAGACATTTCTGCAAAGAAGACATCCAGATGGCCAACAGACACATGAAAAAGTGCTCCATGTATCTTGGCATCAGGGAAATACAAATCAAAACCACAATGAGATGTCACCTCACACCAGTCAGAATGGCTAAAATTAACAAGTCAGGAAATGACAGATGCTGGTGAGGATGCGGAGAAAGGGGAACCCTCCTACACTGTTGGTGGGAATGCAAGCTGGTGCAACCACTCTGGAAAACAGCATGGAGGTTCCTCAAAATGTTGAAAATAGAACTACCCTATGACCCAGCAATTGCACTGCTGGGTATTTACCCTAAGGATACAAACGTAGTGATCCGAAGGGGCACGTGCATCTGAATGTTCATAGCAGCAATGTCTACAATAGCCAAACTATGGAAAGAACCTAGATGTCCATCAACAGATGAATGGATAAAGAAGAAGTGGTCTATATACACAATGGAATACTATGCAGCCATCAAAAGAAATGAAATCTTGCCATTTGCGACGACGTGGATGGAACTAGAAGGTATCATGCTTAGTGAAGTAAGTCAATCAGAGACAATTATCATATAATCTCCCTCATATGAGGGAGAGGAGATGCAACATGGGGGGTTAATGGGGTAGGAGAAGAGTAAATGAAACAAGTTGGGATTGGGAGGGAGACAAACTATAAGTGACTCTTAATCTCACAAAACAAACTGAGGGTTGATGGGGGGAGGGGGGTTGGGAGAAGGGGGGTGGGGTTATGGACATTGGGGAGGGTATGTGCTATGGTGAGTGCTGTGAAATGTGTAAACCTGGCGATTCACAGACTTGTACCCCTGGGGATAAAAATATATTATATGTTTAAAAAAAAATAAAATTTATTAAAAAAAAAGCATAATTGACCAATTTTTACATCACTGAATATTTTATTTTATTTTATTTTTTTTTATTTTGGGATATTGGCTATTTTGGAAAGAAAATACCTCCAAAATCAATGAATAAGCATATAGGTAGAGACGCTTTTCAAATTTATCAAATTCCTATTTTTCTTTTTAGAATTTGTTCTTTGAACATATTCATCCTCATATAAATTTCTCATCTTAGAATAATTTACAAACAAATGACATTTTATTGCTAGGAATTAACTGAAAATTAACTATGAAACATTAAATTTTAAACATTAAACTTGTTCAATGTATTATTTTAATGGCTTCCATTATTTCAGTGTTAGCAATCTTGGAAGCATGTGATTTAATTTTTAAGAGACTAATTTTTTGATATTATTTTTATTAGGATATTTCAAAGACAGTATCATATTAGAAACATACTCTGGATGTGTTACAGAATTCATATAAAGAGAGCAGATGAGACCCTCAAGGTCAAAAATCAGGTGTTAATAAGAACAGAGTTTTTCAAAGCTTTCCCAGCTCTTCAGTTGAATCCCCAGATGTTCCAAACTTGTAAAGGCAAGGAAAAGGGCAAAAAGAGGTTATTGCATTCAGGGTTTATATATATTGAGGATCATTTTATTGTTGATACTATTTTTAGATATTTTATATGTCAAAGATAATGGATGACTTTTTTCACCTTTATTTTCATACTTTATAAATATATATAACTATAAAACATATTTATAACTATATATGTAGTTATATGCATATATGGTTATGCTTTTTGTGAGTAAAATTTTGAATTACATGAATTATTCATTTAAAACTAAATAATGGAGAATTAAATCTTATGTACAAGGATATGAAGTCTAATCCAAAAATGGCTGATGGAAAAATATAAAAATAGTGTTTCAAGCTGAGCATAGCATCACATTTGAATATCAAACAAATAAATTGACATTGCTATACAAATTACAGTGAATCTAAATTGCTTTACCAAGTATAGATGACACTGTCACCTGGGTAACAAGCTTGTAAGTTACATATAAGGAATTCACATTAGATTTTAGAATCCTTATTTCTCCATATTCCCAGCTGCACACACACGAAATAATAATCAACTTTATTATTTAAAAGTAATCCTTGTAGCATATTGTTTATATGTGTGTCTGTGTGTCTCTCCATCCATGTATGGCAATTCCAGCATTCTAACCCAGGAAAACAATTAAGGCTATTTAAAAATTGTTTTAAAAAATGCTCAGTTTATTTAAGTTACCTCCTTAGAAAAAACCATCAGTTATTATTTCTCCAGACACTAACTGAAATCTATCAAACTGTGCTTTTGTGATGTGAGTCCTACACTTCTGTTTTCTTGTAGGAAGAAGAAAACCCCATGCAAAGTGGGGTAATGAATTAAACGTTTTTCTTTCAGAAATACCTTTTTCTATTGTAGTTATTACTTTTGTTATAATAACAGATGTTATATTTTCACTTACAGAGACTATAATATCAATAATTAAGTTCCTAATCTCTGTAATTAAGGTTTGAAGAGTCAAAGTTGTCATTTTATTTTAAGAATCAAAGACAGAGAAGGAATACTAATCTCCTGGTAACAAAATGGAATTGATAGAAAATGAAATTAGAATTTAAAACTACATTTGAAATAAATTTCTAATTATTCATTAAAGATTCTGGGTTTGTTTTGTGCTGAGGTAAAACAAATTTGATCAATATAATTTCATAGTTTTTAAAACGTGAGAAAGTAATAGTGAAAGAACCTACGTGGAAAAATAAAGAACCTATCATAGAAAATCAAAACCACCATTATTTGCATAGAATATTACATTAAGCAATTAACATTTATATTTTATTTCATACTAAAATCAGTGATAATTTGGACTCTTTTAATACTTTTTAAATATTCATTATTAGCACTTGAAATATTTAATTTGAGTGAGTGTCCCCAATGGAGAAAAGGTGTGAAGTGTGTTCAGTATGAGATATTTTTTCGTTTGTTTCTAAATTCAGACCCACTAACTCCCAAATGTGTTTTCCTAGAAAAAGTAATACTAATAGTTTGGTGAATAATATTTTGGGAATTGTGAAAAGATTATTTTGGGGGTTGCTTACATGTTAACCATGAAAATTATTTGATAATTTTTATATATTTTAATATAACAAATGTTAAAGTGATAAATGCCTATAAGTCACAAAATGAGCATCCCAGTGCTGAATATAATAATGATGCTTCTTAAAGTTTTCAATTATTCTATACTGGGCAATAGCAACTATCCCATTTTTGTTGTATTGGCAGAATCAAAGATAAATAGAACATTCGATTTAACTTTATTTGTTCAGAAATATGCTTGTTTTAAAGGAATATTCTTTAAGAAAACATGTTAGTTTTGGAACTTAATTGCAAATAATGGTCATGTAGCCTAAAATTTCTTCCTAAAGTAACTCATTTTTAAAAGTTAAATGCTCCATACTTGAAACATGTTTAAATCACGTTTTTATTTTAAATGAATTATAGTATCAGTTTTCAGAAAATAATGCGTTACCACTTTTGGCACAGTGTTTCTGTTTTAATCCTTGTCCTTAATTTTTTGTCCTTGATTTCTGTGTCACAAAGTTGAGAGGATGTAGACAGTGATTAATATAATCTGGAATCTAATTCCTCCTGGATAGTACTGCTTCCGCCTCATTGTATTAACTCTTCTCAGAAACATGCAGGTGATTATCTTCTTCCAAAAAAAAAAAAAAAGTCAAGGTCAGAGAAAGCCTGGTATATGTGGATTTCATTTCTAAAATACTATGCATTTTCAGATAATAAGACTTATATTGCATATGGAATAAATATAATGCAAATTATCCATAGCTAGTCATGGAATTTCATATAAAGAATAACTAGCCATAGAGGAGCCTCCCTAAATCATTTTGTTAAGGAATATTTCATAGTAAATTATAGCATCAAGTGAAGACGATGACACCACATTTATTCTTTTACCTTAAATTCTTATTTTCTGATACTAGATTTCAGAAGAGTTATGAAAGTAAAATATGTTATCTTTAAGACACAAGTGGGCAGTAAGTATATCTATGGTAAAGATTGTTATTTTTATAATGTAAGAGCTTAATTTAGCATGCATATGTTTAAAATCATTATGCAAAATAAATATAATATAGTTATATTTACAAAGTAAGTTTACTCTGAGCTATGTTAAAATCAAATTCAGCTTGCATATTAAAAGGCTCATTAAGAAAAAGACTTCATTTAAAAGTCGATTATTTCTCAATGCAACGGCTATAATTAATGGAAAGTTATCAAACATAGTTCATAGAATTATGATTCCTTGTCACCAGAATACTATCTAGCATGCACTGTCAGTTCCAAGTATTTTTTTAGATATATTAATCAAGTCTTCCAAACAACACCTCAGGTAAGAGTATATTTTCCCTGATTTGTCTATGAGGAAGAAGAAAGGTTGAGTAAACTGTTCAAGTTCACTACTGTGTGATAAAGTAGGCCTAATTTTTAGAGTCTTTGTACTTGACCACCACTCTGTGTGGCCTACGCTATAATGTTCCATTCTTTGTGCTAGTCTAATCAATTCTTGGCCACCAGTGACCATGACTTATAAGTACTTAATGAATTTTATTTTCTTACTTCAGCTTGAGATCTACTTAGCGCAGTCTCTCAATGTCCTCTATTTTCATGGCAATAGAATTGTTATTTGCTATATGTCCAATGTTAGGTAGAGCTCATACTAGTCTGTACACACTGAAAAGCCCACAGTGTTGTTTACAGAGGTATTGCTGATTTTCCCAGTGTCCAGTGTTGATAGTTGACAAATACATTGGATATTTTTCTTAGTGACTCCCATCAGATGTAGAATCTCCTTTATCTTCCTTTATGGAGTCAGGAAATAAGAAAAATTATAAGAGAAAAATTTGCCTTCAAATGATAACCTAAAATTTAATTCATTATATCCTTCTATACATCTATTTTGAAGAAGTGCCTTATGATTTATGATTATTTATTTGTTATTATGAATATATTGTTATTATGGCTATCAATGACACAAACTATTTTAATGAATATATAAATATTTATTTATTTAATATAATTAACTTACATAGCAATATTAACTACCAGTATGTGTGCATAAATGTATATAAATGATTACATAAAACCTGGCAATATGATAGACATAAGTGACCTTTAGTCTTTGTTATTGTGATTGATTCAAATTTGATATTAAGGATTAGTATTAGTATTTAAAATGAAAAGATATTTTAAATACTGGAAGGTTTAGAGGATAATTGATTCATTTATTTGAAGGCATTTGGGGGAGACATGCCTTCCTTTTCTTAGCTGTTTGCCTTTTGCATTTCTGTCCTCTGTCCACAACCAAGGGCTTTAGTGAACTGTTTGAACCCCAGAGAAGACTTTGCATTCAGATTGAAACCTTTTTTTAAAGTATTAGGTAATTTTTTTCCTAAGGATTTAGAGTGATCATTTACTATAGTTTTATCTAAATAAATAGACATTTAAACTATTTGTTAGAATAAAATTTATGTTTTCATTAAAATGATGTCTTGATAAAAGATATTTGTAACATCCCACAGCAAGAAATACAACTGGGACATGTTTGGAAACCTATTTTTTGAAATTGGGACTGTGTCAGATAATTCAGAATACATAGTCAACAAACTAAGGATGACAGAGGCAGGAAAGTAAATCCAATGTGCTCATAAAATACACAGACACACATAGAGTTGACTGTGTCCTTTCATCTCAGTGCTATATCTTTAAACATTTCTATTATGGTAATTTATTTCAAGAGTTAATTATCTAATCAGTGTTAGTTTTCTGACTCAGGTGTTTATATATCCTCTCAAATTTCAAACACCATGAAAAACACTTTTGTGACATATAAATATAGAGTATATGTTATTGGGTCACAATTTCATTCAATACTCATACATTTCCAATACCTCTTTTTCTGCCTTCCTTTAATTACAAATACTGACTTAAGATTCACCATGGTTCACAAATGTTAGAAGTAGCAAGATGATGATATGCATGGTTCTCAAGGTTCATAGGCATCTAGAAGTCCACAGGTGTCCTGCGGTCCAGGAATTTTTGAATATTTATTTTTAATTTTATAAAATGTAAATGATAAGCATATGTACTTCTCATAGTTATCTATATCTATCTATCTATCATCTATGTCTTTTTTTTTAAGATTTTATTTATTTATTTGAGAGAGATTCTGTGTGCGTGAGGGAGCATAAGGTGCAGGAAGAGGCAGAGGAGAGGGAGAAGCGGCTTCCCCCTTAAAAGGGAGTCTGAGCAAGGCGGAGCTAGGTCCCAGGACACTGGGATCATGAACTGAGCCAAAGGCAGATGCTTAACTGACATCTTTGTTGAACATCAGGCTGACTACTATCAAATATTACCATGAGGTTTTGTGTGTGTGTGTGTGTGTGTGTGTGTGTGTGTGATTTTTTTTTTTTTTAAATCACTAGCCAAGGAGTACCGTTTAAATTATCAAGAGGTAATGTGGGAAAGTTATTAACTTTGTATTGTACAAAGGGATTTCTGCTAGGTGAAGGTTGAATATTGGTACTTTGGAAAAATTGAGCATTTTTTTCATAGAATAAACAAAGAAAATTGAGAAATAATTTATACAGCATCTTACACTTAGAAATATAAGCATGGTCAGGTTAAATGAACCTATGTCACAGAGGCCACTACTATATGTATATTTTCAGAAGTTCATTTCAGCGCATCAACAAAATAGTTTATAAATTTATTGGTTTAATAGTATTGCTCACTTTTAATTTGAAAACTACATTGGTTTTGTTGTTCAATAAATGGTATAAGCATTAAAAGTTTATTTCTGCTTTTATGTGTACATATTTAAATAATATTACAATAAAGGTCTCCTACCTGAGCATCCAGGAAATGTATTTTGCTTTAGAAGTTAGCAAATAATAAGAAAATGTAGAAAAATATTTTACATATCAAAAAGAGGGAAATTATAGTATTTTAATATAGTATAAACTTTTACTATGACATGTACTTACATTTTGAATGTTAGGTAATACATTACATTTACATAAACTATAGAAATTACTATGTTTAAAATTTTATTATAGGCTTAATTTTCCACCTATTATAATAAAAACTATTCTATAACCACCTTTCTTTTAAAAAAAATCAATCACTTTGGTGTACTTGACATTTCTCTAAAGTTATTGGCAAGTTTACAGAATATAACATGTAAAGGATAAGGCTTACTGTGGAAGAATGGAGACCTTTTTAAAATAGTCACCTTTGATTTAACCCTATGTTAAGCTTATCAAATATGGAGTTAAAATTGAAGTCCTTATAAATCCTGAACAAGACTGTTCATCTAGGAGTTCAGTTTCTTTATATATTACATTTAATTTCAGTTGCCTATTAAAAACTCAGAGGTAGAAAAGATGAAAAAATATTAAGATTCAACTAAAAATTTTCCTGACTTTAGGCAAGTAGAGTTAATTTTAGTGAAATTAATTCAAAGAAAATAGAGTAGATATTACTGTTTTACAGGAAGAGCTACAGAATTAATAAGGTTTCTTAAGTCTGATAAATGACTTATGGATGGAACAGGCCACTAAAAATCATATCACCACTCTATTCAACATTACTGGAAAGTTAAAAGTGAAAGGAAGCCATCTAGTTTAAATTAATGTATATATTCTTGTGCTTTTCTATGCTTCAGAATAAATGCATTAATCAAGCAATGGGAGAAGTAAGAGTGAAAAATAATTTAAACCAAATCTAAAGAATTACAGAAAATAATAATGAAGGAGGTTGAAAAATATTTCCAATGTAAATAATTTTATTTACTTATGTTCTTATATTTCAGATACTTTTTTCCTTGAAATTCATTTATCAAGAGTGACTGAAATAAAAAATGCAATTGATTTCCATCATCATGGAAACAGCTTTAAGAGAAAACTGGTCAGATGAATATTATTGCTTCCCATTTTCTTTTTTTTTTTTTTTAGATTTTATTTATTTATTTGACAGACAGAGATCACAAGTAGGCAGAGAGGCAGGCAGAGTGAGAGAGGAGGAAGCAGGCTCCCCGGTGAGCAGAGAGCCCGATTTGCTTCCCATTTTCAACCAGTGAATAGTTGCTGTTGGTAAAGACAGTTAATCATCTGTCAAGAATGCTTAAGCTATGCTATATAATATGACATGCCTGTTCACAGCGGTATAGAAAACTAGGAAATAACTTATGTGAACTTCTTGATATCATGATGCAATACAAGCAAAAAAACACCACCCATGCCTCTGAGAACACTGGACCATACACCCTGAAAAGCTTTGGCTCCTTTATTCCAAGAAGTTTTCCTTCAGCAGTCAAGCATATCTGTGTACATGATGTCAGTTCCTCTGTTGCCTGACTACATCATCATAGGACAACAAGGATGTCAAATGAATAGGAATTCGACCCAGCAACCACTGTGATGGGTTGTGCCTCCATCCGGCTGATGAAGATCTGAGCATTAACATCTGGAAGCGTTCTCTTTGCAGTATCATAGATACTTAAGTAGGCATCTAGGTAGATGATAATACCCCACACACATTAAATCCATGGTATAGGCCACTTGATCCCATCAGGATTGTGGATTGTAACCAGTCACCAAGGCCTCTGATTTCCCTTTCCGCTCCGGCTTTGCCCACATCAGCTGCTAGATGGGCTCTGGCAAAATCAAGAGGATTCACAAAACAAAAGGATGTGGCTCCAATGGCACCACCTGATGCCAGATTCCCTGCAAAAGTAGTGCCAAAAATGGGTTCTCTTGTCCACAGCACCCAAGAAGATCTACTTGCATTTATCTGTGGAGGCACAATGGTGAGCCTGGCTGGGGAAGTGTCTGATGACATTGGCCAGCTTGCCACTCCGGAAGGACAGGAATCCTCGCTCCTTGGGGATAGGAACCACACAGTCTATTATGCCCCTGGGATTTGCTTGCTGGAATGCTACACCTGCAGCAGCAGCAGCTTGACTTCCTCTCTGGGCACTACTGCAGCCACTCTACCTGCCAGGAAGTCCTTGGCAAAGGATGCAGTGGCATCTGCCATGTTGAAAGGAAAGAGCAGGTGGGCAATTGGGGGATGGTGGTAGGAACCACTGGGACTGTGGGGCTCTGGGCTTCAGTGTAAATAATTTTATTTATTTAGTTATGTTAAAAGATTTATTTATTTAGTTAGTTAGTTAGTTAGTTATTTTGAGAGAGAGGGGATAGAGAGAGAGAGCACACCAACCTGAGCAAATATGGGAGGGGCAGAGGAAGAGGCAGAAGAACAGAAGCTGACTCCTGCCCAGTGAGAGCCCCATGTAGAGCTGGATCTCATCACCCTGAGATCATGACCTGAGTCAAAATCAAGAGTGAAAGGTGTAACCAATTGAGCCACCCAGGCATCCATCCAATGTAAATAATTCTGAATTGTGGAAAGTTACATTGGGATTTTTTTTCCTCAATATGTAAGAAAGCAGGAATAAATTCAATCTTTCAATCAAAGAAAGAGCAAGGAATCTCACATTTATTTAATAACTGGTATGTACCAGGCATGGTCCATATATTAAAGCATTCAAATAAAGTTTTTTTGGATTAAACTATCTAAAGCATATAAAATCCTGGAACACCTGTGCACAGCACCTGGTTTTCAATGTTTTATTCCCTCTTTTTCTTTCCTTTTCCTCCTTTTCCAGCCCAAGATTATTGTGACTATTTCAGATAAAAGACTTCTTCCCAATGCACATAGAAAATCATTTTATTTAGTATCATTATACACAAACAATATGAACACTTTATGCAAAGCTATATTTTCCAAATGTATGGATTCTGAAACTTACAAACATTGGATCACCTGAAAGCCTGTGCAAAAATATAAGGCAAAATGGGGAAAAGAAAATAGTATGTGGTGTGTTATCCAAAAGAGGAATAAGGTCATCATCATGAATTAATTATGTGATCACATTTACCCTGATGGTGGTTTTCAAAGAATTGGGAGTGGCTTATTAAAATTGAGAATTATTCCATAGCATACAAGGTTATACAGATCTGATAGTTCACTTGCAAATGGTGGAAAAGCAGTAAAAATATCAGTATTTTTGAAAAAAAATAGTGTTTTGACAGAAAGACACTGTAATATGAAAGAAGATCATAAACAGGGATGCCCAGGTGGCTCAGTCAGTTGGGCGTCTGCCTTCGGCTCAGGTCATGATCCTGGGGTCCTGGGATCAAGTCCTGCATTGGGTTCCCTGCTCAGCAGGGAGACTGCTTCTCCCTCTGTCTCTGCCTGCTGCTCTCCCTGCTTGTGTTCACACACACTCTTTCTCTCTGACAAATAAAGAAAAATTTTTAAAAAAGGTCATAAACACAACGTTAGTAAACTAGCAGACACTGTGGGTATATGAAAGAAGTCCCTGATTATACGTCAGTATTTGTAATGGAAGATAAAGCTAAAGATGTAAATAATAGACATTATATAGAAGATTGTGTCTTGGTGATCTGATCTGGCTTCATTATACTTTCTGGCCTCCTTTCCTTCCTCCAAAAACATTTTTTTCCCTCACCTATTTAACTGACAGACCACTATTATGTAAGTTTCTAATATCATGGGAAGTATAATATACTACAGAATAGGATACATTTTACAGAGAAAATATATAGTTACAAATAAATATGATATCTACATGTGAGAACAAAATGCCATGAGTGTCCAAGTGATGCAGCTGGTTGATTTTGAAGAAAAAAAAAATTATCAAAGGAGACCAAAAAATGCCAAGAAAAACTTAAACAATGAAACATGAACAGATAAAGGGAGTAGTGGGGACAAGATAGAGATTCACACCAAATTAGCACAAGAGGCTCAGAGTTACTTCTAGGTAGCCAGTTGTTATCATATATATATTTAAAAAGGTGTTCTTGTTTTGGTAGATCTACTTTATGATTAGCCCCAAGTCCTTTCTTTCACATGAAATATCTTAACTCTGTGTGTGTGTGTGTGTGTGTGTGTAAATACACCATAGGACAGAGCACATGAATGTGCACATGCATACACATGTATAATAAAACATGGCCATGAGATAGCTGTTTGTAATTTTTGGTCTTTGACAGGGTAATTGTATAATAATATGTGCTGCTTATATGAGCCTTTTTTTTTAAGATTGTATGTATTCATTTGACAGAGACAGACACAAAAAGAAAGTGAACACAGGCAAGGAGAGTGGGAGAGAAAGAAGCAGCTTCCCATTGAGCAAGGAGCTTGATGCAGGGCTCAGTCTCAGGACCTTGAGATCATGACCTTAGCTGAAGGCAGATGCTTACTGACTGAGCCACCCAGGCACCCCTATATAAGCACTGTTAAAAAATGTGATTTGCCTTCACATATTCCAAATTAAATAATAAGGTAAAATTCCAGGTTGGAAATATTACATCAGCACAGCCATTCCTCCAATGTAATAATTTTCTAATGCTGTATATCCTTTGTTCTAAGTTGAAATTAGAAAGAAAGATGATGAAATAGACATAAAAGGCAAAAGGTCACATAGTACCCTCTGAGATGTGTACAGGGATTTCCCTGAGTTAGGAGAAAATCAGTCTCTAGAGATGCTACAAATGTCTTTTTAAAAGGTAGCTGACACTGTCAGGTGTAGTAGGTGAGAAATCTATATCTTGTTTGATGTCGAATCCAAGGACAAAATACAGACTTCATTGACCAGACAGGACTGTTAGATGAAGAGGACACTTCTATTTCTGGGTCTATCTCTAAGGACATTTTTAAAAGAATGTTAAAATATGAAAAAAAAAAAAAACTACTTAAATTTTTATAGTAAAAACTAAATTTTTTAGTAGTTCTTGATATGGGAAATTTTAATTAATTAAAATAAAATACTTCACATTATAATCTCTGTTAGCATTTAGAAAATTTAGAGTTGAGGAAAGTTATTGCGGAAATCTAGTATGTAACTAAAAGCAAGATCTTAAGAGTTTGATGAGCTAAGTCCTCATACATTTTATTGAAGTTACTTAGGAAATTGAGTTGTAAGAATTTGCCAATGATTGAGCAGAAAGATGATGTTGATCAAAATTTAATAGTCAAAAGTAAATAAGTTTATGAGAAGAAATCCCTGTTACTTTTCCGTATATGAATTAGGCCTGTTACTATATGGTTCCATGAAATATATTTTTAAAAGATACAGAATTTGTAAAATGTGAAATAAATATATTTACACTTTTTCTCTATCAAATTATAAGGGCACTTCCAGAGTTACAAAAAAATTGTTTGTATGGTTTTTTTTTTCTACAATGCTTCTGACTGCTTCCATGTAACTCAAATTGTTTTCTTTTTCTCATTCCTTAGTATTTTATTTATGAGGAGATATCAATGTCTAAAATATCTGTAAAACTTTGAAAAATGCAACAAATTGAGGGTATCATCTAACAGCAAAGGCAAATGGGCAATGTAGACACACATGGAAAAGCAGCAAGGTTAAGGAAAGATTACTGGGTATTTCACAGTGTCAAACAGTCAGTTCAATACATAATACAACAAATGTGAAATCTACAATGTCAACTAGAGATGGAGGCTGGGGATATTACAGACTGACATTCCTGTAATTAAGGAATGAAAAAAATAGCAACATTTCAGGACATAACAAAGTACACCATCTGGGCCTGCCAACTATAAATATTAAATATGGAAAAAGAAAGGACAAACAAAGCTAATATAAGCATCAAGTCATTTTGCAAATTCATAAAGAATCAAAGAAAATCAAAGAATCATTATAGCCTCTAAATGCTTCTAAGGGTAATTTGTTGATAAAAGGAGTTGGCATCACTTCATAATTTACAAAGGAAGATAGAAGACAGATGTCAGAAGCAGATGTACACTTCCCAGAAAGGGGAAGAAGGAACGCTGAAGCAAATCAGGATCATTTGCAAAACAGAGATCAGATAAACCGGAAAAGAATAAGGACTGAAAAAAGCACTACTTCTACAGAGTTGGCTTAGTCTTCCTATCAAACTGATCCAAATCTCCAGGTCATAACCTCTCCAATTTGAAAGTGCATTGGTTGAATAGACAAGTTATTGCTATTCTACTCAATGCATAGCAGGCCAGGCCAGAAAAACATATCGAGATAAAGAGGACAACTAGCTGCAAGAGACCTCAAGAGAGGACCATTTATAAAGTGTACAAGTGTTCACACAAGCTCAGAGTATGTTGATAAATTCTTTGTAAGATGGCGGAACAAGAGTGATTCTTGTATCTATCAATCATCCATTAACTCAACTACTCATCTACCCTCCAACCATATGCAAATAATTGATAGCCTATTCTAATTATAGCATCAAACACAACATATTGAGAGTATTTTAGAGGTCAAACAGATATAATAAAAGGATCTTAATTTCAAATAAGAGGTCTTTATTGGATTTGAAATATTGGATCTCAGTCATTCTTTATTTAAATGCATAAATGCAAATTCTACGTGTCTGGTTATCTTCCGAGTACTTCAAAGTCAAGTAGGAGCAATTGTACTTTCTATTTCGTTAGGTCATCTATTTTATATATGTGTGCAAATATGTGTCTATATTAATATGCATATATATGAACCAAAAATGTGTGTCTGTATGTGTTATGTATGTTATATGTGTGTATATGTATGAAATATAGGTGAAAAATCTTTATTCTTAGATTCAGCAATAGAATTGGCCATATGCACATGTGTATGTAGATGAATTTCAGCTGACAAAGTATTTGAGAGTCAGAACTGATCACAACTTTAACCCGTAAAGTGATATATATCTCTATGCTCAGAATCATTTTGCTTGTGTACCTCTTATCTTCTAACACTTACTCAAAGAAGGTAAACAATGTGACTAACAAAGATTTTAACAACTGGTAATATTGATCATACCTGCCCTCTCATCTTCTTCTTCTTAATGACCCTAATGATCTTCATCTTTTAGGACCAGCTGTTAAAACCCAATCTATTCCACTTAGTCTTTCCTAAAAAGACAGGTTCAAATACATTCTTTTATCCTTTTGAACTTGATTAAAATATTTAATGTCAATTTATCCCTTAGTAAACTAACATTAATAAAAAGCAAAGTGGCTGAAAAGAAAATATTGCATCAAAAAAATTTTATAAAAATAAAACCTAACAGTTGATTCTATTTAGTAAATGTGTTCTTAGTTTATTGCCAGAGGTTTACAAGCAGAGGTTTATTTGAAGCATATATCAAACCATACTTAATAAAAGCCCAAACAACCATGTAATATTCATCTACATAATCTATAGATATAACACTTTTAAATCTCTGGCTTTATTGAGCTATTACTATTTGAGGTATATTGAATTAGGTAGTGTAACTGCCAAGTTTATAACAACGTGAGCTCAGCTATGGCAAGTCACAAGCTACACTTTTGTGCGCTGTCACTATAATCACTAAATGAGAAACTCAGCAGGTACATATTCTTGATCTCGAAAGAACCAACTGAAAATAGAAAGGCAGAATACAAACCCACATTAATAGGTACAATCTGTGATGTGTGTGTGTATACGCATGCAACATATTTTGCCAAGGACAACATTGGTTTACATCTACTGTCTTGGTATGATTATTAATAGTGCCTCCTTTCTTATACATATAGCTGTGCATGTTATATAATATTGAAATGGACAAATGAAAATTCACTTATTATATCTCTTCGGAGACTACTTCTTTCAAGAATATCATTTACTTACAAATATCTACATTTACACTCATAAAGGCACACACACAAGCACATATTTAGATAAATATATATACTCTCACATACACTAGTAGACAGTTTTTTATGTCGTAATAGGTAATGGGTATAGTTTTTGGCACATAGATTTTTCCCTCTAATCGTATATGCAACATTAGCCACTATGTTAAGATATTTAAGATATTTTTTTCTGTCTTCAGCTGAAAATCCTGATTATAAAAGGAAGAGAGTGACATGCACAAGATGGAGATGTCTAGAAGTGATAAATCTATTTTTGTCTGATGAAGTTGTAAAGTTAATTAACAATAAGAGCGACGAGTTGCAGCCCTGCAATGAAAATATTTCTGAGGCTGCTAGATGAACCTGGAAGTCCATCTCCCTAAGGAAGGAAGGTAAGTTGTTTATAAATGTACTCTGCGTACCTGACATAGGATTTAACTTAAACAAGAGCCTTCAAGTAATGCATTAAATAAATGGTGTTAGAGAATCAACTGTATCACTTCTAAGACAAAGTCATTTTTTCAGACATTTAAATGTGTTAAGTGTCACTGGATGCTCCATCAATAAACTAGGAGAATAAAAGGCAATAACAATTTGTGAAACATGTTAGGGACCATTTCCTCCCCATTTTGAATCAAAGGCAGTAATTTGAACAACAAAAAAATGTAAAGGTCTAGGAAACCAGCTACTGTGGATAGAATTGCAACACTAAGTTTCTTATAAGTTTTTACTGATTACCCAAAAACATTTGGCCTGGATAAATATCTCACATATTTTTTTCCTTCCTCTACAACTATTAAAAACAAAAACAAAAACAAAACAAGTAAACAAAAAAATAACAACAACAACAACAAAAGCAACTTGTCCCCATTACCCGCACATGAAATCAGTTCAAGGTTCTTGTTGTTCTGCTTTGCTGCTACCAGTCTTACCAGCGTTCCTCCAAGTACCCTCATCAGCAAGTCTACTACCAGTTGCCTCTCAAGAAAAAAAGTCTAGGAAACAGAAAGTTGCTACTCCCATTGCCTGATGGGCGAAGTTGTGAGATAAAGGGACAAATCACCCAATTCCTTACCCATAATGTGATGTGAGGAAGGGTAATGATGAAAAGGTTTGAGCATCATTAACCAACAGGTATATAATGATTTAAAATGTGTTTGCTGGCCGAAATAGGTATCTGAACTTCATAAAAAGTTGCACTGGAGAGCTAACTTAGGAAACTGAAAGAAGCACATCTATCCAGAAAAGCAACTTTGGAGGGACAAGAATTGGCAGTTAAGAGACTTCCTAAGGAGACAAAAGGATTCTGTGTGTGTCTTTAGGTATGCGTGCATTGTTTTTACATTTTCTTGAATGATATAATTAATTTGGAGATCTCTCTATCATCCTTCCCTTACAACATGCTCTCTCTCTCTGGACTATGATGTGAAGAGTGACCCAACATGTAAGAAGTACATATCTGTATTTTGAAGTTGAAGTTCTTGTATCTTGCTTAGTTAGCTCTGATCTTGTGGCAAGATATGTTCTAAAGCTGTAACGATGTGCTGACACGTTCTTAACTTGGCCTTTGCCTAAACTGCAAAACTTAATTATAGTTACTGTTCCAGTAATGTAGTTCCAAAGCAACAACTTATGAATGATAAAATGATTGCTCACATACATAATTCTTTAATGTGATTTAGTTGACATAAACACAGTGTAACCACAGGAATGACAAAATAATTGACAAGTTATTTGCAAAATGAGAATTATTATGTTGAGTTGCATGTCCATTAAAAGTTGATTTTAAATTCAAAGGCTGGGTATTGAAAATTACTTCAAGGATTTAAAAAGTAATTTCATTTCTGAATGTATTTGCAATATAAGTATTTTATATAACTTTGTATATGTTAATAGAAATTTTTATATCTTATATTTGCTAAATGATCAATGGATTTTGCTGTTTGCTTCAATGGAAGATGAAAGAATTAAAGTTAACAGTAAATTTATATATTTTTTTTAAAAGCAAGTACCTGGCAAATAGTAAGTTCTCATAAATATTAAGTTATTGAAAGAATTAATTTTATATTTCTAAACCTACTTTTGTTCTCTTCTTCATGCTACTTAATCATGATATCAGTTAAATAAAACATCAATAAAATATTTTGGTGATCTGAAAATAGTACACATAACAATACAACAATTACACTCCCAGTTTATGCTCTGTTTCTTTCAAAAAATTAAAATTTCATCCATACCCCCTCCCCATTAAGCAAACCCATGTTTTTCATTTTGTCAAATACAGGTCAGAATACATTTTTTTTAATTCCCTAAAATCAACATTTCAAAGAATGTAACAGATATATCTATATATATATGTCAATAGATATATCATTATATATATATGCATATATGTATATATATGAATTTTAAAAGCCTCATCATCACTACATATGATCAAAAGACTATGCCAGAGTTTGGAAGATAGTCTCAAATGAGAATTCCCAAGTGTCCTGAATACTATTGCATAATCAAAATTATCTTTATCATTTCATCTCTGAAAGAGACTACATCACATATTTAGATGTGTGTGATTCACTCCCTGGGAGCTGAAGGCAGAGTTGGCCTAAGCAGATGCTATTTGAGGGACTCATGGAGGCATGGAGTGCTGAAGAGTAGAGGTTCTCAGATTCAGAGGTCTGACCAAGACTGTGAGGCATGCCAGTAACCCAGGATCCTGAGCCAAGAAAATAGTTGTACGAGTAAACTGAATTCTAAAACAAAACAAAACAAAACAAAACAAAAACAAAACAAAACAAAACAAAAAAACAACTATGGAAATATTAGTAAACAACAAATCCTTAGAGAATAAGGCTGGTGATTTATTCTAGAATCATAAAACCCAGAATTTGAAGAGAGGTAAGCATTGAATCATGGTTTAAACTGCTTAGGAATTACTACTCCTCAATCACTCGTGTCTATCCGTAAACTGAACAACAAACTCAGTAAGGCCTTTATGTCTCCCTCTTATAAATCACAACCACTCCTCCTCCAGTCCCATAGTCTCATATCCCTTTTTCCCCTTTTCTATTTAAATTTTTCTCTCCACAGGACTTACCAATTTTTGTCCACAAGACTTATCAGCTTTTTATATTCTATAATTTATGTATTTATATTTTTTAGGGAAGCATATTACAAGAAATGTTCAGTCAAAAAGGCAGAAAACTGGAGGGTCTTGTTAACTTTGAAAAGTAGGTGTAAAGGGGCAGACTATGCTACATAACATAGAAAATAAATTCAGAGATCTAGAATTATCTGCAAGGAGAAAAGAAGAGGAAAAAGAGGACAGTTTCTTTTGGAGTGGTGGAAGGTTTCATACTGCATTATGTACTCCATGTAATCCCCCCAACAAACTCCACAACAATAAAAACAATAATTTTCATAGAGCTTAATAAATCCACTCATGATTGGTATAAATGACTTTCTTCTGTGACTCCGGAAGAGCTGTTTTCACATTTCACAGGGCTAACACTCAAGGACTGAAGAATACAAACATAGCCCTGAGAATGGAAATCTTGTAAAATTCCACACAGATTTAGATGGTGGCTTCTGAAAGCTTTTCAGTATTTCTGGTGAAATATCCAATATTTTAAACATTGTATTTCAGTGAAATAGCCAATATTTTAAATTCTAATCTATAACACATGTTTTCTTTTTAATTTATGAACAGGGAATAGGCCTTTACTTTTTGATTTGGTAATATATTACTTCCTCTTCAAGATTCTCTAAAAGGGAAGAAAATATAAACTATTGTAAGAATATGGTGTTTTTCAAACTTTTAAATTGGCTTTCTCAAACATAATTACCAGTTGTCTACCCAAATGAAGTGCTTAGGAATGAATTCACTTGTTTTATTTATTCTTTATTTTATTAAATAAACTAATATTTAACTAATTTAATAAAATTAAATGCTGTGGGTGAGCAAATTGCAGTTGAATAAATACAATTTGAAATGATAAATTATTTTGATGGTTTTAAATTTTTTGTGTGTTTTCCCTAATATATAGTCACTGTAATTATCTATGAAGAAGTAAAAAAAAAAAAAATGAAAAAAATGATATCAAAATCTTTTTATTTTAAATTATGAAATATTCCTGAGAGAGGAAATACGAAGATTTTAATGTCAAGTACAAAGATTAAACTACCATTCAATTTGAGAAAACTTTTGCTGTATTATACACACATTTTTTTGAAAAAAAAAAAAAAAGAGAGAAAGAGTTTATTTCCCAATTGTGTTCTTGCTTTCTTTACAGAATCACTGTGGCTATTCTTGATTACTTATACCTGTAAATTTCAGGAATATTATGTCAATTTCTTTTTGAAATTATTTGGATTACTATGGGATTACCATCACCATAATATTGATGACTTGGAAATATGCAGCCTTCCATGCATTTAGGTCCACTTTTATTTCTTTCAAGAAAATGTCATACTTTTCTCCAAAAAATTTTACATAGACTTTTTTTTTAACATTTTATTTGTTTGTTTATTTGTTTGACAGAGAGAGAGAGATCACAAGTAGGCAGAGCAACAGGCAGAGGGAAGAGAGAAACATTTTCCCTGATGAGAAGAAAGCCAGATCCCAGGACCCTGGGACCATGACCTGAGCCAAAGGCAGATGCTTAACTGACTGAGCCACCCAGGCTTCCCCTATATACACTTTATTTGTTATGTCTAGTGACTTTTTGGCTTTTTGGTTTGGTTTCAACTGGCTTGGGTTTTTGTTGTTTTTTGTTTGTTTGTTTGTTTGTTTGTTATCAACTATTTAAGACATCCTATTTTACAATTTTTATTTACTGTATATATTCTATTTTTTACTTTTTTTTCCTTGAATTTTACTGATCTACTCTTTTTTACTGATCTACTCTATCCACTTTTTGAAAGGTGTGTATTCCTATAATACATTTAGTTGTAATCCCTTAGTTTTTAACATGTGTACTTAATTTCACAAAGTCCTAATGTAATCAATATCTCTTATGTCCTTGCGGAAAAATAAAAAAATTTTAGAATGATTCAAAAAGTTCCTTCCTTCCCGCTATGCTGTCTGGAATTTGAAGTCCATTATGTTTTCAACTTTAAATAAGACTATTTTTAGTCAGTTAATTATTAATTATATTCACCAAAAATTTACCTTTTTCCCCCCTAAAGTTGCTATGTGCAGTTCAATCTTTTCTACCGGGTTTATATACTTTAATAATTTACTTGGTAAGACCCATGAGTGATACCCACTCTTGAATTTAAAATATCTGTGTATCACCTTCACTTTTGAAAGACTTCAACTTTTTGATGAAAGTTCTTTTGTCAATCTACTTAGCATGTGTTGTACATAATCCATTTATTATCCTTAGTCACTGATAATATCTCTTTGAGAATATGAATTTTATTTTTTTAGTATCTTGCTTTAGACTCAGCATGCATTTCTGTATAAAGACTCATGACTTTCTTCAAATCTAGACAATAACAAAACTTTATAACAATTTCCAGTAATGCCTTTTCTCTATGTTAACCTTCTGGCCCTCAGTAAATGAATTCCTTATAGGCTCTCAACTTCATGCAAGAAGTTCAGTGGGGACTCTGCCTTGATTGTGTATATGATAACTTCTCTTTCCCTCGCCACTACAAAATTTCACCTGTCAATTCATATATCAAAGCTCTAATGTACAGGTGTCATTTGAGCTCTTTCTGATACTGCTCTATTTTAAAAATTAGTCTCTCTCTCTCTCTCTTTATATATATATATATATATATATATATATATATATTCTATATTTTTTAGTGAGAATATGACCAAATCCAGTCAGGTTCTTTGCCATATATTTATCAATGTGCTTCTTTAAAACATAAATATCCAAAATAGAAAAAATATTTAGATTTCTTTCAAATGAACAAGACAGAGTGCTGGGGTGGCTCAGCTGGTTAAACGTCCAACTCTCAGTTTTGGCTCAGGCCATGTTCTCAGGCTCCATGCTCAGTGAAGAGTCTGCTGAAGGAATCTCTTCCTTTCCCTCTGACCCTCCCTTCTACTTCCACACACTCTCTCTATATATAGTAAGTAATAGATAGTAAATAAATAAATCTTAAAAAAAGACAAAGGTATCAAAATTTAAAAGAAGCATTTACTGCTTCTTGCCATACCACTTATTCTCAGGTCAGTTAAATTTAAACATTTGCTGTTTTTTTTCTTTTGTCTTCCCAGCAGGTTCACTGTGTCTTTCTTTCTTTTTTTCTTTTCTTTTCTTTTTTTTTTTTTTTTTTTTTTTTTTTTTGATTCTCTTTAACCCAACTGTTTTGGAAGGACAAGGCAACTTCTTAAAATTCTGCCTGTGTTCTCAGGAAATGTCATTCATTTGGCAGAGCTCCCAATGTGTAGCACAGCTTGATTCTCCTTCATAGTCCCCAGAACAGCCAAGCCTGACACTAGGAAGCTCTTTCAATGACAGGCTTTCATTTATCTGAACTTATTCTGAACTTAGAGAATATGGGGTATGTGGTTGTGTGTATGGGGGGGTGGGGGGGTTGTGTATTGTTTAATGTACTCTGGAAGGCACATTCAATGTCTCTGTGACCAGTCAGTGTTTCTTTTCTTAAAGTTCGTTTATGTAATGGATTGGTTTTAAGGGGATTCCTTTTCTTTATATCTTGGTGAAAGCCCTGAAATATTTGAATGAAAAAGATTTTAAAACATGTTTGGCAGCGTCCTTGTTTTACAGTTGGTTTTTGTCTTTGTTTACCAAGAGGGTAGACCTTAAAGTTAACTCTTGTTTTATTTCAATTTAGAAAAAAGGACAAAAATAAAAATGACATGGTATACATTTTAATGATAGGATTTTACATAGGAACATTTTGGGACTTTTTAAATTTTTGTATTAGGAACTTTCAAATCAAACCAAAATTCCACAGTTGTAGATTATAAAAAGATGTATTATGTTAATCAATGTATTATAAACTTGGTTTATTGATACTTTTTTTTTATTACAAAGTCTTACTATGTATAGAAAAATATTATTTAAGAAGCAGAACTTCTAGGTCAATCCTGGATCTACCATTTACTACTTGTGAAAATCTGAACAAATTACTTAAGTTTTCTGCACCTTTTTCTCTTTTATTTTATAATTAGGATAAAAATCATATTTAGTTCAGGGTACTTTTGAAGAATGACATCATCAATCCATGTAGAATGCTTGGTATGTGATTGGTGCTCAGTAAGCACTCGCTAATTGTTAGCTCTTAGTTGGTACTAGTGTTTCTAGGCTACTTTCAGCCACAAAGTCTATCAGTGGCAAAGAATGTTGCTTTCTTTAATAAATCTCCCCTTGTAAAGTCAAATTTTGGTTATGGAAAGGTTATTATATATGTAGTTTCATATTTCTTTTAAATTTTATTACTTATTTGTACTTTCTTAATATAGTTGATATATTTCTTATTTATAAAAAACTGTGAAGTCTTATTTAATGATTAGAAAGGATATTTCCTATTTTGCAGTTCTACAGTTCTATATAATCCATATTCTATCTGGACTCAGTGATGTTACTGGGAAATTTCACTTCATGAATAAGCTAAAAGAAATCCTCAGGCAAAGTCACCTCTGTGTCTCCTTTGCCCTTCTTATAGTTAAAACAATGTTCATTTGACACATAATTTTCCGTCACATAAATCTTTTCTTATTGAAAATATAATACCTTTTCAGTAATAATTGAATTTCTATGTATAAACTATATAAATTCTATAGTCACGATGCATTGCATTTGGCAATTTTATTGATTGGCTTAACTAAATCACTTTGGCTACTGTTCAATTATCTTGTCATATGTTATTTTATACAATGGTGAAAAATTCTATCTGTGAAATGATTGTAACATTATATTGAAAATAATCATCATCTATATTCTACAACAGAGAACTAGTAACAAAATTTGGTAGATTTCTAACTATACTAAAACATATATACCCATTCAATATATTTTTTAAATATCCCACATTATTGATAACTTTTTCAAATAACACCACAAAAACAACCCATCCCTAGATCATTCAATATTTTAATACTATTATTTGCAATGAATTCTTAATATCTATTCTATTTAACATTTATAATTACCTAAATAAAAAGTTTCTCATACTGTTTCAAAATATTTACCTTATAGTGTCCTAAAAAAGAAACTTAAGATTGTGTATAAATAAATCTTTATATACATATCAGATTATTTTTCAGTCTTTTTTCAGATTTTTGAGTAAAAACCTTAATGAATTTATTTTTTTCTTGTTAAAGAATACAGGTATCTCTGATCCAATGAGCTTTCTCCAAGTGACAGTTTTTGGCACAACTGGCAGATTTCTTTTCAATATCTCATATTATGCAATGTTTCCTTGATTAAAGGATTTCAGATTCATTGAGGAAAATTTGAAAAATACAGAAGTATAGGGACCACTGGGTGGCTCAGTTGGTTAAGCATCTGACTCTTGATTTTGGCATAGGTCATGATTTCAGGGTTGTGGAATCACTCAGTGTGGAGCCTGCTAGAGATTTTCTCTTCCCCTCTCTGCCCCATACCACTCTTTGTGTGCCTGGGTACTCTCTCTCTTTCTCTCTCTCTCAAAGAAAAAAATACAGAATTGTAAATCAATTGCACACAGATATGCATGAAATTTATATATTTTTATTGCTTTTTCAATACCTGGATGCTATTTGATTTTATTTCTGGATTTTTTAAGATTCTAGCTTTTATTCTAATTTAAATTTTTTTCTCAATTTTAATTTTTCCCAACCAATGAACAATTTAGTGTTTTTTTGTTTCTCTTCTTGTAGTATTGAAGATATAAGTTCAGTTTAATTTTACTAATTGACATGTGGTTTGTTAATGTATTTTCTATCTTACAAAGTTTAATTTTTTATTTATGTATTTTAATAATCTATTTTTTTATTTTATGAAAAGAAGGTAATAGTTTGTTCTTTTTTATAGAAAGTTACCAAGGAATGTCAAAAGGAAACAATGATGTAACTGTTAGTTCTCTGTCTCATCTACACTGCCAACACTAGTTCTCTCCATGGTCATTCTTACATAGTCTATATCCACCAAGTAAAACTTAAATCTGTAACACTGACTGCATCAAAATTTTAAATATTTTGTATTTTTTCCAAGTTTTTATTGAAATTCCAGTTAGTTAACATACAGTGTAATATTAGTTTCAAGTGTACAATTCAGTGATTCAAAACTTCCATACGTTATGTGGTGCTCCTCACCACAAGTACCCTCCTTAATCTCTGTCACTTATTTCACCCATCTCCCACCCACCCCTGCCTCTGGTAGCCATCAGTTTGCTCTCTAATAGGTAAGAGTCTGTTTCTTGGGGACACCTGGGTGGCTTAGTTGGTTAGGCATCTGCCTTTGGCTCGGGTCGTGATTCCAGGGTCCTGGGATGGAGCCCCATATTGGTCTCCCTGCTCAGCAGGGAGCCTGCTTCCCTCTCTTCCTCTGCGTGGCACTCTGCTTACTTGTGCTCTCTGTCTGTCAAATAAATAAATAAAATCTTTAAAAAAAAAAAGAAAAGTCTGTTTCTTGGTTTGCCTCTCTCTTTTTTCCCCTATGATCATTTGCTTTGTTTCTTGGAGCTAGAGCATTATGCTAAGTGAAATAAGTCAGAGAAAGACAAATACCATATGATTTCATACAAATGTGGAAATCACATATATTTAATTATCTTTGTGTGCATACATTTAGGTATATACATATATCTTATATTCGTATTTGTATGTATATATATATATTTGCATAGATAAGCATATCTTTGTAATCAGATAATACACACACAAAAGAATTTGAATGATATACATGAATGTATATCAATGTGGGTTTTGAATGTGGGTATTGAATATGTATTCATCTTTTTACATATTTTCCCATAGAAATCTTTATCTTAATCTTACATGATACAGGCTTTGATGGTTCCTGTTTTGTAATATTTTAAAAACTATGCACCAAATATTCTATTAGCTAAATTTGTGCTCATATCCTTTGTAATCTCCTTAGAGTAAATTCCTATCTATGAAATTGTTTTGTAACACATTTTTAAGACTTTGAATCATAATGACAAGATTCCCTTTAAAAACCAGCCAATTTATAAGCCTAACATATGAATATGTATATCTTAAATATCAGAAATTTAATATTTTAAATCTTCATCCATTAATTTTCAATAAATAATAACTAAATTTTCACTTATAATATTTTACATTTATTTGCCTATTAATGACATCAACAATTTTGCAAAAGTTTTTAGTTTGGTCATATTTTTTCTATTCTGAGTTGCCTGTTTTAAATTGTTTGTCCTATTTTATTTATTCAGCTACCCTTTTCACTATGTAAAATGCTGTTTCCAGGTTAATTACTTTATAAGTTTAAGTGATTTTTATGATTCAAATATTTCTCCATGGTATGTTTACCTTTGTATTTTTTATGGAATTTTAGTTTTTAATATAAATATCTTAATTTTAGGTAGTAAAATCTATTTATATCTTATGCAATTTAACTTCAGATATATTTTTCAGTTATACTTTACAGTATCAAATATCTTACAGTATATAATATATATTCAGATGTATATGATTTTAAGCTTTTTAATATTATGTATCTAAGGATTAATTTATTTAATTGTGTAAGACAGAAATATAACTTTACTTTCCCAGGAAAAAATAAGCCATTTACTTGCCTAACTTTGAATAAAACTAAGAGAAAAAAAAAGAGATGATTTTGAGTGAAATTGTATTAAACACATATAAATTTTAAAATAATTGACATATTACAATATTGACATTAATGCCTTAGAATATATTTTTAAATATTTTGTTTCTTCTTGTTTTCTTTTTCCTAGTAAATTTACAGTAACTAAGTACTTACTATATGTAATTTTAAAATGATTGTTCCATGTATTTCATCACAAGACTTTGGAAATTTGAGCTACTTTTAGTATCTCCTCTTTTATAAGTCATATATCCTATAAAGTGGTGGTGTTGAGAATGAATCTAGGCTTTCCAGCCCCAAAATCATGCATTTAAACAGCATGCTTCACTGCTGGTGTATGAAGAAACTTTGTCTCCCTGGGTGAGTTTTTGTGTGGTTGCCTTTTGTCCTCCTGTGTATCTAGTTTTTTACCAAGCCCAATCATTGAGTTCTCTCATCATCTCTGTAGATTTTTCTTAATTGATTTACTTTCATTTTATAAAAATGTATTATTTGTAAATATTTCCTATATGAATTATGCCATATTTAAATTACTTTGCTTTTCACTTTATTATATCCTCTATACTTAGGTTTCTTTGGTTGTTCTTTTACAAATTTCTTAATTTGGATGCTAGGTAGATCATATGTATTTATCCCTTCCTTAAGTAATTATTTAAACAATAAATTTTACTGTAATTACCGAATAATCCTTACTCCACCAGGATATGTACACTATTTTCCAGTATCTTTCAGTGAGGTTAAGTTTTCTTAGTAGGCAGAGAGCTTAGGGGTATAGATTGATGTTCCCTTTGGAAAGAAAACTGGGACCTGAGATTCAAATCTATAGATTCATAGGCCATGGATAACTAGTTGACTCTTAATCGGACACTCAGAAAGAACAATAGTAGAATGTGAGTGACAAAAGAAATACACATGGGTGGATCGCTTAGAAGGTGTCAGAGTGAAGATATTTATACCTCTCACAAATGCCACTAGAAAGTATCACTCTAATGGGGGATATAAGAAACTATCGGAAACAATCTTTCAGGTATTAGTAGCTTGTCTCAGACATCTCCATTCTTGCTTAAAAGACTCATTTAAAAAGTGTTCACAGTGGCAGAGATGGCACTAAACATGGATTCCAAAACATGGAATTTACTTCACTAAGGATACTTTGCCAACTTTCACTACTGAGAAGATTACATGCTAATACAAAGGCCAACCTTCAGCCCTAAAATGGCATAATACCCTGGGAGATCTGCAAGTAAGTAGCAGATTTATTAAAGTTTATACTTTTCATTATGGGGTGGGGGACACAATTTCTCCCTATAAAAATAGATACATATACCAGATTTGTTTTCCCTTCCCAGCACCATTATGGAAGACCTTGTAGAATGTCCATTGTATGGCACCTTACACAATATCTCTTCTGTACACAGTAATAATTCATACATTCTACATTCTAAAATAAGTCCTATGAAATCACCAGTAGTACCACTAGTTCTATCACCCATAATTGGTTGGCTCCATACAACTGTTGCATGAATTACCAAAGAATAAATCATGGGAATATCGTTTTGTAAGATAGGGATGCATTTCTATAGCAGGTGATACAAACCTGAAACCAGCAGCCAACATATGAGGCTTTGTCCCCATTGGCAGTAATAAAAGTTTCAGGACCTACATAAAGATGTGAAAGATACCTCTCATTATTGCATATAATAACCAGAGAAGAAATTTTTTACTTCCTTTCCTATGATCCTGGGTTTAGTATGTGTGGAGATCATAGAGCTCAAGGGAGAAATGTCTCCACCAGGAAACACAGCTATAGTCTCGCAAATATGAAACTGAAACTACCCTTTGTCATTTTGGTCTCTTAATGGTACTAAACCAATAGACAATGGAAAAAAGCACTAGACTAGCTAATGCAATGTACTCAGTTTGTCAAGAGGATATTTGGTTATTGTTATTCAGTGGGATCAAGGTCTGTGTGTAGATTCCAAGCTCACTGGGACATCTCTTAGTACACGCTTTATAATCATCTTCAACAGTGGAAAGAGCTTTCTAAGGATTCAGATCTTGAAGGAAGAAAGCATTTGTTTATCTTACCAGGAAAACTATCTAGCTGAGGTGTTGGCTGAGAGTAAGGGGAGTATGCAACAAATAATACGTAGCCTGGGAATAAACCCCTGTATATATGGTCAATTAATTTATGACAAAGGGTCCAAAGATATACAATAAAAAATATATTCTATTAGAGAAATAGTGTTGGGTAAAATAAACAGCCACAGGCAAAAGTATGAAACTGAACCACTATGTTAAATTATACACAAAAATGAACTCAAAATGGATTAAAGACTTGGATGTAAGACCTGAAACCGCAAAATTCCCAGAAGAAAACATATCAGGTAAGCTCTTTGAACTAGGTGTTGGCAATATTTTTTTGTGTGTGTGTGGATTTGATACAAATCTAAAGCAACAAAAGCAAGAATTAGTAAGTAGGACTACATTATACTATAAAGCTTCTGCATAGAAAGGAAACCATCAACGAAATGAAAAGTCAACTTATGGAATGGGAGAAGGTGTTTGCCATCATATACCTGACACACATATTCAAAATATATAATGAACTCAAATTACTCAATAGCAAAAAACAATTTGATTTAAAAATGTGCAAAGGAACTATTGAATAAACATTTTCCAAAGAAGACATACAAATGGCCAACAGTAACATGAAAAGATGCTCAACATCGCTCATCATCAGGGAAATGGGAATCACAACCACAATGATATATCATCCTGCACATGTTAGAATGCCTATTATCAAAAAGACAGGAAATATTAGGTGTTTCCAAGGATGTGGAGTCCTTGTGCACTGCTAATGAGAATATAAACTGGTTTGGCCACTATGGAAAACAGTATTGAGAAAACTGAAAAACAAGCTCAAAAAGTTTAAGAACTGAATTACTATATGATCCAGTAATCAATCTCCCCAGTATGCATCAAAAGGAAATAAAAACAAGACAATGAAGAGTTTTGCACTCCCACATTTATTGCAGCCTTTTGCACAATAGCCAAGATATGGAAACAAACTAAGTGAAATATGCTAGATAGGGAATGACAAATACTGCATGGTATCATTTATATGTGGAATCTGAAAAAAAAAAAAAAGTCAAACTTACAGAAATAGAGAATAGAAAATTAGTTCCCAGAGGCTGCAAGGTAGGGGAAACAGGAAGAGGTTAGTCAAAGTATACAAATCTTCAGCTATAAGATGAAAAAGTGAAAATCTAATGTATAATATACATTATGGTTGATGGTGACTACAGTTGATATATTATTGAAATTTGCTGAGAGTAGAACTCAAATATTGTCATATATATGGCAGATATAGATATAGATATAGATATAGATATAGATAGATATATGTATCTGACAAAGGCATTCCCTAATAAGTCTCATGGGAAAAGACTGCCCTCCCCAACATATAGATTTGGAACACAGCCAGGGCATTCCAGAATCAGAGGGGAGCTGCAGTAAAGGACAAGAACTGGCTGGTCATACTTTCCCAATATTTGCATTCTCAATCCAGACACCTTCATTCCTAGTTTCCTTTATCTTAGGCCATGGCCAGAGGTCTTTACAGGTGCCTCTTTATGGAGGGAGAGAGAGGAAGAAAAACGCTAAATATACTGTTTGCCATTTAATTCACTACCCAGTATTTTTCTACTCCTAGCCTTTCTCCCCCATCTCCTCTCCAAACCCAAGGCCCATAAAACTGCCAGAAGACTTTTCTTTTGGGTTTCTCCAATAGTGAGATGGCACCCACATCTGTGCTGATCTACCAGACCTCCCACTGGTATACTGTTCTTTGAAGGAAAATGAACAGAAGAGTTGGTGATTTTTTTCCAGTTTTATTCTTACCATTGTGATAAGTGATTAAAGACAAAAGTTCATCAATTTTGCCTTGTTGTGTTAATCAACTGCTCCAACACCTGGCAACTCAGGCCACACACATACTCTTCCTCATCTCAACTCGGTCCTAAGATTAGATCTCTCCTAATGTTGTCCGTAACTACTTAATTTCTCTTCAACAGATCTTACAGATTTGAGAGCACTGTTTTGCTGAAACTTGATGTTTCAATTTGAGCAGAAGATCAGAAAAGTTATTTGGAATATGCTGATATGAGAACAATATATAAGCCAATATACTGAAAGTCAAATAAAAAATGTGCCTTGGTTTATTTAAAAAAATAAATGAAATAAGTTGAATTTCTTTTATTTACTATTATGCTATATTTTGCCAGAACTTGGCAGTGTTTCAGTTCCT
Source organism: Lontra canadensis (assembly GCF_010015895.1). Lineage (NCBI taxonomy): Eukaryota > Metazoa > Chordata > Mammalia > Carnivora > Mustelidae > Lontra > Lontra canadensis. The sequence continues at coordinate 41,152,165 of NW_022630995.1, read as the reverse complement.
TAACTGAGAGTAAGAAATACGTGATCATATTTTCCAAAGAGACCCATTTCCTTGCCACAATATTGAGGATATTAAAAGATCTATAATTGTGTACATTCCTATTTTTTAACACAATTTTGATAAAATAATCAGGTTGTTTTTCTTTCATTAGGGAGATCAATCAGATAATTTGAATTATAAGGGTGCCAATACTATAAGAATCAGTTTGCATTTTTTTTTAAAGATTTTAAAGTGAGCATGACTGGGAGGAGGAACAGAGGGAGAGGTTGACAAGTAGACTCCCTGCTGAGTGGGGAACCCCACAAGGGATTCAATTGCAGGTCTCAATCCCAGGACCCTGAGATCATGAGCTGAGCCAAAATCAAGAGTCATATGCTCAATCGACTGAGCTACTCAGGTGCCCTCCCCCCTTTGCATAATTAACACATCTCTATTCACCTTTCAGTCATTACATAGAATTTTATAAACAGATACTGAGGAAAAATATGAGAAAAATTCCTCTAACTAAGGATTTAATACTAAATTTTAAAGCTTTGCTATTTTATTATTACACCCATTTCTTTGTTTCTGATGCAGTCAGGTGGAGTCATCATTGCAAGGCATCATCAAGTTTCTCACTAGCTGTAGCTTATATGAAGAAAGACTACAAAACAATTCTTCCTCTACAGGTATCAGGTAACAGCTATAATTCAGAACTCATCTCTTCAACTATTCTTATATAATTAAATTTTTGAGTACTTCTGGAAAATCTTGGAATTTCTATAGCATAAAAATATATGATTATTACTGGAAATCCCTTTCTATGTTGCTGGGGCTCTTTTAGTATTACAAGAACAGTATAAAAATGAGGATATTTTAACTGTACACATCACCATTTATTTGATACTTGGCAGGGCTGAGAGAACATATTGTATATGTAGAGTGTAAAATAATCTTTCAAAGTGTCTGTCTACCTCTTCCTTAGGTGTCTTAAATCCTTTCTCCAAACTCATATGCAAATGCGTAACTATTAGAATTCATAATCTAAAGGGAAGTATCATAAGGTAAAAAGAAAATAAGTATTTTTGACTGCTGGAATTCTGAGGTGTATTGAAAAATTAGGTAATGGGGAAAGCAATTCTGCATCTCAGCTTGGAAAACAAATGGAAGCAGGCAGTTACCACCTTTTTTTTTTTTTTTTAAACAAAAACTGACTTGCTCTCAGCTCCAACTTCCAGAGGTGGCCTTATCTCAAGTTGTCCCTGTCCTCACTTCCTAAATTCTCCAATAGTGTCCGGTCCCTTCCAGTAATAATTAGATCTATTTCCACTTCATAGGACAGAAATTATTCTCAAAATTGCTAAACAAAATAAAAATAAATTGATCATTTTTAAATGGGGAGTTAATGGAGGCTTATAGAGCTTCAATCAATATAGGATCTAAAGGCTAAATGATGGAAGTCACTATATATCAAGTAGGCACCCTGTGTCATGTTTTATATGGTTACTAGTGTTTCTAAAGAAACATAATATTCTAAGCTAATTATCTTAAGGGAACCTGTGCTTCTTTCCTGATTGATGTAACAACATTTCTATGGATGGCCCTGCTTTATTCACCTAGATCACCTACTTACCACGAATCTCACAGTGTAGCTATGGGTATGGAGTAGTTGACTGGTTTGACGTAAGTCAGAAGTCCTCCTCTGTAACAGTCACACCAGGACAGTGAACAAAATTAATGAGAGGAGAACTATGGAAAGATGTCTGGATAGGAAGCACCAGAAATCTATTTTTCCACCTAGACAACAATGGCACAGAATCTGTCCCAGTAACTATTTTGTTCTAGAGTCTATTGAAGGCTCTAGTCTTCCAGGAGAAGTCATCCATGGTACATTTCAATCAATTTTAGCTCTGATGAATGGCAGCTACCCATCCCCCACTCCAACCTCCCCGGTAGGCAGCTGTGTAAGTGTTTCTAGAACAGCATATGAGAGGTGAAAAAAAAAGACCCTGTCCTCTAAAAATGAAAGATCTGTGCTCTGATAGCTGATTGCTGCTTCTGATCATAGAGGCACAAATGGGTAGATGGCCACTGTTGGAGCTCCTTTCATATTTGCAACCCCTGCCCCTTGGCTAAGTGAGTTCCAGGAAATTTAAATATTTGGTACTGTTTTGTTTTGTTTTCATACCTTTATTTTTCTCCTTTTTTTTTTTCTTTTAGGAACCAGACAATAAAGACTAGAATATTAAAAAGCACAGATTATACAGGGAAAATTAGAGGAAAGGTGAGTACACATTCCAGGTACAGGCTCATGAAAGACCAGAAAAGAGCTTAAATTCATACCAATGGCTGATCTTTGGCACAGAGACAGTGTACAATAATAATAAAACAAACAAATGAGCAAAAACTAATCATAAAAAAAACAGCAAACTTTGGGGAAGTAGAGGAATCTGATTCCCAGTTACCACATTATTTGATTCATATGTTCAGTTTTCAAGAAAAATAAAAGGCATAAAAAGAAAAAGGAAGATACAATCAACTTCACCTATGTAGAACAAAATCAAAGAACACTTGAGGGTAACTCAAAGCTGTGTGAAGAAATATAGAAAAGATCTCAACTGGACATTCATTAAAGTTCATGTATTAGTCAGAGTTCTCCAAGGAAACAGAGCCAATAGGAGAGACAGATACAGATACATAGATACAGGGAAATAATAGAGTTATATAAAGAGATGTTTATTACAGGATTTGGCTTGCATTGTTATTGGAGGTCACAAAATTCCACAATCCACTATCTGCAAGCTGAATAACCAGGAAACCCAGTGGTATAATTCAATCTGAGACCTAAGTCATGAGAGTCAGGGGCCTTGGTATCAGTCCCAGAGTCCAAAGGCCTGAGAACCACAAATTCTAATATCCAAGGGCAGGAGAAGTTGTAAGTACCAGCTCAAAAAGAGAGAAAGAATTCACTCTTCCTTCAACTTTTTACAGATCTGATAATACTTATCCATATTGGTTAGGATAGATCTTTTTAACCAATCTACTGAATCAAATGTTAATCTCCTTCCCAAACATCCTCACAGACCACTGGGAATCCATTAGGCCAGTCACTTCGACACATAAAGTTAACAATCATGTCTTATATTATTATAGCAATGGTTTTCCTTACATGAGTAAAGACACTAAAACATTTAAAAAAAGAATTTTTGGTCTATGAGCTAATATTATGTAACTTTGGTTAAATGTAAATCCACATTCTGTTTTCTACCTACCTTAAGGGACTGATGCATTTAAAATGATTGTTTATGTTTTAGGGCACATAATGTACGAAGATGCAATTTCTTGACATCAACAATTTAAAAGGTAGGACAGAGCTATAAAGGAGCAAAGTCGTATATTATTAGTATAAATGGAATAAATTTAAATTAGATTATTATAACTTTATGATGCTAAATGTAATCCCCATGTTAACAAAGCAAATAGCTAAGGAATATATGGAAAAGGAAATGAGAAAGGTATTTAAACATTTTAGATAAAAAATGTAACTACAAATAAAATACGACTGTAATGCACAATATGAGAGACAAAAAGGCTATAAAGCATGTGGAAAACAAAGAAAATGACAGAAGTCCCTCCTTATTAGTAATTACCTTTACTATAAATGGTTTGGGGCACCTGAATGGCTCAGCCCATTAAGCATTTGACTTTGGCTCAGGTCATGATCTTGGGATCCTGGGATCTAGTCCAAAGGTGTGCTCTGCACTCAGCAGGGAGTCTGCTATTCCCTCTCCCTCTCTTACTCTCCCTGCTCATGCTCTTTATCCCTCTCTCAAATAAATAAATGAAATCTTTAAAAAAATGTAAATGGATTGAAGTATCTAATAAAAAAAAAAAACAGATTGGCAGAGTGGATATAAAGATGATCCAACTATACGCTACCTCACTTTAGATCCAAAGACACAAATAGATTGAAAGTGAAAGGATGAACTGTTTTTTGTTTTTGTTTTTTTTTTGCTTTTTTGTGTTTGTTTGTTTGTTTTCCTTTGGATATTCTTTCCTGTTTTGCTAATGATTAGTTGACTATATAGTTGTAGGTCAATTTCTGGGCTCTCTCTCCTGTTCTAAGGATCTACATGTCTGTTTTTGTGCCAGTACCATACTGTCTTGAGCTTAAAGTCCAGAATTGTGACACCTCCAGTTTTTCTCCTCCTTTTCAAAATAGCTTTAGCTATTCAGGATTTTACACAATTTATAAGACTTTCACAATTTAACTATTGTGATTTTGTACCAATTTTAGGATGGTTTTCCTAGCTCTGTGAAAAATGCTGGCGGTATTTTGATGGGGATTGCATTAAATGTTGCAGATTGTTTTGGACAGTACATACATTTTAACTATGTTTGTTCTTCCAATCCATGAGCATGGAATGCTTTTCCTTTCTTTGTGCACTCTACAATGTCTTTCATAAGTTGGGAAAAGTGGACAGTAACACGCAAAAGGATGAAATTGGACTACTTTTTTACACCATACATAAAAATAAATTCAAAATGGATGGAAAGTCTTTAATGCAAGGCAGGAAACCATAAAAATCCTAGAGGACAACATAGGCAGAAACCTCTTTGACCTTGGCTGTAGCAAATTCTTACTAGACATGTCACCACAGGCAAAGGAAACAAAACCAAAAATGAAACATTGGCACTTCATCAAGATAAAAAGCTTCTACAGAGCAAAGGAAACAATCAATAAAACAAAAAGATAGTCTATGGAATTGGAAAAGACAATTGGTACATGACATACCTAATAAAATGTTAGTATCCAAAATCTATAAAGAATTCATCAAACTCAACACCAAGAAATAAATAATTCAGTTAAGAAATGAGCAGAAGAAATGGATAGACAATCTTCCAAAAAAGACATCTAGGTGGTTAACAGACACTTGAAAAGATACTCAATATCACTCATCATCAGGAAAATACAAATCAAAATCATGATGAGATACCACATCACATCTCTCAGGATGGGTAAAATTAACAACACAAGAAACAACAGGTGTTGGTTAGCATCTGGAGAAAGGAGAACCCTCTTTGCATCCCTCTTTGTGGGAATGCAAACTAGTGCAGCCATTCTGGAGAACAGTATGAAGGTCTCTCAAAATGTTAAGATGTTAAATGTTAAAATGTTAAAAATTGTTGAAATATGTTAAATTTAAAATAGAATGTTAAATGTTAAAAATAGAGCTACCCTATGATCCAGCAATTGCACTACTAGGTATTTATCCAAAGGATACAAAAATACAATCCCAAAGGAATACATGCACACTGATGTTTACAGAGCATTATCAATATTACCCAAACTATGGAGAGAGTTGAAACGTCCATCAACTGATGAATGGATAAAGATTACTCAGCCATCAAAAAGCATGAATTCTTGCTATTTGCCACAACATGGATAAAGCTAGAGTATACTATGCTAACTGAAATAAATCAATCAGAGAAAGACAAATACCATATGATTTCACTCGTATGCAGAGTTTAAGAAAGAAAATGAATGAACATGTGAAAAGGGGGAAAAGAAAAAAAAAAAAAAAGGAAAGAGGGAAAGAAGCCATAAGTGTCTCTTAATGATAGAGAACAAATTGAGGGTTGATGGGGGGAGGTAGTTGGGGGATGGGCTACATGGGAGATTGTGTTAAGGAAGGCACTTGTTATGATGAGCACTTAATGTTGTATGGAAGTGATGAATCACTGAATTCTTTTCAAGAAACACATATTGCACTGTATGTTAACTACCTAAAATTTAAATTAAAAAAAAAAAAGTGAAAGGACGGAAAATGTTTTTTATGCAAATAGTAACCAACAGATAATTGGGGTTGTTATCTATACTAATATCAGACAAAATAGACTGGAAATCAAAAAAGTTTGAAAGACACAAAGAAGGACACTACATATTTATAAAAGTTTAATAGAGCAAGAAGATATAATAACTTTAAATATTTACATATTATCAAATTATATGAAGCAAGAAACCGACAGAATTGAAGGAAGAAATGGACAATTCTACAATAATAGTTGGAAATTTCAATACTCCATTCTTAATAGTAGGGATAGAAAAAATAGACAGAAAATACATAAGGAAACAGGGGACTTTAAAACACAATAAACTGACTAGATCTAACAGACGTATACAAAACATTATGCTTTAGTACAGCAGCATGCACATCCTTTTCACGTGCACATGAAACATTTTCCAGAATAGACCAAATATATTAAACCAAAAATTAAATCCCAATATGTATATTCTATTGGGATTTAATTTCAATGTATGAAGTTAGAAAGCAATAACAGCAGGAAAACTGGAAAGTTCACAAATTTGTGGAACTTAAATAGCACACCTTTAAATAAGCAGTGCTTCAAAGGATAAATCACAGGGAAAATTAGGAGATGCTTAAAGATGAGTGAAAATAAAAACATGACCTACCAAAACTAATGGGATGCAGGAAAAGCGCTGCTAAGTGTGAAACACATAGCTCTAAACACTTACGGTTAAAGAAAAAGACCTCAAACAGACAACTGAATTTTATATCTCAAGGAACTAGAAAAACAAACCCAAAGCTAACAATATAGAGAATATCAAATTAACAGAGATATTCAATGAAACCAAAAGTTAGATCTTTGAAAAGATTGACAAAATTGGTAAACCTTTACCTAAGTGAACTAAAAAGAGAGAGGGAGAGAAAGAAATACTTAAATTACTAACATCAGGAATGAAATATGGGGCATTATTATTGATTAATACAGAAATAAAAAAGATTATAAGAAAGTACTATGAACAACTGTAAGCCAATCTTGCAAACTGAATGTTAAGTCCCATCTTAAATTCACATGCTAAATCCTAAATTGGGAAATTTGGGAGGTTATTGGGTCATGAGTTCAGAGCCCTCATAAATGGAATTCATGCCTTTATAATAGAGAGAACAGAGAGATCTCTAACCCCATCTGCCATGTGAAGATATAGCAAAGAGGTGGCTGTTTGTGAACCGGGAAGTGGGTTCTCGCCAGGTATCGAATTTCTGGTGACTTAATCTGGGACTTCCCAGCCTTTGTTTTTTAGGTAACCCATCCTATGGTACATTTGTTATTGCAGCCAGAATAGACTAAGATAGCCAACAAGTTGAATAATCTAGATAAAATGCACAATTTTTACAAACTCAAAGCCTACAAAGACTAAATCATTAAGAAAATATGAACAGACCTAAAACTAGTAAAGAGATTGAATAAAAATATCTCCTAACAAAGAGAAGCCCTACACCTGTCTTCACTGGTGAATTCAATAAAACATTTAAACAACCACAAGAATTTTCTCAAGGGAACAGTTACTATCTCATTCCATAAAGCCAGCTTTAACTCGTTAAAACCAGATAAAGATACTATAAGGCCAATATGCCTAATAACCACTGGTATAAAAATCTTCAAAAAATACTAGCAAATCAAATTCAGTAGCATGTTAAAATGATTATATACCATGAACAAGTGGGATTTATTCCTGGAATGTAAGATTGTTTCAACATATGAAAATGTAATATATCACATTACAAAGTGAAAGAAAAAAAATGCACGATCATGTCAACTGATGCAGAGACACAATTTGACAAGTTCAACATCTTTTCATATAAAAACACTTAACAAACTAGGAATGGAAGGAAACTATCTGAACATAATAAAACTCTGATTGAGCATTACATTCAATGGTAAAAGACTGAAAGTTCTTCCTCTAAGATCAGGGAAAAAAAAGCAGTATGTTGGCTTTCACCACTTCTACTCAACAAAGTATTTGAAGTTCTAGTCAGAGGAATAAGTCAAGAAAGACAAATAGAAGTCATTCAAATTGGAAAGGAGAAGTAAAACTATCTCTAATCACTGATATGACCTTATATGTATCAAACCTTGAAGATTCTAAAAAACAAAACAAAACTGTAAAACTAATATACGAATTCAGTAAAACAGGATACAAAGTCAACATTCAAAAAATTGCTGCATTTCACATGTATCTGGACGTTTATAATAGCACTGTCCACAACAGCCAAAATATGGAAAGAGACTAGATGTCCAGCAACAGATGAATGGAAACATATCAGTGGTATGGGATATTACTCAGACATTCAGCCATCAAAAATAATGAAATCTTGCCATTTGCAATGATTTGGATGAAACTGGAGGGTATTAGGCTAAGTGAAATAAGTCAGAGAAAGCCAAATACCATATGATATCATTCATATGTAGAATTTAAGGAACAAAATAGAAGAACATAGGGGAAGGGAAGGCAAAAATAAAATAAGACAAAAAGAGAGAGGGAGACAAACCATAAGAGAGTCTTAACTATAGGAAATAAACTGAGGGTGGTGGAGGGAAGATGGGTGAGGAGATGGGGTACCAGGGTGATGGACATTAAGGAGGGCACTTGATGTAATGAGCACTGGATGTTACATGCAACTGATGAATCACTAAATTCTATCTCTGAAACTAGTAATATGCTATATGATAATTAAACTGAATTTGAATAAAAAATTTAAAAAGACGTTGCAGATCTATAGCATTTCTATATACTAACAATGATCAATCTGAAAAGGAAATTATAAAAACAATTCCATTTGCTATGCCATCAAAATAATAAAATACTTAGGAATTAATTAAGGAAGTGAAAGATTTGTCTGATGAAAAGTATAAAACATTACTGAAAGAAGGGCATCTGGGTGGCTCAGTTGGTTAAAGCCTTTGCCTTCTGCTCAGGTCATGATCCCAGGGTCCTGGGCCCCACATCAGGCTCTCTGCTGGGTGGGGAGCCTGCTTACCTCTCTCTGCCTGCCTCTCTGCCTGCTTGCGATCTCTGTCTGTAAAATAAATGAATAAATAATCTTTAAAACATTACTGAAAGAAATTAAATGATATATAAATAAATAGAAACACATCTCATGTTTATGGCTTGGAAGACTTAATATTATTCATATGCCAGTCCTACCCAAAATAACCTATAAATTCAAGGTAATCACTACCAAATACCAATGACACTTTTTACAAAAATAGAAATCTTGTCCTAAAAGGAATATGGAATTTCAGAGAAACCTGAATAACCAAAACAATATTGATAAAGAAAAAAGCTAGAGGATTTATACTTTCTGATTTCAATATTTGTCACAAAATTACACTAGTCAAAACAGTGTAGAACTGGCATAAAGAGAGGCATTTAACCCAATGGAATACAATACAGAGGCACAAAAATAAACCCTCTCATTCAACTTCAAATGGGCTTTGGCAAGGATGGCAAGGCCATTCAATGCAGAAAGGATATAGTGCTGGGGAAACTGAGTATCTACATGCAAAACAGTGAATTTGGACTGTAACCTAACACTATATACAAAAATTAACTCAAAGTGGATCATAGACCTAAATATAAGACTTACAAGTATAAAACTCTTAGAAGAAAATGTAGGATAAAATCTTTATAGTACTGAATTTAACGATGATGTCTGGACATGATACAAAGGTATAGGCCAGAAAAAAAAAATAGGTAAATTGGACTTCATGAAAATTAAAAACAAATTTGTACATCAAAAGACAACATCAGCAGAGTTAAATGGCAACCCACAGAATGGGAGGAAATATTTGCAAAACCATGTATCGTGTACTGGTGTGTGGGATTATAAAATGGTACAGCCACTGAAAAAACTGTATGACACTTCAAAAAAAAAAAAAGTTAGTAATAGAATTACTGTATAACTCAACAATTCCATTTCTGATCCAAAAGAACTGAAAGCAGAATCTCAAAGAGATATTTGTATAATATATTCATAGCAGTGTTATCACAGTAACAAAAATGTAGAAGCAACTTAAGTGTCTATTGATGGATGAATGAATAATCAAAATCTGGTATATACATACAATAGAATATTATTTGGCCTGAAAAGGGAAGGAAATTGTGACACACATTACCAGATGGATGAAACTTGAGGACATTATGCTATGTGAAATAAGGCAGTCATAAAAAGACATACACTGTATGACTCTACTAATATGAGGTACTTAAGATAGTCAAAAACAGAAAATAGAATGGTGTTTGCCAGGAACTGGTAAGAAGGTGGAATAAAGTGTTATTATTTAATGAGCATACAGTTTCAGTTTTATAAGATGAAAAGAGTTATGGAGATGGATGGTGGTACTAGAGGCATAATATTATGTAATACCACTAAAATATACACTTAAAATGTTTAAGATAACACATTTTAAATGTATTTTACCACAATAAAATTTTTTTTAGAAAAATGGGAGGTGTAGTTAGGAAAAAAAAACCAAACAAACTAATGGGGAAATGTCCATTACAAATGTCCAAACATACCTCAGTCCTGTGCATATAACTATGGGGAAAAATAGCTGCAAAATAGTATGCCCACTGCAACATTTATACCTGCCATGAGATAGGATAGTTATTATTGAAAGATCAAAACATATGTCTCATTTATCACACTTGCACCATTAAATTCTAGATATAAGATTATGTAATAACCTGAATGATTCCAATTCACATTAATCTTGTGGAAGACAGAAAATCTGGATTCTGGATATGTAGCCTATGGCTTCTACCTAATGATACAATGCATAATTTCAAAATACCAAAATGGCAGAGAGATAGAGACCAGCAATTTCCAGGAAAGCAGAAAGTACTCAGGTATATATGAAGCCACTTTTTCAAATAGTGAAGGAAGTGCTTCCTTGTTTCCACTATCCAGCCCTTTTCCGGTGGCTGGAGAGAGAACACATTATTTGTTCTCCCCTAAGTCCTCATAACTTCAGAAGTCTTCATCTTGGATGTAGATAATTCTTATGAAATCATGCAAATCCATTTTTATAAAGAAAAAAAAAAGTATTGGCTCAATAAAATAATCATAAAAATGAAAAAGTTTCATTAGATAATCTGAAGCAATTATAAGAACTGTGTCTGCAAAGAGCACTCATAATCCACAATTTAAATTTTATATACTTAACATTTTGCTCTCAACCTTTTTATGTAATAAAGTAGTTTTATGAAGGGATATTAAAAAAATTGAGAGCAATTGTCCTCACAGGAAGTGCATGTCCTATATAATTCCAACAAGACAATGATTCGAAGCAAGGACTTTGGCAGCAGATTAGCTGGCTTCCAACTCAGCAATTACTTTCCTAGCTGTGTGACACAGTCAGATTACTTCACCTACTTGAGCCTCAGTTTCCTCTTTTGCAAAATTTGGGTTATAAAAACAACCTACTTCATAGGCTGTTGGAATATTAAATGAGTTAACACTCTGCAGTACTTCTAATAGTGGGCACCATACAAACATGAATTTAGTTACTCAATTCAATAAGAAATTAGGAAATTTTATTTATTATGTCATCTCAGTATGTAACTTGGTGAGTTAACGCCAAAGAATAACCTGAAAAGCCCTTTCAGATTTCTGTTAGCTTCTCTTCAATCCTATGCAGCAAACAGAGGAGCGCTTTTGTGTATTCTGGGAAGTCCATAGATTCCCCCAAATTTCACCAGATATTTTGTGTATAATGGCCCTTACGTATTTTCATGGGGAAAAATCCGTATCCCAAATGATTCATAAGGAATGATCTGCTTTTTCATCTCATTTAAGCATGCAATTGGCTAATCTTAGGCAAATATGTTAGAAGTAGAATCCTATAGTGGTTATAAACAACGGAAGTGGGCTTTTATTACCATTGTTTCTCCAACAATTACTATAAGTCTTCTAAACATTTATAAAATAAAAGTAATTCTATTTATTTTTCATATTTCTGAAATTTACTAATTTCACATTGCAAAAAATAGTTAACCTGAGATACCAAAAACTTAATCCTTTCCTGAAGTTAAATTAGACATTTCCGGATCATATGCTAACATATTAAGACCAATATATTTCTATGAAGCAGTAATTTAATTGCCCACTGCTTGAGTGAGTTAATAGATTTTCAAAATTTGCCAAACCTCTGCTTTTTAGGGAATATTTGGCCCAATATACATTTTTGACTAAAGTGGCTTGCCTTTTAAAATTTAATTTTCTGACCTTAATATGTTGATTTTAGAATGTGGTAGACAGTAAGGAAGGACAAGCTGTCACAATTAATAGAAGGCTATGCTTTTGAAATTCTAGTTCTACTATGTGGATTTTATATTTTATTTCTTTAATGAGTAAGTTGATAAAATTAAAAAAAATACTGATTCACATATAGCATACATTAATTGGTTTCACTATTTTAATATTGGTTGACTTGAACAAAAATCTATTTAATTAGCATAAAAACTCAGCCACAGGATAATACTGAGGATGAACTTTCATAGGAGTATATTTTCTCTTTAAAATGTCAGTTTCTACAGTTGTGTGTTTTAGCTTGGCTATCTGTTTGTTTCTCTTTTTATATTATGACCTCTGACATTTCCTGGGACTCATTGTTCATAAAACTTCTGGAATACACTGTGTGTGGCATTAACAAGTAAGAGGAGAATATTCCACTTCAAAGTGTTGGTAATTGAAATCTAATGCTATGTACATTCAAGACATTGCCATATGTCTTTCAATATACAAAATTGAGGAGGCTTTAATGGTAGGGAATGAGGACTAGGAGGCAGATGGAGAGGAGTAAGAAAGGTGTTGGGGAGAAGAGTCGGTCACTTTTTTTGGTATATTGTCAATAATATCAAAAGAAATTGCAACAAATAAAGACTGGAACAGTTGCCAAAAGTGACAGCAATTCAGAAGGCTCAAAAGTAAAGTGAGGAGGAATGTAGCAAAAAGTAGGAAATAAGAAAGTCTTCCAGCAGCAAAGCTTGGAAAAACCAAATACAGTATTCCCAAGTCCTAGTAACAATTTCTGCAAGAGTTTGCCTACTGGGAATACAATTTTTTTTTTTTTTTCTTGCAATGTCCTTTAAGCAAGTGTTGTTTTCTTTGTTACTTGACTTGCACTTCATCAGTGTTGTATTTCTCTTGAAATTCGAAGAGATCTTTAATGATCTAAATATGTCTATGCCAAATCTGCAAATCAGACAGCATCATCTTCCTGCTCATAACCTGCCAGTGGCTTCTTCCTGACATTTTCCATAACAGACTTCTTAGCATCCCCTTTAGCTGTCTAGTCTAAACAACTTCTCCTCACATACTCTTTTCAAATGATAATGAATGTTTTGCTGTTCTTAGAACAGTCTAAACTCTTCCATCAATTTTCCTGTTCAGGATTTTTACATCTGCATCTTCTTTTGCTGAGAGCACATTCCCTCACATCTCCACATGGTTTATGAATATCTTTACTCAAATGGAATCTTCTGAGGAAATTTTTCTCTAATGCTGTCTAACACACAACTACTCCTACTCCAGACCAGTCACAAACTGAAAATGAACCACATTTTATTTTCCTTCAAAGATCTCCACATAAAATATTATAGAATTTAAAACATTGAGATTTATACTTGTATGCTTTTTAATATACAGTTTCCTTCCTCTCTCTCCACCACCAAATGCATATTCTATGGGGAATAGGACATTATTTACTGATGAAATGCAAATAATCTGTCATCAGATCCTATCAATTTGGTACTTTCAAATAATTACCTGCAATAATTGTGTCCACTGTTCCAGTGAAGTGTCTCCAAGATTCTGGCCAGTAGCAGTGGGCTATAACTACAGAGAACTCCAAATTCTCTCAGAAGAACTGACTTTGTTTGAAATAGAGTGTGGGAAAGTTCAGTAGAGATTCTGACGGTAAGCAGTTAAGATGAGGCTGGCAGTAACATGAGAACAGCAAAGTAAACGATAGACCAGCTAATTTACCAGAGACAACCAGGAAAACAGGTAAGAGAGACAGGTAAGAGAAGGTAAGAGAAGCCCACATGGGGTGAGAAAAAAAAACCTCACAGGCTGACCTCAAAAAATTACTGCAAAGGGGCCTCAATTTAGCGAAATCAGATAGAACATTCTATACCTCATGGAATTGTCAAAAACAATAGAGCAATTATGCAACAATTAATGAAGCATTTCAGCGGAGTGTGACACCAGGCTAACATACTGAATGGTCAAAGATTGAATGCTCTCCCCTTATGAGCAGAAACAAGACAAGAATATACATTTCAGCTCCTTTCATTCAACATTTTACTGGAGGTTCTAGACAGGAAAATTAGACAAGAAAAAAAAAAGGCATCTATATTGGAAAGGAAAAGGTAAAACTATCTCTATTTGCAGATGATACGAGTTTATGTAAAAAAATCTTCTAGTTCTAAATAAGGTAGCAGAGCACAAGATAAATAGACAATACTGAATTTTATTTTTATGCTAGCAATGAAAATCTAAAAATTAAATTAACAAAACAATTTTATTTATTGTAGCATCAAAAAGAATACAACACTTAGGGACATATATAAGAAAAGAGGTGCAAAACTTATATTCTGAAATTTATAAAATGTCATTGACAGAATTAAAGATCCAAAGAATTGAAGAGACACCCCATGTTCAAGGATCAGAAGCTTCATAACATTAATAAGTCAATACTCCCCAAATTGATCTGACTTAACTCAATCCATATAAATATGTCAATTGGGTTCTTTTCAAACATGAGAAACCAGTCCTAAAATTAATACGGAAATTAATGTGCCACTGATTAGCTAAAGCAATTTTGTAAAAAAGAACAAAGTTAGGATACTTTCACTTCCCAACTTCAAAATTCAGTCCAAGTTATGATATATATATATAGGGTGAAACCAGTTTAAGTATCATCATATAGATAATGATATATAGAATAAAATTGATTAACCAGAAGTAAACTTCTTTATTTGTGGTTAATTGACTTTGACAAGGGTGGCGAGACAATTACATGGGGTAGAGTATAAGAGGTGAGGGTGTAGGGGATTAATAACTCTTTCAGCAGATGATGCCAGGACAACTGGATATCCACATTAAGTAAATACCATATACAGAACCTAAATAAAAATGAGTCATGGTCCTAAATGTAAGACCTTAAGCTATAAAACTCTTAGAAGAAAATATAGGTACAATTTTGTGACCTTGGGTTAGGTAATGGTTTCTTAAATTAATTAATTTATTTTTTTAATAAACATATAATGTATTTTTATCCCCAAGGGTATAGGTCTGTGAATCGCCAGGTTCACACATTTCACAGCACTCATCATAGCACATACCCTCTCCAATGTCCATATCCCCACTACCCTCTCCTGTCCCCCCTCCCCCCAGCAACCCTCAGTCTGTTTTTTGAGATTGAGTCTTTTATGGTTTGTCTCCCTCCCAATCCCAACTTCTTTCATTTTTCTCTTTTCCTACCCCCCAAACCCCGCACATTGTATCTTCACTTCCTCATATCAGGGAAATCATATGATAGTTGTCTATCTCCAATTGACTTATTTCGCTAAGCATAATACCCTCTAGTTCCATCCACGTCATCGCAAAAGGCAAGAATTCATTTATTTTGATGGCTGCATAGTATTCCATTGTGTATATATACCACATCTTCTTTATCCATTCATCTGTTGATGGACATCTACGTTCTTTCCATAGTTTGGCTATTGTGGACATTGCTGCTATAAACATTCAGGTGCACATGCCCCTTTGGAGCACAACGTTTCTATCTTTAGGATATATATCCAGTAGTGCAATCACTGGGTCATAGGGTAGCTCTATTTTCAGTTTTTTGAGGATCCTCCACCCTGTTTTCCAGGGTGGTTGCACCAACTTGCACTCCCACCAACAGTGCAGGAGAGTTCTCCTCTCTATGCATCCTTGCCAGCATCTGTCATTTCTTGACTTGTTAATTTTAATTTTAGCCATTCTGACTGGTGTGAGGTGGTATCTCATTGTGGTTTTGATTTGTATTTCCCTGATGTCGAGTGATGTGGAGCACATTTTCATGTGTCTGTTGGCCATCTGGATGTCTTCTTTGCAGAAATGTCTGTTCATGTCCTCTGCCCATTTCTTGATTGGATTATTTGTTCTTTGGGTGTTGAGTTTGCTAAGCTCTTTATAGATTTTGGATACTAGCCCTTTATCTGAAATGTCATTTGCAAATATCTTCTCCCATTCTGTCAGTTGTCTTTTGGTTTTGTTAACTGTTTCCTTTGCTGTGCAAAAGCTTTTGATCTTGATGAAATCCCAATAGTTCATTTTTGCCCTTGCTTCTGTTGTCTTTCGAGATGTTCCTAGGAAGAAGTTGCTGCGATTGAGGTCAAAGAGGTTGCTGCCTGTGTTCTCCTCAAGGATTTTGATAGATTCCTTTCTCACATTGAGGTCCTTCATCCATTTTGAGTCTATTTTCGTGTGAGGTGTAAAGAAATGGTCCAATTTCATTTTTCTGCATGTGGCTGTCCAATTTTCCCAGCACCATTTGTTGAAGAGGCAGTCTTTTTTCTATTGGACATTCCTTCCTGCTTTGTCAAAGATTAGTTGACCATAGAGTTGAGGGTCTATTTCTGGGCTCTCTATTATGTTCCATTGATCTATGTTTCTGTTTTTGTGCCAGTACCATATTGTCTTGATGATGACAGCTTTGTAATAGAGCTTGAAGTCCGGAATTGTGATGCCACCAACTTTGGCTTTCTTTTTCAATATTTCTTTGGCTATTTGAGGTCTTTTCTGGTTCCATATAAATTTTAGGATTGTTTGTTCTATTTATTTGAAAAAAATGGATGGGATTTTGATAGGGATTGCATTAAATGTATAGATTGCTTTAGGTAGCATAGACATTTTCACAATATTTGTTCCTCCAATCCATGAGCATGGAATATTTTTCCATTTCTTTGTGTCTTCCTCAATTTCTTTCATGAGTACTTTATAGTTTTCTGAGAATAGATTCTTAGCTTCTTTGGTTAGGTTTATTCCTAGGTATCTTATGGTTTTGGGTGCAGTTGTAAATGGGACTGACTCCTTAATTTCTCTTTCTTCTGGCTTGTTGTTAGTGTAAAGAAATGCAACTGATTTCTGTGCATTGACTTTATTTCCTGACACTTTACTGAATTCCTGTACAAGTTCTAACAGTTTTGGAGTGGAGCCTTTTGGGTTTTCCACATATAGTATCATATCATCTGCAAAGAGTGATAGTTTGACTTTTCTTTTGCCAATTGGATACCTTTAATTTCTTTTTGTTGTCTGATTGCTGAGGCTAGGACTTCTAGTACTATGTTGAACAGCAGTGGTGATAACGGACATCCTTGCCGTGTTCCTGACCTTAGCGGAAAAGCTTTCAGTTTTTCTGCATTGAGAATGATATTTGCAGTGGGTTTTCATAAATGGATTTGATAATATTGAGGTATGTGCCCTCTATCCCTACACTTTGAAGAGTTTTAATCAGGAAGGGATGCTGCACTTTGTCAAATGCTTTTTCAGCATCTATTGAGAGTATCTTATGGTTCTTATTCTTTTTTTTATTAATGTATTGTATCCATTGATTTGTGGATGTTGAACCAACCTTGCAGCCCTGGAATAAATTCCACTTGGTCATGGTGAATAATCCTTTTAATGTACTGTTGAATCCTATTGGCCAGTATTTTGGTGAGAATTTTTGCATCTGTGTTCATCAAGGATATTTTTCTGTAATTCTCTTCTTTGATGGGATCCTTGTCTGGTTTTGGGATCAAGGTGATGCTGGCCTCATAAAATGAGTTTGGAAGTTTTCCTTCCATGTCTATTTTTTGGAACAGTTTCAGGAAAATAGGAATTAATTCTTCTTTAAATGTTTGGTATAATTCCCCTGGGAAGCTGTCTGGCCCGGGGATTTTGTTTGTTTGGAGATGTTTGATGACTGCTTCAATCTCCTTACTGGTTATGCATCTGTTCAGGTTTTGTATTTCTTCCTGGTTCAGTTGTGGTAGTTTATATGTCTCTAGAAATGTATCCATTTCTTCCAGATTGTCAAATTTGTTGGCATAGAGTTGCTCATAGTATGTTCTTATATTTGTTTGTATTTCTTTGGTGTTGGTTGTGATCTCTCCTCTGTCATTCATGATTTTATTTATTTGGGTCTTTTCTCTTTTCTTTTGGATAAGTCTGGCCAGGGGTTTGTCAATCTTATTAATTCTTTCAAAGAACCAGCTCCTAGTTTCATTGATTTGTTCTATTGTTTTTTTAGTTTCTATTTCATTGATCTCTGCTCTGATCTTTATGATTTCTCTTCTCCTGCTGGGTTTAGGCTTTCTTTGTTGTTCTTTCTCCAGTTCCTTTAGGTGTAGTGTTAGGTTGTGTATTTGAGACCTTTCTTGTTTCTTGAGAAAGACTTGTACCGCTATATATTTTCCTCTCAGGACTGCCTTTGTTGTGTCCCACAGATCTTGAACCGTTGTGTTTTCTTTATCATTTGTTTCCATGAATTTTTTCAATTCTTCTTTAATTTTCTGGTTGACACATTCATTCTTTAGAAGGATGCTGTTTAGTCTCCATGTATTTGGGTTCTTTCCAAATTTCCTCTTGTGATTAATTTCTAGCTTTGGAGTATTGTGGTCTGAAAATATGCAGGGAATGATCCCAATCTTTTGATACCGTTTGAGACCTGATTTATGACCCAGGATGTGGTCTATTCTGGAGAATGTTCCATGCGCACTAGAGAAGAATGTATATTCTGTTGCTTTGGGATGGAATGTTCTGAATATATCTGTGATGTCCATCTGGTCCAGTGTGTCATTTAAGGTCTTTATTTCCTTGTTGATCTTTTGCTTAGATGAACTGTCCATTTTAGTGAGGGGAGTATTAAAATCCCCTAATATTTTTGTATTATTGTCAATGTATTTCTTTGATTTTGTTATTAATTGGTTTATATCATTGTCTGCTCCCATGTTAGGGGCATAGATATTTAAAATTGTTAGGTCTTCTTGTTGGTCAGACCCTTTGACTATGATATAGCATCCTTCCTCATCTCTTATTATAGTCTTTGGCTTAAAATCTAATTGATCTGATATAAGGATTGCCACCCCATCTTTCTTCTGATGACTATTAGCATGGTACACTGTTTTCCATCCCCTCACTTTAAATCTGGAGGTGTCTTTGGGTCTAAAATGAGTTTTTTGTAGGCAGCATATTGATGGGTTTTGTTTTTTTATCCATTCTGATACCCTGTGTCTTTTGATTGGGGCATTTAGCCCATTAACATTCAGGGTAACTACTGAGAGATATGAATTTAGTGCCATTGTATTGCCTGTAAGGTGACCGTTACTGTATATTGTCTCTGTTTCTTTCTGATCTACCAGTTTTAGGGTCTCTCTTTGCTTAGAGGACCCCTTCCAATATTTCCTGTAGAGTTGGTTTGGTGTTTGCAAATTCTTTCAGTTTTTGTTTGTCCTGGGAGCTTTTAATCTCTCCTTCTATTTTCAATGATAGCCTAGCTGGATATAGTATTCTTGACTGCATGTTTTTCTCATTTAGTGCTCTGAATATATCATGCCAGTTCTTTCTGGCCTGCCAGGTCTTTGTGGATAGATCCGCTGCCAATCTAATGTTTTTACCATTGCATATTACAGACTTCTTTTCCTGAGCTGCTTCCAGTATTTTCTCTTTGTCGCTAAGACTTGTAAATTTTACTATCAGGTATGAGGTGTGAACCTATTTTTATTGATTTTGATGGGGGTTCTCTGCACCTCCTGGATTTTGAAGTTTGTTCCCTTTGCCATATTAGGGAAATTCTCTACAATAATTCTCTCTAATATGCCTTCTGCTCCCCTCTCTCTTTCTTCTTCTTCTGGAATCCCAATTATTCTAATGTTGTGTCGTCTTATGGTGTCACTTATCTCTTGAATTCTCTCCTCATGGTCCAGTAGCTGTTTGTCTCTCTTTTGCTCAGCTTCTTTATTCTCTGTCATTGGTCTTCTATGTCACTAATTCTTTCTTCTGCCTCATTTATCCTAGCAGTAAGAGCTTCCATTTTTGATTGCACCTCATTAATAGCTCTTTTGATTTCAACTTGGTTAGATTTTAGTTTTTTTATTTCTCTAGAAAGGGCTTTTATCTCTCCAGAGAGGGTTTCTCTGATACCTTTTATGCCTTTTTCGAGCCTGGTTAGAACCTTGAGAATCGTCATTTTGAACTCTAGATCTGTCATTTTACCAATTTCTCTATTGATTATATCCCCAGCCTTCAGTACTGCCTCTTGTTCTTTTTTGTGGTGAGTTTTTCTGCCTTGTCATTTTGTCCAGATAAGATTTGCTTTCTCCTCCTCTGGAATTCCACTGTTCTCCTTGGTGAGTGAAGTTGGTCTTGGCTGGGTTTCTTGTTGATCTGGAGGAGCCTGTTGTAGTGATTCTCAATTGTCTTTGCCGCAGCGGAATTGCACCACCCTTACCAGGGGCCGGGCTAATTAATCTGCTTGGGTTTGCTTTCAGGAGCTTTTGTTCCCTGAGCACTTTCTGTAGAGTTCCAGAGGACAGGATTGAAGATGGCGGCCTCCCAATCTCCGGCCTGGAGGAGCCATGAGCTCGGGGTCTCAGTCCTCAGTGTGCCCTCAGAGAAAAGCGGCCAACCGCCCCCATCTCCCTGGCCTCTGGTCGCGCTTGGAGGAAAGTGCTCAATCACTCTCTTTTGGAGAAAAGCACCTGGTCGCTTCCATCTCTGTGGCCTCCGGCTGCACTCCAAACCCACCCAGCCTGTGCCCGGTTCAAGGTAACCCTGAGCTGAGTGCTCACTCCTTGGCTTTGTCGCTGTAGCCGGCTTCCCCGCTCTAATACCTGTGAGCTCTACAATACTCAGACACCCCCGGTCCTTCTGTGACCCTGCGGGACCTGGGACTATGCTGACCCCTCTTGGGCTTCCCCCTGGTTTAGCCTCTGGAGTGATGTCCCTCCATGGAGCAGACTTTTAAAAGTCCTGATTTTGTGCTCCATTGCTCTGCCGCTTGCCGGGAGCTGGCCCCTCCCCCCGTGGTCTATCTTCCCATCACTTTGGACTCACTTCTCCACAGGTTCTACCTTTCAGAAAGTGATCGATTTTCTGTTTCTAGAATTGTTGCTCTTCTTCTCTTTGATTTCCCATTGGATTTGTAGGTGTTCGCACTGGTTAGATAAGCTATCTAGCTGATCTTTTGCTACCTGATGTAGTCTCAGCCTGCTACTTCTCCGCCATCTTGACTCTCACCCCTAGGTAATGGTTTCTTAAATATAATTTCAAAAGCACAGGTTACGAAGGAAAAGTAATTGCAGTTCAAAAGGTACTATCAAAAAAGTTGAAAGTCAACTCATAGAATGGGATAAAATATTTACAACTCATATATCTGATAAGAGGATTATATTTAAAATACAGAAACTATGATGAGGGGCCAGAAGACAGTGAAGTAGGAGACTTTGTTTCAACAGGTCCCCTAAAGGAAGCTAAATATCTACCAGAGCACTGGACATGCATGAAATCAGCCTGAGATGTAAGATTATACACTTCTGTATCTCTATGGGGGAAGAAGACAGAGATATGGAGAGATAAAGCAATGTGGGAATGCTTGGACTGATATCAGAGGATAAACAGAAGGGGGAGGGAGCCACCAGAAGGGACCCATTGGAAAGTATTACCATATTACGAAAGTGCCCTGTGATTGGGGATGAACATTAACTTGCAGACTGGTTAAAAGCACTCAAAAAGATCAAAAGATCTTAAAGGGCAACTGGTGGAATCAGGTGGTTATGGGCACAGGGTTAAGTCCATGCTCTTAGGATGGTCACCACCAGTGAACACCCATGAACAGAGAGCCTGGCTGGGTCTCCATTCCATGGTCCCTGAGCCTGCAGCTTTCTGCTGCTTGCACAACCACTGGTGCTGGGTGCACCCCCAGCTGCACCTGAGAGAGCCTGGCATGGGCATCAGGAGGCAGTCTCTGGGCCCGCAGACTTCTGCAACTTTCATGGCTGTGGGGCCTGAGCACACCCAGCATGAACCTGAGAGAACAAGGCACAGTCTTAGGTTGGGGTCTCTTGGCCCACAGTCTTCTGCAATCTGTGCCTCCCCTAGCTGGGAGTGAACTGGGCAGTCCTGGCAGGACAGTCACCCAGATTCAGGGTTGCCCTGACCAATATCACTCACAGTTTTAGTGACACAAGTTTGGTGACATGGAGTGGCAAGACAAGCAGAGGCCTCAGGCGACCACAGAGATGGTGGCTGGGGGTGCACACTGTCTATGGGAGGTTGGGGTGTTCAACGGAGTTTGCAGAGGGGGAGTCTGTGTGTTCTGGACCATCCAGAGGAGAACGGATTGAGGATTCCCTCTGAAGCAAAGGTCTGGGTGCAGACCTTTGTTTTCCAATAAACCCCTGAAAAGCCACCAAAAGCTCCCAAAGAACAAAAACCTCCAGAGGACCAAAGCCTGAAAAACTGGTTTCCACAGAGCCAACCCCCTGGATAGGGGGCAGGAGGACTCAACCCAAGCAGAACTGACTGGAAAACAATGCGGCAAGCCTCTGCCCCAGAAGGCAAGCCAAAAGAACAAGAAAACAACTACCACTGGGTCCCCATATAACTGTAAAACCCCCAAATCAGGGAAAAACAATGTATTCAGCTCCCGGTAGTGCCCCAAAACATATATATTTCATAGATAGAACTTTTTTTTTCTTTCTCTCTCTCTCTCTCTTTTTTTTTTTAATTTTTTTCTCATGATTCTTGTTCTTTTAATTTTTTAGCCTACTTACCATTAAAACTAGAGGTCCAATACAACATATTCCATAATAACTTTTTAACTTGAACTTTTTTCATACATATACCTGTGTTTCTTTTTTTTTTCTTTCTTTATACACATAGATATAAGTTTCAATGTAATCCTTTTCCATATTTAATACTACCCCTATATATAAATAATTTTTAATTTCCCTGTGTCTCTGGACAGTTGAGTACTTTAAAAAGATAACAGTATTCACCCAGGAAGAACTGAAATAATCTTCCTCACCCACATTGAGCATTTATAATCACCTTCCCAACTTATTCTTCTGTTAATGTTTCAGTGTATTTGTTTTTATTTTTGTACTATATAAATCTTATTCTTGGGGTTCATTTTGACTGGGTTTTTCTTGTTTTTATTCTTTTTACTTTTATCAGTCTTTTTGTTCATTTTTGCTTATGTACCATACAAATCTTACATTTGGGGCTCATTTTGGCTGGGTTTTCTCTCTCTCTCTCTCTCTCTTTTTTTTTTTTTTTTTTTTTTTTTTTTTTTTTTTTTTTTTTTTTTTGGTGGTGACTTCTGATTGCTCCAAAACATTCCAGGGTGCACCTTTCCTAGCTCATGGTTGATATATTCAGCTACACATCCCCTCACCAAAATGACTCAGAGGAGGAGCACCTAACAGAGGAAAAATTCAGAAACTGTGCCCTCTGACACAGAACTATTGGATATGGACATAAACAGTATGTCAGAAAGGGAATTCAGGGTAACAATTATCCAGGAGATGGGTAAGTTGGTGAAGACCATTAGTGGCAACATAGAATCTCTAAGGGCAGAAGTAAGGGCTGATCTGGCAGTACTAAAAAATGCTATTGATGAGATCCAATCTAATCTAAATACTCTAACAACTAAGTTAACCAAGGAAGAAGATCAAATTAGTAATCTATAAGAAAAACTGATAGAAAAAAAAGGATCAGGAGGAACCTTGGAACAAATAGCTTATAAGCCATGAAAACAGAATTAGGAAAATAAATGGCCCCATAAACATTCCAGTGTCAGAATTATTGAGATCCCTGAGAGAGTAGAGAAAGCGAAAAGACTAGAAGATATAGTTGAACAAATTCTCCATGAAAATTTCTCTAATCTGGGGAATGGAACAAGTGTTCATGTCCTAGTGGCAGAAAGGACAACCCCAAGATCAAAAAGTCTAGAAAGACCTCCATACACTTAATTGTGAAATTCATGAATCATAGTTTAGACAAGAGCTTCTGGGGGATCTAGGGGGAAGAGATTCCTTGGGTACAGAGGAAGGTCCATCAGGATAACATCAGATCTGTCCACAAAAACCTGGCTAGCCAGAAAGGGCTGGCAAGACATATTCAGGGCATTAAATGAGAAGAACATGCAGCCAAGAACATTTTATCCGGCAAGGCTCACATTCAAAATGGATGGAGAGATAGAGAGCTCCCAAGACCAACAAGGTTTAAAAAAAAGTATGTGATGACTAAGCTGGCAATACAAGTAATGTTAAGAGTGGTTCTATAAAAGAAGAAAGAAACCAAGAGTGACATAGAACAGAAATTTACAGAGACTGTAGAAACAAGGACTTCTCAGGCAACATGACATCGATAAAACCTTATCTTTCAATAATCACTCTTAATGTGAACAGCCTAAATGTTCCATTAAAACAGACAGGGTTACAGACTGGATAAATGACAGGACTCATCCATATGCTGACCACAAGAGACACAACTGGAACCTAAAGATACATCCAGACTTAAAGTGAAGGGATTGAGAACAATCATTCATGACAACGGGCCTTAAAAGAAAGCCGAGGTAATGATTTTCATATCAGATAAATTAAATTTTAAGCTAAAGACTGTAGTCAGAGATACAGAAGGACACTACATCATTCTTAAAGGGTCTACCCACCAAGAAGATCTAACAATTGTAAATATTTAAGACCCTAGTATGGGAGCAGCCAACTACATGAGGCAACTGATAATCAAAATGAAGAGACATATTGATATGAACACATTAATTGTAGGGGATCTTAGCGCAGCACTCTCAGTAATAAACAGATCATCTAAGCAGAAAATCAATAAAGAAACAAGAGCTTTGAATGACACATTGGACCAGATGGACCTCATAAATATATACAGAACATTCCACCCTAAAACAACAGAGTACTCATTCTTCTTTAGCGCACATGAAACTTTCTCCAGAATAGACCACATATTGGGTCACAAATCAGGGCTCAACTGATACCAGAAGATTGAGATTATTCCTTGCATATTCTCAGACCACAATGCTTTGAAACTGGAGCTCAACTGCAAGAAAAAGATTGAAAGAAATATAAACACTTAGAAGCTAAAGACCATCCTGCTCAAGAATGTTTGGATCAACCAGGAAATCAAAGAAGAACTTAAACAATTCATGGGAACCAATGAGAATGAAGACACATTGGTCCAAAACCTATGGGATATGGCAAAGGTAATTCTAAGGGGGAAATGCATAAACATCCAAGCCTCTCTCAAAAAACTGAAAAACCCCAAATTTACCAATTCTCTTTACACCTTAAAGAACTGGAAAATCAACAACAAATTAAGCCAACCTCACCCACAAGAAGGGAAATAATTAAGATTAGAGCAGAGATGAATGGTGTAGAAATCAGAGATACAGTAGAACACATCAATGAAACCAGAAGGTGATTCTTTGAAAGAATTAACAAGATTGATAAAGCACTGACCAAACTAATCCAAAAGAAAAGAGAGAGGGCCCAAATTAATAAAATTATGAATGAAAGAAGGAAAAGATCATGACTAACACCAAGAAAATAGAAACAATCATCAGAAGTTATTATCAACAGCTATATGCCAAAAAGTTAAGCAAGCTAGAAGAAATGGATGCATTCCTGGAAACCTATAAACTTCCAACACTGAAAAAAGAAGAAATTGACAATTTGAATAGACCAATATCTAGTACTGAGATTGAAGCAATGATCAAAAACCTCCCCCAAAACAAGAGCCTGGGACATAATGGATTCCCTGGGGAATTCTACCAAATATTCAAAAAAGAAATAATATCTATTCTCCTGAAGTGGTTTCAAAAAAATAGAAACAGAAGGAAAACTTCCAGACTCTTACTATGAAACTAGCATTACTCTGATCCACAAAACAGGAAAAGATCCCATCAAAAAGGAGAATTTCAGACCAATATCTCTGATGAATATTGATGCCAAGATTCTCAACAAGATCCTAGCTAATAGGATCCAACAGTCATTAAAAAGATTATTCACCATGACCAGGTAGAATTTATCCCTGGGATGCAAGTGTGGCTCAACATTCATGAATCAATCAATGTGATAGAACGAGTCAATAACAGAAGAGAGAAGAACCACATGGTCCTCTCAATTGATGCAGATAAAGCATTTGACAAGACACAGCATCCATTCCTGATTAAAATGTTTCAAAATATAGGGATAGAAGAAACATTCCTCAACTTCATAAAGTCTATCTATGAAAAGCCCACAGAGAATATCATCCTCAATGGGGAAAAGCTGACAGCCTTCCCTTTGAGATCAGGAACATGACAAGGATGCCCACTCTTGCCACTGTTGTTCAACATAGTACTAGAAGCCCTAGCAACAGCAATCAGACAACAAAAAGAAATAAAATGTATTCCAACTGGCAAAGAAGTCAAACTTTCTTTCTTCACAGATGACATGATACTTTATTGGAAAACCCAAAATGCCCCACCCCCAAACTACTAGAACTCATACAGCAATTCAGCAATTCAGTAATATGATTAGATACAAAATCAACATACAGAAATCAGTTGCTTTCTTATATACTAACAATGAAAATATAGAAAGGGAAATTAAGGAATCAATTCCATTTCCTATCGCACCAAGAATCATAAGATACAAAATCAACATACAGAAATCAGTTGCTTTCTTATATACTAACAATGAAAATATAGAAAGGGAAATTAAGGAATCAATTCCATTTCCTATCGCACCAAGAATCATAATGGAATAAACCTAACCAAAGAGGTAAAAGAATGTACTTGAGGAACTACAGAACAGTCATGAAAGTAATTGAAGATGCAAATAGATGGAGGAGCATTCCATGGTCATGGATCAGAAGAATAAACATTGCTAAAATGTACTTCCTGCTCAAAGCAATCTACACTTTCACTGTCATCCTGATCAAAATTCCATAGGCGGGGCACCTGGGTGGCTCAGTGGGTTAAAACCTCTGCCTTCAGCTCAGGTCATGATCCCGGGGTCCTGGGATCGAGCCCCGCATCGGGCTCTCTGCTCAGCAGAGATCCTGCTTCCTTCTCTCTCTGCCTGCCTCTCTGCCTGCTTGTGATCTCTGTCTGTCAAATAAATAAAATCTTAAAAAAAAAAAAAAAATTCCATAGGCATTTTTAAGTGCTGGAACAAACCATCCTAAAATTTGGAATGAGAAAAGACCCCAAATTGCTAAGGCCATGTTGAAAAAGAAAAACAAAACTGGGGGCATCGTGTTGCCTGATTTCATCCCGTTCCTGATCACCAAAACATCATGGTACTGATACAAAAACAGACAGATAGACCAGTGGAACAGAACAGAGAGTCCAGATATGGACCCACAACTCTATGGTCAAATAATCTTCAACAAAGCAGAAAAAAATATATATATCCAGTGGTAAAAAGACAGTCTCTTCAATGAATGTCGCTGAGAAAATTGGACAGCTATGTATAGAAGAATGAAATTTGACCATTCTTTTATAGTCGAATTACAAATAAACTTGAAAAGGACAAAATACCTGAAGATGAGGCAGGAATCTACCAAAATCCTAGAGGAGAACATAGGCAATAACCTCTTCAACATCGGCCACAGCAACTTCTTTCAAGGCAAAGGCAACGGAAACAAAAGTGAAAATGAACTTTTGGGACTTCATCAAGATCAAAAGCTTCTGCACAGCAAAGGAAACAGCAAAACAAAGACACAACCCAGGGAATGGGAGAAGATATCCACAGATGACTGTACAGACAAAGGTCTGATATCCAAGCTCCATAAAGAACTTCTCAAACTCAACACCCAAAAAACAGATAATCTCATCAAAAAATTGGCAGAAGACATGAACAGACACTTCTCCAAAAAAGACATACAATTAGCGAACAGACACATGAAAGAATGTTCATCATCATTAGCCATCAGAGAGATTCAAATCAAAATCACATTGAGATACCACCTTAACACCAGTTAGAATGGCCAAAATTAACAAGACAAGAAACAATAAGTGTTGGAGAGGATGTGATGAAAGGCAAACGCTCTTACACTATTGGTGGGAATTCAAGTTGGTGCAGGCACTTTGGAAAACAGTGTGGAGATTTCTTAAGTAATTAAAAATAGTGCTTCCCTATGACCCTGCAATTGCAGTACTGGGTATTTACCTCAATACACAGATGCAGTGAAAAGAAAGGCCATATGTAAAGCTCCTGCATCATACCCACTGGGATGGCTATAATAGAAATAAAGCAAAACAAACAAACAAACCTAAAAAAACAAAACCTAAAGAATAAAAAAAACAAACCAAAAAATAGCTATTTACAGATGTTTGTGAGGATGTGGAGAAATCTGAACCTTTACGTACTGCTGCACATAAAATAAAGTTTCTCCCTTGGAAAATAGTGTGGCATTTCTTCCAAAGTTTAAAAATATAGCTACCGGGGCACCTGGGTGGCTCAGTGGGTTAAAGCCTCTGCCTTCGGCTCAGGTCATGATCCCAGCATCCTGGGATCGAGCCCCGCATTGGGCTCTCTGCTCAGCGGGGAGCCTGCTTCCTCCTCTCTCTCTGCCTGCCTCTCTGCCTACTTGTGATCTCTGTCTGTCAAATAAATAAATAAAATATTAAAAAAATATATAGCTACCATCTGTCACCACAATTCTATTAAATATATATATATATATAGGTAGATAGATATAGATATATATTAGAATTATATATTAGATATAATAGAATTATATTTATATATGTGCATATATATATACACACACACCCAAGAGTAATGAAGACATAAATCCACACAGTAACTGCTATATTAATGTTTATTACATTATTCATAATAGTTCCAAAGTAGAAAACAAGTAGATATCTATTAACCGATGAAATGATACATGTGGTATATTTGATGCAGTTGAATATTATTCAGTAATATAAAGGAAAGGAATAGAATATTTATACTTGCTATAACATTAACAGATTTTGGAAACATTCTAAGTGAAAGAAGCTAGCCAGGAAACACCACATATTATTTAATTCATTTTATATGAAATACCCAGAATGGGAAAATTCATAGAGATAGAAAGTAGATTAGTGATTACCTATGCCTCAGGGAGGTGGCAGTAAATGAGGAATGACTGCTGATGGATACATGGTTTCTTTATGGAGTATTGAACATGTTCTAAAATTATAATGTCCAATTCTGAAAAATCACTCAATAATGAAACTTTAAATGGGTAATCTGTATGTTATATGAATTATATCTCAATATAGCTGTTCTTTAATTTTATAAACTATACTTACTAATGGAAATAAAAAGTATAAGAATTATCTAAACTAGGAATAAAATTTTTATTACTATTACTATTATTATTATTATTTTGCTATGAAACACTTACTGGTGGCCCCCAACAGGGCAGCTAAAAGAATATGTATTGTTAGGGCAATTCTTATTCTTAGGACCATGCATGTTTAATTACTTGAAGTCTCAAATTATGTTTTATTATTGCCTGAAATGTCCCTCCAACAATTTCAAAGCATATTTCTTACAAATGCAGCATCTTCCTTTAAAACAATTTATATTAACAAATGCTCACAATTAGATAAGTTCAATATGCTTTAAACATATGTTCATTTTTTGCAACTTTGATTTTTTGTTTGGATTTTATAAAATTTTCAGGCTATTTCAACTCCTCTTTTATTATTTGAATGTTCTAAAGTATTTGTAAGCAAATCTCTAATATTTTTTAACAAGTATGTGATTCTACAACGGCTAATTAAACATCTGTGGACATTATTTAGGCTATACAAATTGTGGTAGAAAACAGTATGAATTCTCTTAGAATTAGCCCCATGGTAGAATTAATGGTTAGAACAAAATAAATGAGCATGAGCAAAAATAAACAAAATCAGAAATTTAGAAATCTAACCACTGCATTACTTGAAGTTTGAAAATATATCTACATATATAAGTATGTGATGTCATAATCAATTAAAATATTTATGTATAATAAAGCTTACTAAAGTAGAAACAAGAAGTTTGGTGTTAAGGATAATCAGCGTTAACCTACAGGTAGTTGTTTTGCATTGTTGTGCTGGACTGTAAAAATGACTAGGAAAGTTAAAATTATGGAAAATGATATTAATCAGTGTGGAAATCATGACCATTTCATAATCCATAAAAAACTGTCAAAATATCAAAATATCTTTTTTTTTTTAATCTGCTATCAATGTAAAGGGAAACGCATACTGCCCTGCATCAGATTCCCCACTCAGAGGGGAGTCTGCTTCTCCTTCTTCTTCTGCCCCTACCCCTGCTCATACCCTCTCTGTTTCTCTCTTAAATAAATACATATTTTTTTCAATAGAACCCATATTTATTTGATACACTGTTCTTTAAAACATTATTTTTATTTCTTTAAAAAATTCTTATCTAGGGGTGCCTGGGTGGCTCAGTGGGTTAAGCCTCTGCCTTCAGCTCAGGTCATTGTCTCAGGG